>NC_063333.1:14228119-14330836 GCF_021869965.1 Rhincodon typus
CCAAGCAGCATCAGAGGAGCAGGAAGGCTGACGTTTCGGGCCTAGACTCTTCTTCAGAAAGGTCTAGGCCCGAATTTCTGAAGAAGGGTCTAGGCCCGAAACGTCAGCCTTCCTGCTCCTCTGATGCTGCTTGGCCTGCTGTGTTCATCCAGCTCTACACCTTGTTATTACCACCTCAACCTGAACTGGGATTGAAGACCATACTCTTGGCACCAATCTGATCCATTCTGGCCTTCCCGCTAACCAGTCCCCCAAGGAGTCTGAACTGCTGTGGTAACATTGACCATTACACGTATGTTGTAGCCTGGAGCTATGGATAGTGACGGTAGAGGTTGCAACTCTTTTCCATCACATCTCCTGGCCTTACCACCTGCTGCTGGCATACAATGGAAAAATTTACAAGTTGATACTCAACCTGTTTGGCTTCATAATAAACACACCTTCCTGGGCCATCAAGTTCTGGATTAGAACTTGAACCTGCAGCTTCTGGCTCTGACCACAGGGATGCTAACAACTCACCACAAAACCTCCTAAGATCTATTTTCTATGTTTCTATCTTGCACAATTCAAATTGTTAAATTAAACTTCTGAGCTAATGATATGTGGCATATATTTTTTAAAAAAGAGAGATTGATGAGGGTGGTAAGACACATAGATTGCTTCTTTTATAAAATTTTGATGCTATCTTTGGACACAGACCAATACTAGTTTCATTTAACCAAACCTGGACCACAGCAAATTAATATCCGCTCACAATGCTGAGGTGATAGTTGAAGTACCCTCCCTTAGCAGCACTGGAACAGTAACAGTTTGAGCAAAATCTACAATTCTGCTATAGGCAGTGCAATTGAGATAAGAGGAAAAGAAGAAAGGTTTTGTACATGTAAGAGGGAACATTAAGCAAATAAATAATTTGTTGTGATCCAAAGCATAATCTGCAAAACCACCTTGAGAGAGAGAGCCAAAATAAATAATAATGCTGTTTTCTGTGTCTAGATGGTTTTGCAGCAAGAGAAAATCAAAGCCAAATTTTAAGATGTGGGTGAAAGTGGGTCATAACCTCATACTGTGTGGAGAACAAACATCCAGCAGTGATTTTCCCTGAAAGATCCAACTCATGGCAGCAGGGCATGCTCTCTGTTGTTGAATTACGGATGGCTAGCAGGACGGCCTACAGCACAGAAGGAGATGAAGTCTGACCTATCAAGTTTGTGGCAGATTCTCAGCACTTTTTCAAGTTTTTCACTGGTTCATGGCCAAAGCTGCTGGGTCAGCCTGGTGGAGGGAGCAGCTGTGCACGGGACAGCCTGTGGCTGTGCAGGTTAGGAGGGCTTCCAAACCTGCCTGGAACATTAGCTCTGCTAACAAAAGCTGCGGCTGCTGGAAATCTGAAATAAACTCAAAGAATGCTGGAGTAACTCAGCAGTAACTGTCCATCTATGGACAGAGAAACAGAGTGAATGTTCTGAGTTCAGTATGACTCTTCCTCAGAACAGAAAGGTGTTGGAAAATGATTTTTTTATACTCTTGACACATGCATTGGTTCCCCTGGTCTGCTGATAGGTGACTTTCTTCAGGCTCCATCCACCACCTTCAACATTCATTCTCTTCATTGTCAACACACAGCGGCAGCAGTATATACCATCTACAAGATGCACTGCAGATGCTCACTAAGGCTCCTTTGACCCAACACAATTTCCAAACCTGGGATCTTTACCATTTGAAAGGACAAAAGCAACAGCTGCTTGAGAAAAGTTCCCCTTCAAATTCCCCTCCAAGCCACGTGACATCTTGACTTGAAAATATATTATTCTTCCTTCATTATTGCTGGGTCAAAATCCCAGAATCCCCTTCCAAACAGCGCTGTGAGTGTCCCAACACCAGATGGACTACAATAAAAACAGAAATTACTGGAGAAACTCCGTTAAGTCTGGGCAGCATCTGTGGGGAGAAAGCAGAATTAACATTTTGAGTCCAGTGACTCTTCTTCTTCAGAAGGTTCACTGGTCCCAAAATGTTAACACTGCTTTCTCTCCACAGATGCTGCCAGACCTGCTGAATTTCTCCAGCAATTTCAATTTTTGTTTCAGGTTTCCAGCATCTGCAGTTCTTTGGTTTTATTGATCAGATGGTCTGCAATGGTTCAAGAAATTAGCTTTCCACCACTTCCTCAAAGGCAGTCAGGTTGGGAAATATATGCTGAACAAGCCAGCAATGCCACATCCTGAGAACAAAATTTTAAAATGCTGACCTTTATGTGATACTGCAGTGGGCTCCAAAAACCTGCCCAGTAAATCCAGTTGGTCTCAGTCAGCCTTTCAATTATCTTGACTGCTACCCACTGCTAGTGGGTGAATGGCACATTTTCCTCAGATCTGGCCGATGGTGCCATCTTCAGTTGCTTCATCAATGATCTTCCCTCCAACGTAAGGTTAGAATTGGGGACGTTCGCCAATGATTTCATAATATTCAGCACCATCCATGATTCCTTAGATACTAAAGCAGTCCATGTTCAAATACAACAAGATGTATCTTGGGTTGATACTGACAAGTGACATTCAGGCAGATGAGTGTCAGACAAAGACCATCTCCAACAAGAGTGAATCAACCATTTCCCCTTGATATTCAATGGCATTACAATGACCGAGTCCCCACTATCAATATCCTGGGTGTCAAGTCCTGGCACAAGTCATGGGTGTGATAAAATACTCTCCACTTGTCTAATGAATGCAGTTCCGACACCACTCAAGAAGTTTGACTCCATCCAGATCAAAGCAGCCTTTTTGATTGGCATCACATCCACCAGCTTCAGAATTCAGTCCTTTCACCACTGTTACATAATGACAGCAGTATGTACCATTTGCATATTGAACGGCAATAGCTCAGCAAGATTCCTCTATTAGCGCCTTGCTAATCCTTGACCTCCACCACAGCAAAAGATTGTAGATATAGGTCAACAGCACTACCTGCTAATTCCCCACCAAGACATACTATTCTGCCTGAAAAGTACATAAAAGGGATATAATAGGGACCTAAGGGGCAACTTTTTCATGCAGAGGGTGGTGCGTGTATGGAATTAGCCACCAGAGGAAGTGGTGGAGGTTGGTACGACTACAACATTTAAAAGGCATCTGGATGGGTACATGAATAGGAAGGTTTTAGAGATATATGAGCTAAACGCTGGCAAATGGGACCAGATTTATGTAGGATATCTGGTCGGCATGGATGAGTTGGACCGAAGGGTCTGTTTCCGAGCTGTACATCTCTATGACTCTACATTGCTGTTCCTTCACTATGGTTGAAAGAAAATCTTGTAACTCCCTCCCTAACAGCACTGTGGCAGTCTCTTCACCCCAAGATGGCACGTCATCACACCTTCTCCAGGACAATTAGGAATGAGCAAGAATGCTGTCCTGACCAGTGACACGCACATCCCATGGATTTTTTTTTCACTGAAGAAGAGGGGCACTTTGATACAGGAACTCTGCCAAGTTTGTGGATGACATGAAATTAGTTGAGAAAAAGAATGGTGATGACAAAGAGTCTGAGGAGGGATAAGGGCAAATTAATTTTCGGGCAAAATCTTGGCAAAGAAAATCTGAGGTTATACATTTTAGCAGGAAGGATAGAGGAGCTAAACATTATTTAAATGGAGTAAGACTGCAGAAAGCTGCAGCACAGACTGATTTGGGACTCCTGGTACATGAATCACAAAAAGCTAGCATACAAGTTCAGCATGCAACAGGGAAGATAAAAGAAATGTTGATCTTTATTTCAAAGGGAGTGGAGTATAAATATTGGGAAGTGTTGCTAAAACTGCACTAGTCAGACCACAGGTAGAATATTTTGAACAGTTTTGATCCCCTATCTAAGGAAAAATATATTGGCATTAAGGGCAGTCCTGAGAAGCTTCACTAGATTGATTCCAGATACAAAGGGATTATCTAATGAGGAGAGGTTAAGTAGGTTGGGCCTGTACCCATTGGAGTTTAGAAGAATGATTTTTTAGGGTGTTGATACTGAGAGGTTGTTTGCCCTTGTGGGAGAGTCTAGGACTAGAGGGCATAATCTCACAATAAGGGATCACCCGTTTATGACAGAGATGAAGAGGAATTTCTTCTGAATCTGTGAAGCTATAGGGGCTGTTTTGTTAAGTATAGTCAAGGTTGACACAGATTTTTAATGGAATCAAGGATTATGAGATAAATGCAGAAAGTAGAAAATAGATTATCAGATCACTCATGATCTCATTGAATGGCAGGTCAGACTCAATATGCTAAATGGTCTACTTTTGTTCCTACGCCTTATAGTCATATAGCTACAGGAAGCAACAAAGCCTGTCAGTGTAGAGTCCTGACTAGTTATTTTTTCTTACTGTTTACCAGTGATTTTGATCAGGTTTGTGTAAATAAAATATGGAAAATTGTGAACATACTAATATGTTTAGGAAATAGAAGTTTCTTCAACCTCCCTGTTGCTGATCCTCTGATTTCCTGTCCATTGGTCTGAAGCTGTTCCTGAAAGACATTAGGGACTGTGTAGGTGCCAGTCAGATTGAGAACTGAGTGGAATGAATCTTGAATTTGCAATGACTTTCACTCTGTGACAGTGAACAGTAGTAGAATGACTCACAGAGCTGCCTTTCCAACACAGGTATGCATTTCATTTTAAGGTTGTATTTGTATATATTGATAATCAAAGCACAATTAAGAGAAAAATCTGAGAAGGGGGGGAGAATTTAGAAATAATTCCTGGCTGTTCACTAAAACAATTCAATTTAAAACTGTTATCAATAATCACGCACTTGATAACATCTGAAGACAAATCCAATGAAGCTGAAGATATTACTTTTACCATGTATAGATTATTAATGAGGCCGGCTTTGGGAGCAATACCTTCAGAGAAGACTTATGAGCACAACTTGGGGATTTAGGTTCTAAATTTGTGAAACACAACTGAATATGATTCTTTTTATTCACTTATGGAAATACAGTACATGAAGTAATAACTGACCGTTCTGTGAAATTTCCAGAAGGTTAAATGCACAAGCAATGTTGTACAAATTGGGAATCTTCTTCAATAAAGTTGCTGAATCACCTATGAGGTATCCAAAGTGAGGCAAACTAACACTGTCTGAAAAAAATTCAAAAATAACAAAGAAAGAAAGAACTTGAACTTATTTAGCCCCTTCAACATCCTTGTGACATCCCAAAGCACTCTACTGCTGATAAACTACTTGACCTTGTCCTCACCAATCTAGGGAGAGATAAGCCCTAATTCAAAGGTGCCAACCTGATGAAGGTACGATGCAGTTGTTCATGCATGTTGATAGGGAAGCCCAGAATGTCAACAAACATGGCAAGATTGAAGCATTTGCAACCATCTTCACCCAGAAGTGCTGAGAAGATGATCTATCTTGGCATATTCCTGAGGTTCCCTGCATCACAGAAGACCCATCTTCACCCAATTTGATTCACTGAATGCAAAATCAAGAAATAGCTGAATACAAAACTTTCTTTCAAAATGGTGCTGGAGTGTGGTGACATTTTGTGAGCTGTTGACAGCAGATCTTATCTTATAATCATTCTGCACTTCTAAACCTCAATTCTAAGTTTATCAGAATTACCAAAATTGTTCTCTTAAATCTACTTTCAGGTGTAAAAATTCTACAACTGACGAGGCTTCACTACCGATGCTGGAATCACAAGCCAAAGGGAATTAATGGCCTACTGGCTTCTAGCAAGCCCAATCTCCTCATGGAAACCTGGAAGTAAGGCCCAACCAGTGCAAGAACAAGACTTAACCCCATGGTGACCCAACATCGAGGAGGCCCAACCAGATCGACTGCCCGGAGCACTCGTGGTCGAGACTAGTGCCCAGGAACCCATCGGACTCACCTACCTACCTTGCCGATGCTGGAACTGTAAGCCCAGAGGCCTTCTGGCCTCTCACAGGCCCGACCTCCCAAGGGCTCACCAGTGTGGCGTCAAGACCTAACTCCACAGAGACCCAACATAGATGATACCTGACCAAACCGGCCACAAGATCCTCCCCAAACTAAAAGGATGTGACTGGTCCTCAGGAGCCCATCAGGAGCACACATATACCTCTCAGAGCAGCAAACTTCCCTCGCCAACACCTGGGATTTTCAAGGAGCGGCCACCTACCCAGAAAACTTAGGAGATATGCTGGACTTCAGGTAAGACTAAAACTTCAGGGTTTCAAGTCCCCCATCCCCAGGACACTCCTGGCAAATGTCCAAGCCATTGAGAACAAAATGGATAAACTTAAAGCTACTTTCCAAAGGGAATTGAGAGACTGCTGTATGCTCTGTTTTACAGAGACGCGGCTCACTCCTGCAACACCGGAAGGTTTCTCAATTCACCGAATGGGCTGTGCGGCATCCTCAGGCAAGGCACAGGGTGATGGGGTTTGCCTCCTAATCAACACCTCCTGCTACTCAGACATGGTGACCCTAGGGAGTTACTGCTCCCCGTACCTAGAATATGTTACAGTGAAATACAGTCCCTGTTACTTGCCGTATGAATTCACCTCTGCTGTCCTGACAATAGTCTACATCCCACCCCAAGGGGAAGTGTAGAGTGCACTTGACAACGCATAAAATGCTTGAGTCTTGAGATTGAATACCTTGAGGCCTTGTTCATTGTAACTGGTGACTTCAACCAGGCCAACCTCAAGAAAGTGCTACTGAAATATCATCAACAGGTTTCCTGTCCCACTGGAAGTAAAAACATCCTTGACTAATGCTATACAATCATCAAAGATTCCTATTGCTCCAACCAACCCCCTGCATTTTGGGAAATCAGACCACAACGCTGTGATCCTCCTCCTGGTTCACAATCAGGAATTGAGGTGTGAGGAGCCAGTACACAAAGTAGTGCAGTGTTGGTCTGAGGCTTTGGAAGGGCTTCTACGGGACTGGTTAGAGTTGGTGGACTGGTCCACGTCAAGAACTCAGCGGCCAACCTAAATGAGTATGGCACCACCATAACAGTCTTCATTAGTAACTGTGTAGAAGATTGCGTGCTGAAGCAGTTAATCTGAATATTCCCCAACTGGAAACCATGGATGAACTGGGAGATCCACTCCCTACTGAAGTCCAGGTTTGAGGTGTTCAAGTCGGACAACCCTGGCCTATACAGGACATCCAGGTATGACCTTCTCAAAGCCATCAGATAGGCCAAGAGGAAATACTAAACTAAGCTTGACACCTAGACCAACCACATGGACACCCATTATTTGTGGCAAGGCTTACATGACATAACGGGCTACAAAGAAAAATCAAACAGAATCATAAGCAACAGTACATCCCGATCTGACAAGCTCATTGCATTCTACACTCAATTTGAACAGAAGATCCGTGAAACAATGTCCCTATCTTAACAGACTAGGATGCACCTGTATCCACAGTCATCACTGAGTTTGAATACATGCATGAACAGATTCAAGGGCAGCTTCTTTCCAGCTGTTATCAGACTTTTGAATGGACCGTTCAAATGTTAATCCTGATCTCTCTCTGCACCTTCTCTGCGGCTGTAATGCTGAATTCTGCACTCTGCTCTGTTACCCTGATGTATTTTGTATGGTACGATCTGCCTGTATAGCACGCAAAACGACACTTTTCACTGTATCTTGGTACATGTGACAACAATCAATCAATCAATCAATCACATTAGATTCGGTGAAGATTATGGATCCTGACAATATCCTGACTGTTTACTAAACATGTGTTTCCAGAAGTGGCCATGTTCCTTACCAAACTGTTCCAGGGCTGCTACAACTGTGGCATTTACCAGAGGTTCTGAGGAAGGGTCACTGAACCCGAAATGTTAACTCTGTTTTCTCCTTCACAGATGCTGCCAGACCTGCTGAGCTTTTCCAGCAACTTTGTTTTTGTTCCTAATTACTGGCTCATTCACTCATCAGTAAAGTCATGAAAGACCTCATCAGTGGTACTGTTCAAATAGTATTATCTAGCACCAACTACTCATTGATGCTCAGTTTGGTAAGAGTCCTTGTGGACATGCCGAACTTCCTTCACCTCCTGAGGAAATAGAGACATTGTTGTGCTTTCTTGACCATTACGTCGACATGGGTGGACCATGTTGGTGATTGTTGCTGATCACCATTCCCAGGAACTTGACCCTCTCGACCATCTCCATCTCAGCACCATTGATGCAGATGGGGCGAGCCCTCCACTCTGCTTCCTGAAGTCAATGACTGGCTCCTTCATTTTGTTGATGTTGATGGAGAAATTGTTATCTTTACATCATGCCATTAAGCACCCTATCCCTTTCCTGTAATCTGTCTTGTCATTGTGTGAGATGTGCCCTATAACAGTGGTATCGTCAACAAACTTATAAATGGAGTTCGGATGGAATTTGGCCATACAGTTGTGTATAAGGAGTATAGTAGGGAGCTGAGTATGTAGCCTTGTGAGGCACCTGTTTTGAGGATTATGGTGGAGAAGATGTTTTTGCCTATTCTTACTGATTATGGTCTATGGATCAGAAAGTCTGCAGTCAATGCCTGTAGCTTGAATAACTTTAGCTCAGAGTTGATGAGCTGGCATCAGAGCTATTCAGTCCTTTCAACATTTCTTTTCTTCCCATTACTACTTCTCCAGCCTCATTTTCCAGTTGTCCAATGTCAACTCTTGTCCCTCTGGATTTCTAAAAAAACTCTTGCAATCTCCTTTGGTATTACTAGCTAGTTTACCACCATATTTCATTTTCTTCTCCCTCATTGCTTTTTCAGTTCTCTTTTGCTGGTTGTTAAAGGCTTCCCAATCCTTTGGCTTCCCACTAATCTTCACCACACTGTATCAGCTTTTGTTTTGTTTTTATGCTGTCCCTGACTTCCCCTGTCAACCATTGTGGCCTTGTCCTCCCCTTAGTGTGTTTCTTCTTCCTTGGGATGAATTTCTGCTATGCCTCAAGAATTACCCGCAGAAACTCCTGTCATTGCTGCTCCACTGTCTTCCCTGTTAGGCTACACTTCCAATCAACTCTGATCAGCTCCTTTCTCATATTTTGTAGTTACCTTTACTCAATTGCTATACCATTACATCTGATTCCAGCTTCTCTGTCTCGTATTGCAGGGTGAATTCTATCATATTATGGTCACTGCCCCCTTGGGGTTCCTTCACCTTAAGCTCCCTAATCAAGTCTGCCTCATTACACACCACTAAATCCAGAATCTGGGATTGTGGCAGTTCAGAGAAGGTTTACTAGGCTGATTCCTGGGATAAATGCTATGTCTTATGAGGAAAGGTTGAGCAGGTTGGGCTTATAGTTACTGGAAGCTAGAAGAATGAGTGATGATCTTATTGAAGCATATAAGTATCTGAGAGGGTATGTTAGAGTAGATGCTAAGACGATGGTTCCCATCTTGGGGTATCTATAACTAGAGGGTGCAGTTTCAAACTTGGGGAGGGTCAAAGGGTTGCATTGTGTATTTCTGTTCTTATATCTTTCGGTTTATATGTGTTTCCCAATTAAGATAGAGAAGGGGAGGAATCTCTGTCCACAGGGTTGTTAACCTTTGGAATTCATGACCCTGGAGTGCAGGAGAGTCTAAGTCATTGAATATAGTCAAGGCTGAGTTAGACAAATTGTTGATCGACAAAGGTGTTTTATATTATAATTGGTGTTATGTTATGTCAGGAAAGTGACTCTTTAACAGGTAAATCATCTGATCACTGGTGGATCACTGGAGCATAGGAGGTTGAGGGATGTCCTTAGAGAGGTTTATAAAATCAGGAGGGGCACAGCCAAGGTTTTTTCCCTATGGTGGGGGAGTTAAAAACTCAGGGCCATATTTTTAAGGTGAGAGGAGAAAGTTTTAAGAAGGACATGAGGGGCAACTTTCTTACACAGAGAGTGGTTCGTGTATGGGATGAACTGCAGAGGAAGTGGTGGATATGGGTACAGTTACAACATTTAAAACATGTTTGGATAATTATATAAATAGGAAAGTTTTGGAGGATATGAGCCAAACACAAGCACATAGGACTGGTTTAGTTTGGGAACATGGTCGGCGTGGACTAGTTGGACCAAAGGGTCTGTTTCCATACTGTATGACTCTATGAGTCATCAGCCAGGTTTGTAGGCTTTTGTAGGCTTATCTTGTGCTTTTATGGAGTGCACAGTGACTGAATAAACCTCCCTGTTGGATTGCAGTAAATGACAACTTTATATGTTCTTTTATTCCACTTGAGCCTTGTTACTGCCCAATACAGAACAAAGAGAGTCAAAGGTTATGTGGAGGAGGTGGAGGGTGCAGGCAGGAGAGTTTAGTTAAAACCACCATCTGATGAGCCATGATCTTATTGAACAATGGAACAGGATCAAAAGATCAAATAGCCTACTCATGCCCTTATTTCTTACATTCTTGTAAATTCAATGGGACTTGGAAAAAGTTGGAGTCATACCTAGTACAAAGGGAGATGGCTATGGTTGTTAGTGGTTAAGGATCCTTGTCCAGCATATGACTGTAGTGGTTCTTCAGCTTAGGGCCCTGGGCCTCACCATCTTCAGCTGCTTCATCAATGAATTCACCCCATCATAGAATTAGCCAAGTGGGAATATTCAGTGGGATTGCACAATGATCAGTACCATTCACAATTCCTCAGATACTAGAAGCCATCTAGAGTGGATAAGTAGCAAATAACATTTACATCACACAAGGGCCAGGTAATGACCATCCCCAGTAAGAGAATCTAACAATCTCTCCTGGGTCATGAACATTCAGCTATTAGAAACCAGCAGTACTTGTAATTTTCAGTTGAATTCACTGTGCAGGAAAAGTGAGTGAAGTTCAAGTTTGAATTGAAGACCCAGACCTTATAACTGAGCAGTGGAAAAGTTAGAAGTGGACCCAAGAAAGTGAATAATCTTCAAAAATCTGACAATTAGCCAAAGATTCCTTGGGGATGTCGTAAGAAAAAAAGGAAAAGTTCAGTTGGGAATTTTGATATCATTTAGTGTCTTACAGTGTTTTTGGATGCAAAGTATAAGTGAACACTTAACAGAGTGTTTATATTGTAGTGCTTGATTGGAATTTTGTGACTTCATCATTTCAGTAAACATTGGGGACTCTGAGTTTCTCTTTAAAAGCTAATAGTCTTTACATGGATTATAACAGGGATTGGAAAAAGTGAAGTGTTTAGAGGCAGAGATATTTAAGTACAGAAGAGTACAGGCAGTCAGGTCAAGGTATAATCTGGTGTTAATTATCACATTGTCATCATGACAATCTTGACAAGGTGGAAGATGTAGTAGGTGAAAAGGCTGCGTTTAAGAGAGAGACTGTGGTATAATGTCAATGGTAAGGCCACTGAACTGGTATTTCAAAGGCCCAAATTATTGCCATGGGAATATAAAAACACTAATAGTAACCACGAATCTATAATCAATTGTTGCAAAAAAAAACACATCCAGGGAAGGAAATCTGTCATCCTCACCCAGCCTGGCCTACATGTGACTCCAGACCCACTCATACTGCCCTTTGAAATGGTCTCAGCAAGCCACTTTGTTCAAGGGCAGTTAGGGGTGGACAACAAATGCTGACCTTGCCAGTGACACTCACATCCCATGAAAGAATAAAGGAAAGAAAATCACATCTCAGCCAGGTGAGATGTGGAAGCGTTGGAAAAGGTGCAGAGGAGATTTATCAGGATGTTGCCTGGAATGGAGGGAAGGTCTTATGAGGAAAGGTTGACGGAGCTAGAGCTTTTCTCTTTAGAACAACGAAGGATGAGAGGTGACTTGATAGAGGTGTGCAAAATGATCAGAGGTATAGATAGAGTAGACAGCCAGAGACTTTTTCCTAGGGTGGAGGTAGCTATTACGAGGGGGCATACTTTTAAAGTGAGTAGAGGTAGATATAGAGGAGACGTCAGAGGTAGGTTCTTTACTCAGAAAGGGGTAGGGGCATGGAATGCATTGCCGAAGAGGGTAGTGGAGTCAGCCTCATTAGGGGCATTTAAGTGGCTATTACATAGGCATATGGATGATAGTGTAAGGTAAGGGTGGAAGTTAGATAGACCTTAGGTTTAGGGTAAAAGTTTGGCACAACATTGTGGGCTGAAGGGCCGGTACTGAGTTGTACTGTTCTATGTTCCATGTTCTATGTTCTAGGTCTCCACGCAGGCCAGGATTGCCAAAATAAGTTGACAGATGGCAGGGGTCTTGTTCACTCATAAAAAGACATTCTGGAGATGGGTGGATCAGTGATTAGGGAAGAGCCCATACTGTTACCAGTGGAAGGAAGGATTGCTGAGGGCCTCATGATAAAGATTGGCAAAATCAGTCCACAATGATCAAGTGAGTGTGAGGAGGCCGCTATGGTTGCCTCTCATAATGCTCAGATTACCTTGCAAGGGTAAGGTATTGCAAAGGTTTGAGCAACAGTTGAAAGTAACTATTCAATGCCAAAATGAAGTTCTGTTTATCACACAAGTGAACAATGCGGTTTATGAATTTCAGCACCAGAGTGATGGAAAATCAGAGTGGTTTTGGGAGAATTTGAAAAAGCAAAAGTATAATCATTATTGGGAAGCAAAGGCAACAGGTAATGAATTTCAAGCTGGAAATCAAACAACAGAGTTTCAGTCTTGGAAATATAGCAGATTGTTTGCATTCGGCGGAGTAAGATCTTGAAAGGGATTTTATCTTTTATTTTCTCGTCTAAACCTATTGTGAATCCACAGTATTATCCATTAGTTTCTAATCTTTATGCAATGAATTAAAACCCTACATATGAATGAAGCCACCTGTTGTACCATAGTCTGAATGACAAACTAATAATTATTAATTATCATTTTTCCCTTCAGTATTTGATGATGGCAAATTCAAACCCTTTCGGGACTGAAAATTACATTTACCTGGACAGTCTTGTTTAACCACAAGGATTTAATTCATTGAGGGAGAAATAAAGAGAACCACTCATTATTAATTTAGGCAAAAGAGGTATTGAGTGTGATAAAATTGAGCCTAAACAAAATTATGAGTTGCAATATGCTATTGTGTTAAGTTGCAACCATCAAACTTTGGCAAAAAAAATAAAATTTTGTACTTGGCCTTTTGTCATTGGTTTTACTGTAACGTTTCCTTAATCCAAGGCATCCATCTTCAATCCCTCATACCCTGCTTGATATCTCTATTTCAAATCAGTGATGAATGGATATGAAAGGTAGCTTTGAAACTGAAAGCTTAAGTTCCAATGGTCATTGTTTCTCAGAGTCTGCCAAAGATCAGTGATGTTTCAGTGATATACTCTGTTAGAACTGCAATCAGAAATATTTATGAAGGTATTGGCCAGCACATTTATACTGTAAAGAATGGGATATTTCTTGCATCCTCAGAAAATCTGTATCTGCTATTTTAGGTTTATAGATGTTTACAGCACAGAGGAGGCCATTCAGCCAAAAGTGGCTGCACCAGTCAACAAAGTTGTGACTACATTTTTCCAGTTTTTGGCTGTGGAGGCGATAGCAACACAGTTTTTTTCACTCAGAGAGTTGAGAATCTTTGGAATTCTCAACTCTCGAGGACTGTGTAAGTTCAGACGTCGAATATATTTAAAATAAAGGTTGATAAATTTCTGATTACCAAAGGCATAAAGGATTAGGGGGATAGTGGGCAAAAGGTGCTAGAGTTTGATCAGCCATGCAATAAATGGCAGAGCACACTCAACTGGCTGAATGGCCTCCTGCTGGACCTATGTTCTTCACATTCTTCTTTTCCACTTGAAACATGCAGTAAATTCTGATCATCCAACTCATATCCTGTCACCTGCTTTCTCCAAAACCCTTGGCTCTCCTTATCCCTAAGAACAATATCTAACTCCTTCTTGAAAACATCTTGCAAACTCCTTTTTGAAAGCATATCCTTTCTTAGGTAAGGAGATCAAAATTGCACACAATACTCCAGGTGTGGTCTCCCCATGGCCCTGTGAAATTGCAGTAAGACTTTCTTGTTTCAGTACTCAAACCCTCTTGCATGAAGGCCAATGTACTACTTACCTCTCTAACTGCTGGATGCTCCTGCAAGCTTGCTTTCAGTGACTCGAGTGCAGGATATCCAGATCCCTTTCTATGTTGATATTTTCCATTCCATCACCATTTAAATAATACTCTGCCATTCTGTACTTTTCTCCAAAAATGGAATTCGTCACACTAATCCATTTCATATTGCATCTTTCATGCATTTCTGCACTCACTCAACTTGTCTAAATTGTCTTGAAACCTCTTTACATCCCACTCAACGCTCACAATTCTACCCAATTTTATGTTGTGGCTCCCAATCCTTCCCTTTGAAAGTTTCTATGTTATGATGATATGGCAATAATAGAGATCTAGCACAAAGGAGGACAAATGAGTGTTAAATATTCCTGCTACAAGGTGTTCAGTAAACGTAGAAGGGGAAAGAAAGATGGAAGTGTGAAAGTATGGATTGAGAATAATTTAGTGGGTCTGAGAGAAAGGATGTCCCAGAGGGGTCAAGAGTAGGATCTACTTAGCTGGAGATAAAGAAAAAAAAAACGCAATGAAATTGTCAGTGTAGTCTATAATCCACCAACTTGTAGTAAAGATGTAGAGGAACAAATCTGCAAGGAAATTATAGAAAGAAGCAAGAATTATAGAATAGATTTAACACAAGACTTCGACTATCTGAATAAAGACTGGGATAATAGTGGAAAGTTAGAGAAGGACATGAGTCCCTAAAGTTCCCAAATTTTCTGCAGCAGTATTCTTCCAGTCCAATGAGAAAGGAGGCAGTGTTGGACATGGTTCTTGGGAATCAGACAGCTATCATTGATTAGGTATCAGCTGCTAAACTTGTAGGGAACAGTGATTTAGGAAGAACAAAGGACAGTATGCCACAGGAACAGGCCCTTCAACCCACTAAGCCTGCGCCGACACATGAAGCCTTTCTAAACTGAAAACCCTCTACATGTATTCCCTGCCTATTCATGAATCAGTCAAGATGCCTCTAATAGATGTTACTCTTGAATCCGCCTCTGTCACCTCCTCTGGCAGCGCATTCCAGGTACTTACCACTCACTGTGTAAAAAATTGCCTCTCACATCTCCTTTAAACTTACCCCATTTTACCTTAAATCTATCACCCCTTGTAATTGGCATTTCTACCCTGGGAAAAAAGATTCTGACTACCCATTCTATCCATGCCTCTCATAATACTATAAATCTCCATCAGGTTGCCCCTCAGCCTCTGACATTCAAGTGAAAACAAACCAAGTTTGTCCATTGTCTCCTCATAGCTAATACCCTCCAAACCAGGCAAAGTCCTGGTAAACTGTTTCCGTACCATCCCTAAAGCTTCCCATCCTTCTAGCAGTGTGGCAACCAGAACTGTAGACAATATTCCAAACGTGGCATAACTAAAATTCTATACAGCTGCAATATGACAAGCCACTTTTTAAACTCTATGCTCAACTGATAAAGGCAAACATGCTATATGCCTTCTTGATCACCTTATCCAGTTGTGTTGCTACTTTCAGGGAACTGTGGACCTCTAAACCTAGATCCCTCTGTAAGTTAATGCTTCTAAAGGCTGTGCCACTTACTATATACTTCTGTCCTGCATTAGATCTCCACAAATATATTCACCTTGCATTTGTGCAGATTAAACTCCATCTGTGCCCAAATGTCCAACTTATCTACATCCTGCTGCATCCTCTGGCAATCCTCTTTTCTATCTGCAGTTTCCCCAAACTTTGTGTTTCCATAAAGTTACTGGTCAGGCCACCAACATTCTCCTCCAAAACATTTATATGTATTACAAACAACAGGGGTCCCTGCTGAACACTATGGGTCACAGGTCTCCAATCTGAAAAACACCACTACTCTCTGTCTTCTATGACTAAGCCAGTTCTGTATCCAACTGACTAGCTCACTGTGGATTCCATGTGACTTCACCTTTTGTGTCAGCCTGCCATGAAGGACCTTGTCAAAGGCCTTGCTAAAGTTCATATAGACAACATCCACCATCCATCACTTTTGTTACTTCCTCAAAAAACTCAATCAAGTTTGTGAGACCATGCACAAAGCCATTTTGCCTGTTGCTGATAAGTCCATATTTTTAAAAATGTGAGTAAATCCTATCCCTAAGGATCTTCTCCAATAATTTCCTTCCCACTGATGACTTACTGGCCTGTCATTTCCTGCCTTATCCCTGTTGCCCTTTTGAAACAAAGGAACAATGCTAGCTATTCTCCTGTCCTCTGGGATGTCTCCTGTGGCTAAAAAGGATACAAAGATTTCGTACAAGGCCGCAGCAATTTCCTCACCTGCCTCCCTCAGCATTTTGGAATAGATCCCATCAGGTCCTGGAGATTGTCTGTTTTAATGCTTTTCAAAACACCCAACACCTCCTCCTTTTATATATTGACACGCCCTAGAATATCAACATAACCCTCTCCTGAGACTCACCATTCACCATGTCCTTCTCCTTTGTGAATACTGATGCAAAGTATTCGTCAGGGCCTCATCCATTTTCTCCTCTTTTGTCCTTGAGTGGACCTATCCTTTCCCTAACTGCTCTTTTGCTCCTTGTATGTGTATAAAGTGCCTTGGGATTTTCATTAATTCTGTTTGCCAGACATTTCATGGCCCATTTAGCCCTCCTAATTGCTTGAGTTCTTTCCTGCTATCTTTACATTGTTTGAAGGCTCTGTCTGTCTTCAGTTTCCTAAACTTTACATATGCCTCCTTTTTCTTTTCGCCTAAGATTTCAATTTTTCTTGTCAGCCAAGGTTCCCAAATTTTGGAATCCTTATCCTTCATTTTCATAGGAACGCGCTGATCTTGAACTCTAATCAACTGACCTTTATAAGATTCCTACATGACAGATGTGGATTTATTCTCAAATAGCCATGCCCAACCTATATTCCCCAGTTCCTGCCTAATATTGTGGTAGTTAGCCTTCTCCAGTTTAGTACTTGCTCCTGAGGACTACTCTTATCATTGTCCATAAGTAACTTAAAACTTACAGAATTATGGTCACTGTTTCCAAAATGCTCCTCTGGCCAGGGTCATTCCCCAATACCATGTCTAGTATGGCCCCTTCCCTAGATCTTAGATATTAGAATCTTAGAATCCCTACAGTTTGGAAACAGGCCTTTCGGCCCAACAAGTCCACACCGACCCTCAGAGAATCCCACCCAGACCCAACCCTCTATAACCCTCGCAATCTACATGTCCCTGAACACTGTGGGCAATTTAGCATGGCCAATCAACATAGCCTGCACATCTTCGGACTGTGGGAGGACACTGGAGCACCCGGAGGAAGCCCACACAGACACTGGGAGAATGTGCAAACTCCACACAGACAGTCGCCCAAGAATGTAATCGAACCCGGGCTAGTTGGAATAGTTTCAACAAGTTGAGGTTGGAGACAGAAAATGACAAGAAACAATCCAAGGAAAAATAATTCACTGGTGGAAAACCAATTTCAAAAGAATAAGAATGGATATAACTCAAAATGGAATTGAAGATTGGCAGGCAAAATTACAATCAATAAGCTGCAAGTAATAACCTGCTCAGTGATACCTAGTTTGGGTTCTGCTAGGGCCACCAGCTCCTCACCTCATTACAGCCTTGGTTCAAACATGAACAAAAGTGTTGAATTCCAGAGGTGGGGTGAGAGTGACAGTCCTTGATATCAAGGCTGCATTTGACTGAGTGTGGCATCGACAAGCTTGAGCAAGACTGAAATCAATAGGTATTAGAAGGCAAACTCTCCACTGGTTGGAGTTACACCTGTGGTTGTTGGAGGTCAAACATTTTAACTCCAGGACATTTCTGCAGGAATTCCTCAGAGTTGTGTTCTACGCCCAACTATCTTCAGCTGCTTCATCAATGACCTTCTCAACACAAATGCCTGGTAATGACCATCTCCAGTAAAAAACAATGTAAGCACGACCCCTTGACATTCAACAGTGTAACCATCACTGAATTCCCCCACCACCAAAGCTTGGGATTACCATTGACCAGAAACTCAACTGGACTCACCACATAAATGCAGTGGCTGCAAAAGCAGGTCAGAGTCTAGGTATACTGCAGTGAGTAACTCATCTCCTAACTCCCCAAAACTTGTCCATCATAAGGCACAATTCAGGAGTGTGATGGAATACTCCCCACTTGCCTGGATGGGTGCAATATTCAAGAAGCTTGACACCATCCAGGACAAAGCCGCTGGCTTGATTGGCACTACATCCAAAAGCATCCACTCCCTTCACCACTGACGCTCAGTAGCAGCAGTGTGTACTATCTACAAGATGAATTTAGAAACAAGAAGGGGATGGTCACTCGGTTGGAACTATATTATACACCCCCAAATAGCCAGTGGGTACTAGAGGAGCAGATGTATAGAGAGATTGCAGATACCTGCAGGAATAACAGAGTAGTATTGTTTGGAGATTTTAATTTCCCCTGTATTGACTGGGCCACCCGGAGTGTAAAAGGCCCGGATGGGGTGGGATTTGTCAAATGTGCCCAAAAAAGTTTCCTAAATCAAAATGTAGTGGGCCCTACTTGGGAGGGTGCAACATTGGACTTCCTGTAAGGAAATGAGGTCATGCAAGTGACTGGAGTGTCAGTCAGAGAGCACTTTGGGTCCAGTGACTATAACTCTCTTAGGTTTAACATAGTTTTGGAAAAAAATAGGCCACGTCCACAGGTGTTAAACTGGAGCAGAGCCAATTTTGGGGCCATTAGGCAGGATCTAGCAGCAGTCAATTGGGTGAGTCTGGTTGAAGGAAAAGGAACAAACCAGAGGCTGGAAGAACACAGCAAGCGAGGCAGCATCTGGAGGAAGGGAGCAGTCAACGCTTTGGGTAATACCCTTCTTCAGGACCCAACAGTGGCAAATGGGAGTCTTTAAAAGTATGTCCCTGTTAGGGTGAAGGGAAGAACTGGCAGGTTTACGGATCCCTGGCTGACGAGGGATATTGAGGCTCTGGTCAGGATAAAGAAGGCAGCATACATTGGGTTTAAGCCATCAGGCTCAAATGAATCCCAAGATGACTACAAAAAGTGTAGGAGCACACTTAAGAGGGAAATCAGAAGAGTAAAAAGAGGGTATGAGATGGATCTGGCAAATAAGGTTAAGGATAATCCCAAGAGGTTCTACAGCTATATTAAGAGTAAAAGGGTGGCTAGGGAGAGAATAGGTCCTCTTAAAGATCAACATGGCCATCTATGTGTGGAGCCACAGGAAATGGGGGATATTTTTAATGACTATTTCTCCTCAGTATTTACTGAGGAGGGAATCGTAGATGCTAAGGAAATAAGGGAAACAAGTGGGGATGTTTTGGACCGCATACATATTACCAGAGAGGAGGTGTTTGCAGCTTTAAAGCGCACTAAGGTAGATAAATCCCCGGGCCTGATCAAGTCCATCCTTTGGTGTTGTGGGAGGCTAGGGAAGAAATTGCAGAGGCCCTGGCAGAGACTTTTGCTTCATCTTTAGCTGCTGGTGAAGTTTTGGAAGACTGAAGGATGGCTAACGTTGTTTCATTGTTTAAGAAAGGTAGCAAAGACAAGCCAGGGAACTATAGGCCAGTGAGCCTGACATCAGTGAAAGGCAAGTTATTGGAGAGCATACTGAAGGACAGCATCAACCAACAGTTGGACAGTGAAGGTCTGATTAGGGATAGTTAGCATGGATTTGTGCATGGAAAGTCATGTCTGGCAAATCTTTTAGAGTTTTTTGAAGAAGTAACCATGAGGATAGATGAGGGTAGGGCAGTGGATGTTGTCTATATGGACTTTAGTAAGGCATTTGACAAGGTCCCACACGGCAGGCTAGTCATGAAGGTTAGGTTGCGTAGGATCCAGGGAAACCTAGTTAATTGGATTCAAAATTGGCTCGATGGTAGGAAGCAGAGAGTGATGGTTGAAGCTTGGTTCTCAGACTGGATGACTGTGACTAGTGGAGGTTTGCCACAGGGTTGATGCTGGGAAATTTGATTTGTATTATTTACATAAATGATCTGGATGTGAATGTACAAGGTATGATTAGTAAGTTTGCGGACGATACAAAATTAGGATGTTTCGTTGATAGCGAGGAAGGTTATCAAAAATTACAGAGGGATCTTGATCAGATGGGCTGAGGATTGGCAAATGCAGTTCAATACAGTTAAGTGTGAGGTGTTGCACTTTGGAAAGTCAAACCAAGGTAGGACTTATACAGTAAATGGTAAGGTCCTGAGGAGTATTGTGGAACAGAGGGACCTAGGAGTACAAGTACATAGTTTGTTGAAAGCGGTATCACACTTGGGCAGGATGGTGATGATGATGATGATGATGATGATGACTTCCTCCTTAGCATGCTGGCTTTCATCAGTCGAGGCATTGAGTGTAGAAGTTGGGACGCTATGTTACAGTTATATAAGTCGTTGGTAAGGTCGCACTTGGAGTATTGTGTATAGTTTTGGTCACCTTGTTATAGGAAAGACATAGTTAAACTGGAAAGTTTGCAAAGAAGATTTACGAGGGTGTTGCCAGGACTAGTGGGCCTGAGTTATAGGGAGAGGTTGGCCAAGATAGGACTTTATTTCTTGGAACATAGAAGAATGAAGGGTGAGAGGCATAGATAGGATGAATGCATATAGTCTTTTTCCCAGGGATGGGGAATTGAAAACTTGAGGGCATAGGTTTAAGGTGAGAGGGGGAAGATTTAAGAAGGGCCCGCGAGGCAACTTCTTCACGCAGAGAGTAGGGTGTATATGGAATGGGCTGCTACAAAAGTGGTTGAGGCTGGTACAATAGCAATGTTTAAAAAACATTTGGATAGATACATGGATGGGAAGAGTTTAGAGGGATATGGATCAAATGCGGGCAATTGGAACTGGCTGAGTGGGCACCATGATCAGCATAGACCAGCTTGGGCCAAAGGGCCTGTTTCCATGCTGTATTACTGTATGATCCTATGCACTGCAGATGTTTACTGAAGGTTCTTGGACAACACTTTCCAAACGCACGACCACTTCCATTTAGAAGGACAAGGGCAACAGAAACATGGGAACACCACCAACTGCAAGTTTCTCTTCAAGATACTGATCATCCGGATTTAAAAATATCCCACCATTCGTTCATTGTCACTGTAAGAACATTGTGGGCCAACCTACCACACATGGACAACAGCAGTTCATGATAGCAGCTCACCAACACCTTCTCAACGGCAACTAGGGATGGGCAATAAAAATGCTGGCCAGCCAGTGACACCCACAACCCACAAGTGAAAAAAAAAATGGTACTGTAACCTTCTTACTCAATGAATTGGGACTGAAAGACTTTGAAAGGTTAACTTTAGCAATCCTACTACTTACTGCAGCTGTGATTAGTCCCAAACCTATGTGCAAAACCCATTAATCAGTGACAAACTGTTGTATTGCACATGTGCACAAGCTGGGAGATCTGTATTTATTTAATAAGATTTTAGCTGTCAAAATAAGCAACTTGGTTAAATCAGAGTTGAGTGAACTGATCCCAATGGGCCAAGAAAGGAAGGGATTTTATTTTCATGAGGTGTAATCCCATGACATCTGGAGAACTTTTCCATGAAGATTGCTTTGTTGCGATCAAGCTCAAGGTTTTTATTTCTTGTTGAGGGCCAATGTCAACATTTTAGATCTCAATAATTTCATGCCCCAGGGAAAAGAAATTATCAATGCATGGTGCTTCTATTTGGCCTTGCCTTAGCTTCCAGGAATGTCCTTGTGTCAACAAAGTTCTTCTGTTTGCTCCAGTGCTTGCTAAACATACTGATGCCAGAGTCCTTTGTCTAACAACTGTCCAAATTGTGGTATCATTCTCTGTTCCAAGAAGTCTGAGAAATCCTGGCTAGATTCTATTTTCGAACTTCCTAGTGTGATGAACCCTTGCCAGAAAATTGTTTTCTCATATGCTTCAAAGTGCAAAAACAGATAATCTCCTCAGGATTATTCCCACACTATGACTTATATATATCAGAGACTCTTTTGGTGTGTTTTGAGACTTCAGATAACAGAATTTGAATCGACCTTGTCCTGTATTTACAAGTTAGTTCGGCAGACATCACTGGCTTGCCAATGGCCCAATTTGAATTCTGAAACTCTCCTCCTACCTGCTTTTGTGTTTATGGTCCTCATGAATGATCACACTGAGCACAAAGAGAGGAATTTTTCTAGCATCCAATCTTCGTAGACTCCATCGAATACAATAAGAACGAACAATGAAATCTTGCTGACAAGGAAAAGAGGTATGGTTTCCCAAAGTGTTTCAATGGCTGGATGAGATTGGCACCAAAAGGTGGTGAGGGCCCGATGTGCAAATGTTAAACTCTCATTTTTGCCTAATCTAGCCTCATTTATACGCAGGTGACTATTCTCCTGGGTACCAGTGAGAAATTAGATGGCACCAATTCCCGACTTGAAAGTCCGAGCACGAACCTGCAGCTTGCCGATGTCTTCTCTGCTCCTCCATGTTGGCCAGCAGTCTCCAATATCTCAGAGACACTCATGGGCAGAGACTGTCTGCACACTCCATCCACGGTTGTGGGCATCAGCAAAGCACCAGTCTCATCACATCACAATGGCACATCTTGGGCTAACTTATAATATCATTCAGCACTTTGACAATACACTTTGGACATTGCAATGCTGCTTCCAGGTCCCTTTGTGTGCATCTCATGCATCAGAATAAGATGCTCCTCAGGGTTCTTAGATTGCTTTCTGAGCACCCATCCACTTTGCACTCACAGTATTTCTGCCTTGCCTTGTCTTGGCAGTCAGGCAGATACTGATGCTTGCCAGCCATGAACAGTCAATGAGTGGACATTTTTGGTGTATGGCACAGTGCTACTTCAATGTCATACCCACACATGTGACAGCACTTATGCAGCATACACATTGCACCTACTTCAAACAGATGGCTACATTTGAAAGTCTAATGTCCTTATTCGGTCAAGGGAAACCATGAGCCATGAGGGGACTGGCCTGTTCGCAGTCAGAAAAAGTGGTGCGGTGCACCAGAGAGTGAGTAACAAATTCAGAAGGATGGGAAGGTGGCATGGTGGCTCAGTAGTTAGCACTGTTGCCTCACTGTGCCAGGGATCTGGATTTGTTTCCAGCCTTAGGTGACTACGGGGAGTTTGCACATTCTCCCTGTGTCACCCCACTGGGTGCTCTGGCTTCCTCCCACAGACCAAAGATGAGCAGGTTAGGCTGATGGACCATCTCAAATTGCCACGTTGTCCAGGGATGTGCAGGTCAGGTTGATTAATGGTGGTAATTGCGGGGTTGTGGGAAAGGGGTGGGTCTGGTAGGGTGTTCTTCAGAGGATCGGTGCAGACTTGATGGGCCAAATGGCCTTTTCTGCACTGTAGTGATTCTATGAAGGGTGAGTAGTTTTGGGGGTAGAATTGGATGAGAGCCATAGAGGGAAGATGCTTCATGCAATAATCACAGTGGTAGAATATGAGCCTTGGTGGGAAGTGGGTGCAGTAATGGAATTAGAGTGTGTTTGTGGTAGCAGAAAGAAGGTGGCAGCTCTTACCCTTGAGAAGTGCCAAAGATTATTAATTTTCTTGTTGCATTGCTTCACATTCCTCCTGACCATGGACACCACTCTGACCAGGTTAGCTACTTCGGACTAGGCAGGTAGTGTCTGGTATTGTGGTCTTCTCTGGAGGTTCTGGGGAAACAGGATGGTCCTCCCATCCTCTTCCCTGCCCTCCAAGAATGTTTGTGAAATGGGGTGTCAACTTACCTCTTTCAGTCATGTCATTTGAAATCGCACAGCCACTCACCAAGGGCAGTTTCTGGCTTGCAATGTTTGAAATGGTGCAGAGCTCAGTTTTAAATTTGGCGCTTGTGGTTTGAACGGTGGAAGGTCCTGGGACTGGTGCACACCTCTGCCTCTGCCAAGCACAACAACGGGCAAGAGTAACACCATGGAGATGGAGTTCATGAGATTGCAGTGGACAACTGCATGAGAAAAGTGGCCGGGGTCACAGAGGGAAACCCTCCATGAAACTCCTTGAAATTAACACTTAGCCAAAATATGGGAAAATTCAGCCCATAGATTTTATTGAAAATAAAACAGCCTTGGAATGATGAAAGCTGTCACAGAGGAGTAAACAGCTTTTGTTCTTTAAACATGGTTGTCTCTGTGATCTGCTCATATTTGCATCTTTAACTTCTCTCACTCAATAGTCCTAGCAGCAGAGACTGATGGCAAGAGATTGGAATAATTTCACATACTTTTTACTGTATCTTACTGTCGCTGCTACGTCAGTTATTTCATTGGAATCTGCTGCCAGTTGATTTGGCATCACAAATGTTCGAACTGCATTAAGACTTACACACTATAATAAAACAGTATGCTTTTATTTCAGATTTCCAGCATCCAGAGCACTTTGCACGCATACAACCACAAGTTGCCTTTTGCCTCTTGTGAGTTATGCAGACACTTTCAGTTGTGGAGTGAACGTTGCATTCAGCAACTTAATGTTCAGTATGTCAGTCTCTCAGAGAGAGAGAGATTGAGATTCATAATTAATTGTGTTAAATTCATGGATGTTATATTAGCTTAATTCTTTTTTAAAGACATGGATCTCACGGTGATTAAAAGGAACATTAAGATATTGTTTTATTGCAATTGTCTATGCTGTACTGGGGTAACATTGAGTTGTAGTCACAGAGTTGTACAGCACAGAAACAGATCCTTCAGTCCAACTCGTCCATGCTGACCAGATATCCTAAATTAATCTAGTCCCATTTGCCAGCATTTGGCCCATATCCCTCTAAATCCTTCCTATTCATGTACCCAGATGCTTTTTAACTTGTTGTAGACTTGGATATATGTTCTTAATGTATATTTGACTTTAATATCTTGTATCTTGATATTGAACATTTTAAAGATTGGACATCAGTACACTTAATATTTGTACTTGACTTCATAAACCTGAATGACTGTGATTAGTTGCAAAACACAAAAGAGAATACTGAGTGAAGAAATAGATTTAACTTCATAGCAAAACATAGAAATATTTATCTGTGTTGTGCAGTTTCTTAACTTCTGGTGTTTGTATGTGAATGAGGAAAAGGAGAGATACAGAAAAATACAGGCAGACAGAAAACACCACAAACGCAGAGCTAGCAAATGAAAAACACTGCATCTGATGTGAGGCCCAAGAACAACAATCTTGCCAAAAAAGTAAGCTATCAGACAAAAGCTGTTGGGATCTAAGAAAAGTTTCCTTTGCCACTGTGAAAGGAGATCCTGTCAGTTAGAAAGTGGAAGAAGTGAAGCACTCACTACCATTGACAGGAAGCCTGAATAGCAGTTGCCAAGGCCAAGTTACTGCTGTGAGAATCAATCAGCTTCACTTTCTCTCATTGAGTTTTTTTTTAGCTCAGTCAGAAGGACAGGAAGGAGATGAAAAGCAACAGCCCCCAACCCCCCCATCCTGAGAAATCCTTCCATGCTAATGAAACTTGGATCATTAGTCAAATTTCAAATACCTCAAGCAAATGTTTGGAACCTGGGCAGCAATCAACAAATCTGCCTGGCACCTCTAATGTCGTGAAGGTCCTCAAGCTACCAACAAATATATTTTCCAGCCATCTTTGTTGGCAGAACTAAGGAAATAGCTTTCTACGGGAGAAAAACTGCTACATGTCCACACAATATCAACTGCTGAGCGAGTAACAGAAGACATGATGTTTTCTATCTGAATATTTACGATGTTATTTTTCAACATGTTTTAACAAATAAAACTTGGTAGGTGGGGGTATGTTTCCAATTGAATCTTCAAACTTGACCTTATTTTCAATAACACATGTAGTGCCTTCAATATCATAAAACATCCCAAGGCACTTCACAGAAACATTGTCAATGAAATTTGACAAACTGTATGTGAGGAAATAACAGGGCAGGTGACTAAAAGCTTGGTTAGGCTTTTAAAAGGGTCTTAAGGAACAAAAGAGAGGTTTAGGGAGGGAATTCCAAAACTTCTTTTAATTAGTTCACAAGATGTAGGCATCACTGGCTGCTCCAGCATTTATTGCCCATCCCTGATTGTCTTGAGAAGATGCTGGCAAGCTGCTTTCTTGAACTGCTGCAATCATAAAGACTTAAGTAGCTGCTTACAATATGGTACAAACATCAGATTTATTGGCTGGGAGCTCTTTGAAGTGCTTTTTTTTGCCCATTCCTAAACTGGCATTATATTTGCCTTTCAGTGTTATATTTCAAAAATAGCAATAGTTTTAAGATTTCAAATTTGACCTTATCAAGCCCTATCCAAGAAAGTTTAAAACAATGAGCTTGAGTCCTCTTCTGATGTTGACATAATACATCTCAGAGATATTACTCCGAGTATTTTCTCCTATCTCCACATTGTCTCTATCAAATCATTAGTGGAACCTTTGTCATTTCCAGTTTCCAAGTAAAAGGATATTCTTTCTTTATGGGTGATCAATCATTTGATGTTGTATCTAATGAACTCGTGTAAATAATCGCCTTCAAAATTGCAATGAAGAAAGGTCATCTTCTAAAGTCTAACTTGGGGCAGGCAAAGACATTAAATCCAATCTCTGGAGAACAGTTTGACTTTCTCTGTGTATTTGCAGTGGTATTCCCTTATGAGAAGTAATACTATTCCAATCGAAAATGTTAGCTCATATCATAGACATAAAATGGTGGAAACAATGACCCAAATCTTGCTAGGGCCCGCATCTCACTGTGTGTGCCATTAATTAGACTTTTCCATGCAATCTTCAGTTCAAAATACTGCAACTTGTTCAAGTTCAAATTGATAATGGCAAAAGAACAGCAGGGCACCCAATCAATAATGGTTTCAACAGTGTTATCAGTGAGATTGAACGATCAAGTAGGAATCAAAGAAGGAAGGTGGATTAGAATTAAATTCTAGAGAAAATAGAAATGGAAAGAAAACTTGAATTAAGAAAGAGAGAAAAAGAGACAGAAAGGAAATGTAAAAATGTGTTTTAAATCTAGGAATAATATGCAGTATTGTAGGAATGAAACTGAACAGTTTGAATTGTTCCCTTATGAGACCAGAAAAGTTGATTGACACAAATTAATATTTAGCATGTTGTTAAAAAGGCACTTATGTTGTTAAATTTGAGTTCGGTATCCATACATAGCAAATTCTTAAAAAAAAGGTTTATGTGAAGTAAAAGGTGACTAGTGCAAATCAGCCTGCAACTTCTAACAATTTGCAACTCATTCTGTACCACCTCTTAGTAGTCAATTGGTGTATTCACAAGGAAGTGTATCATGAACAAGCTGTTTATTTGCCCAGAAACCTTAATCTTAAGTTGATACTTCCCATTGGCTGAGAAAGCACCCTGGCATTAAACGGCTCTTGTGGTACAGTGGTAGTGTTCCTATCTTTGAGTGTGAAGGCCTGGCTTCAACTCTTACCTTCTCTACAGGTGTGCTATAGCACATCTGAATGGGTTGGTTTAGAAAATATTTATGTGATTTTCAGTCAGCTTCATCATTCTGATTTGAGTGGATAAAAAAAATTAAGAGTTTGCTGCACTGCATCTAAAATCTAAAATCAACTTTTCCTCTAGTAAATGGAAACAGTGCAAGAACATCCATGAGTCACATCCTGAAATGTCATACCCCTGGTGGAAACACATCCAGGTCTTTCGCGCCTAACAGACATTAAATCTGCAGTCTCCATATGGAATTGGGTACTGATGAGCTAGTCATCAAACTGTTCATAAGCTAGATCGTCTCTGATCCCTTTTTTCATTTGCACTCATTATTATTCAGTGGAACATAAAAGTCATGTTGCACATTTGACTGCATTTCTGCAGCACTGTTACTTCTGACCTTTATGATCACATTGTCTTCTGCTTTGGGTCATGTCAAATTAAGAGCAAAAGGGTGTTCGAGGACAACATCATCAGATCTGACACCAAGCTCATGGTTTACAGAGCTGTGGTGGCTCCCACCCTCCTATATGGCTTTAGACGTGGACTGTCCACAGCAGACACCTTAAGGTGCTGGAGCAGTATGACCAACTCTACCTGCGCAAGATCCTGTGAATCCATTGGGAAGAAAGATGCACAAACACCAGCGTCCTCAACCAGGCCAATATCCCCATCATTGAGGCATTGTCCACCTTTGATCATTTACGATGGGCTGAGCACATCGTCCGCATGACTGACACGAGACTCCCCAAGCAGGTGCTCTGCTCTCAGCTTCAAAACGGCAGGTGAGCCCCAGGTGGACAGAGAAAATGCTTCAGTGATATCCTCAAGGCCTCACTGGCAAAGTGCGGCATTCCGACAACCACCTGGGAATTACTAAACCAAGATTGTCCAAAGTGGACGAGGAGCATTCAGGAAGGCGTTGAGCACCTCGAGACTTACCGTCGGGATAAAGCGGAAACCAGGCGAAAACAGCAAACGGAATGCGCGGCCACACCAATGCCCCACCCACCCCTTCCCACAACCACCTTCTGCCCCAAGTGTAACAGGGCCTGCAGTAGCCCCATTGGTCTGTACAGCCACCTATGTTCGTATCCTGAGAGTGGGACAGAGTCATCCTCATCTGCGTGGGACCGCCATTGAGTATGTGTTGAGTTAATAATGGCATTGTGACCTTACAGAAGTGCTGTGAAATGCGCGTAGCCTACACAGCCCTCACCAAGGTCTTTGATCTCTTCAGCAGAGATGAATTCTTCAAATGGAGTGAGAAAAGAATCTGCCTTCCTGGACTCCTGGGCTTCATTTCTTCTTTCCATGAGAAATGCAGCTTCCTCAATTATAACATTAGATCCTTTCATGAGTAGCAATGGGTTAATGCAAGGCTGTGCCCTGGCACAAACTCTCCTTGACATAATTTTCTTTTTGTTGCAATTGTATACTTTCAGTGACTCTGGGAGGCTGTTATCTGTAAGGCAGAGTTTGATAACAAACTGTTCAACTTGGTAAGACTGCACTCCAAGTCCAAAGTCTACAATGTCCTAGTCCATGAGCAGCCTGTAGATTGATTCTCCTAGAAGGAGTTTAGACAGACAATCAGCATTGGAAAGATGATTATTATGAGTTAGAACACAGAGATTTCATCTTCCCTCAACATCAACAGCTTTACTTGGGAGATTGTTGACAGCTTCTCATATCTTGGATCAACAATCTCCAGCAACCTGCTCCTTGAAGCCAAAATCAGCTTCAGGATTGTCAAGGCCATAGGCACATCAAAGTTGGGAAGTTGAGTATGAATCAACAATAAACTAACTGAAAATACAAAGCTCTGTGCGTACGTGTCTCGTCTTCTCAGCATTCTCCTTAACAGTAACAGCAAAAGGCAGACAACTTGCGGAAGCCAAAGCTGAACAGTTTCCACCTTTACTGCCTCAGACAAATAGGGGCATCCCTAGCAAGGCAGTGCCGAGTATGGAAGTACACCTGCATCCAGGGATTCAAAGAGTGTTTGCCCTCTTGAGCAGCAACCCACATGACTGGGTCATGTAAGCTGAATGGATGATAGCCATATTTCCCAAAAACATGGCTATAGGTCGGACAGCAAGAGTTCTTCTATATTTCTGCTGCAAGGATATGTGCGAGCAAGACCTCATGTTGAGTGGGATTAGAGATGAATGCATGGACCTCTCAAAGACTGAGCAGAGTCTGGAAGGGTCTAGGCCCGAAACGTCAGCTTTCCTGCTCCTCTGATGCTGCTTGGCCTGCTGTGTTCATCCAGCTCTACACCTTGTTATCTCAGAGTCTGAACAGCTTGGAGACAAGTAGTTACGACTGGCTGGAAAAAGCAAAGGATAAAGGAAATGACTGGATGGCAGAAAGGTGAGTCCGCTAGAAGGAAAAAAAAAACATCAGATGACCTCAGGTCATTGCTGTTTATTTGTGGCAACTATGGAAGGGACTACAACTTCTGAATTGCCCTCAACATACACAGCTAATGTTCAATGCGGAAGTGATATACATCCTGGGCACTGTTCATCACCTCCTGTGGCTGACAGATGCCAGTGTAATAAACCTATTCTTTCAATGTTTGGAATATTTTACCTTGGCATACTCCCTATTAACAATTGGGCATCCATGAGGCACTCTGAGCAACAGCACCAGAATTGCATTCAACCATAATTTATAACCTCATGGCTACATCCCTACTCTTTATCATTACCATTAATCCTGTCTCAATGAGGAATGTAGAAGAGCACAGCAGGAGCTGCACATGGCATGTCAAAAATTTGGATGCCAACCTAAATAGGCAACAATATAGTTATATATTGCATGCTCAACAATGTAAGCAGCACATGATAGATAAAGCTAAGCCATGACCATGACCAGCAGATCTGATAAAATATTTGCACTCCTGCTATGTACAGTTGATTTGATTTGATTTGATTTATTACTGTCACATGTACCTCAGCACAGTGAAAAGTTTTGTTTTGTATGCAATACAGGCAGATCATAACATACAAAATCATAGGGTGATTGAACAGTGTGAGGAATACAAAGTTATGGCTGCAAAGGCGTACAAAAAGCAGTTTGAATTTGAATGATTTATTGTCACTTCTATTTTACAATGAACAATACAGTAAAATACAGTGAAAAGCTTCAGCTGTCGCCATAATCTGGTACCACTTTGAATACTTTAAGAATAAAAATATATAATTGAAAGAGAGTCCATCTCCATTCTGCCGCCTCTGCCACGAACCCAGAACCAGCTCACCAATGACACCTCTGTGCCACCACACCCCGCTTCATCACCTGTGCCACCACACATCCTTCACCACCTGTTCCACCACACCCCCTTCACCACCTGTGTCACCACACCCCCTTCACCACCAGTTTCAACACACCCCCTTCACCACCTGTTCCACCACACCCTCTTCACCACCTGTGCCACCACACCCCCTTCACCACCTGCTCCAACACACCCCCTTCACCACCTGTGCCACCACACCCCCTTCACCACCTTTTCTACCACATCCCCTTCACCACCTTTTCCAACACACCCGCTTTACCACCTGTTCCACCACACACCCTTCACCACCTGTGCCACCACACACCCTTCACCATCTGTGCCACCACACCCCCTTCACCACCTTTTCTAACACATCCCCTTCACCACCTGTGCCACCACACACCCTTCACCACCTTGCTGCTGCCTGGGCTAGACCCACCAATGTCGTGGTGTAAGTTCAAACAATTAACCAGACCAAATGTGCAATGGAAACAAAAAATGGCTGCCACAACACCTGGAGTGGGTGCAGAAAATGTTTCTTTCTTTCTCTGAAAGTGTGGGCTCTGCTTGTGAGTGAAGCAATGCCCTTCGGGGACAATTGCATTCGTCGGGCACTCCCATAGAAAAGGTTAAATACATCTGTAATCACAGAATTCAACATGGGGTCCTCATGCAGTGACCAATAATGCAAAATAAAATCCTGGTGACAAGTAATCTTGGCAATGTAATTGGTCATTCCAAATTAATCACAGTGTCACTTGTGGTTCACAATTGCCCAAACGTTCCGTAAGGTTTTGGAAGTGGCAATGGGGATCAGAGCTGCTTTCCTCGCATATTGAACTGTACATATCTGACAACATGATTTTATACACAATGCTGCCTTTCTTAGGTGATGTAAGGCATGGGGGTCAAGGTCTCAAGAATGCTATCACACATAACCTCCTACTGTATTTGCACAGGATGGTTTGTGCTACAGACATCTGAATAAGATCTACCAAGGCCAAGATCCCTATACAGGCATCCCATGGCCCTTCATGTTGGAGGCCTCCCTGTCCAACTGCATTGAAGCTTACATTAGACTCTCATTTACGTATGATTTGACTGCTGGTTGCTCACATTACTATTGAGAAGTTTGGTTTCTGATATTCCCCATATAGGCTCTTTGGAACCATGACCAATAAATCCCATCAATAGCTGGTGTTATCATTGCTACGATGGCTGCACAAAAAAAGGTGCAGAGAAACTGAGGAGGAACAAGTGTATTCGCAAGCCCAGGAGCAGTAGTAACCTCCAGCAGATGCCAAATAACCTCGACAGGTGAAAGTGCCCTCAGGATGTAGAGGAGGTACAGATGACCCAGTCTCTACTGTCCTTGCTGCCATTCCCTACAGATAAGCGAGGTGCAGTGCTGCCACCGAATGAGAATATCCTGAGACAACATCACAGAACTGTGTTATTTGCTGGAGCAGGACTTGTGATCTGAAGGAATGAATGGCCTTCCTATCCCAGTGACCATCAAAGGGGCAGCTCTGCTTAATTTTTATGCAATTGGCTGCATCCAAGGATTCACTGAGGAGCTGTGTGGGATCTGCCAATTCTCAAATGTATCAAGGTTGTTACCATTACAGTTTGTACCATTACACACCGCTTCATCTCACTTTTCAGGACAAGGTCTGTACTAAGCCCAGGCAGTAGGCGTTGCCAACATTGACTGCTTCCCCAGGTACAGGGTGATATACAGTGTACGCACATTATGTTGACTTTGCCATATCATAGCTGACTTCTTCAATAGAAGAAGTTTCAATCTGGTCAGTCTGAGTGACAGTGGTTTTCTGAGGAGGAAGATGAGGGCATTGAGTAGGAGGAACATCACTTTCACTATGACAGTGCAATGTATTTTTCGGTGCAACAATTGTTAATTGTGTGACAAGACCTAATTGACACATGTTTCTGATAGGTTTAAATCAGGTGAAGTCATCACGTATTGACTAAATTTGTTGCTGCTCAAAGGCAGACACCTCTGTTTCGTCCCAAAACCAAATGCAGTTTACTTATTTGCTTTTCTTGCTGTTTAATAAAAATTAATGTTAAAAACTGTTTGAAGGCTTTACACATCTGATGCTCCTACATTGAACGATCACAAGATTTTACATTGTGCTGGGTATTAGGGAAAGAGTAATATTCCTTCAGACAGTGTTCTAATAACATATTACACTAAGGAAAGTTAGCCGCTGTTGCTTCATTTTTGAAGCAGCAGCTAAAATGACAGTATATCAGACAGGTGATTATGTAAAATGCCAATATCTTTATCACGTATAGATAAAGTGACACCCATGCCACTTATGGGCACTCAGAAGGCTTTATTTTTCCTTGCCGCCTCAGTATACATCTAGGTGCAGCCCAGGGGTCTGTAGTTGGCTGCAGGAATACTCTTCAATGGCAGAGCCTCTTGGCCTTAGAATTTTGGGCGGACAGCCCTGGGGATGTTTTTAGCTGGAAGACGAAGATATACCGAGAATATCCTGGCCAGATGCAAACTCACACTCCTCAGCTTGAAGTTCCACAAGGTCACAGGTAGGGTAGATGTGGAGGGCCCACACACCTCTGGAGTTCCCGGAGAGGAGATTCCTGGGTGGGGTGGTCTGTATGTGGTTACTCCTTTTGCTGGATGTCAACTAGCAACACCCTGTCTCCTTGTGAGGAAGGGGCACCTGGTGTGAGGTCGAGGTCCCTCGTCTCCTCGTCACCTTGCTGTTGTTGCTGCAGACCAATGGCTAAAGCAATGCAGTGTCAGTCTGGTGAACATATTTCACAGAGACTAAGTGTGATGGACCTGTCTTTACAGTCGGCGCAACATCGAGGGCCGAAGGGCCTGTACTGTGCTGTAATGTTCTATGTTCTGGCATCTTGTCCATGGAGACAGTCAGACACAAGCACACTGGAGCCAGCAAGGTACAGATAGTGTTTGTGGTTTCCTCCAACTTCCAATCCAGTTTATCGAGTACCTGCTGTTTCTATGTTAGCTTGTACATTTGATGAAGTTATTAATGGTCAACACCAAACAGTCTTCTCCTGTCTGGGACTGGGCAGGTGTCAGGTCTCCAGCAGTCTTCTGAATGCCTTCAACCAGTTGGGCTTCTGCTTCAGCCAACTGAGGAGGTATGCCACTTACATGCTCACCAGAATGTGCTCCACACTCTAACCTAGTTAAAATACCCACCAAGGTAACAGGATCTGAGCTGGTGGAGGGTGAAGGAGATAGCCTTGCCTGTGCTTCCTCTGGAGGGTCTGTGTCCTCTTCCTCAGAGGAAGAGAAGGTGTTGGCTGCAGAGACAGACTGACTGACCTCTTCATGGCAGAGACTTGTGTGTACACTATTTGTGCCTGCAGAAGACAGAAGAGGATATGAATTGGGAAACAGGGTAGAAGCTTGGGCACGTTAAGGATACATTTCACATTATGGTAATGATTCTGTGAGGTACTAGTGGGGCGAGGTTTTTGGGACCAGTGACATAATTCTATTAGTTACGGAAAAAAAAAGGTCTAGTCCATCAAGTTAAATTTCTAAATTGGAGCAAACTGGGGTATTAGAAAGGAACTTTCAAAAGTTGAATGGGGGAGGCTGTTTACAGGCGAGGGGTTGTCCGACAAGTGTGAGGCTTTCAAAAGCAAGATAATGAGAGTTCAGGGGCAACATGTTCCTGTTAGAGTGAAGGGCAAGGCTGGCAGGAGTAGGGAACACTGGATGACTAGAGATATTGACGTTCAGATCAAGAAAAAGAAGCAGGCATATTGTCAGGTGTAGGCAGCTGGGATCAAGTGAATCCCTTGGAGTACAGGAGATGTAGGAGTACACTTAAGATGGAAATCAGGTGGGCAAAAAAGGGAAAGTGACATAGTTTTGGCAGATAAGGTAAAGGAGAATCCAAAGAGATTCTACAAGTATATTAAGGGCAAAACAGTAACTAGGGAGAGAATAAGAGCCCTTAAAGATCAACAAGGTTGCCTATGTGTGGAACCACAGGAGATGGGTGAGATGCTAGTCATTTGCCTGTATTTATGGTGGAGAAAGACATGGAAGCAAGAGAATTTGGGGAAATAAATAGTGATGTCTTGAAAACAGTCCACGTTACAGAAGAGGAGGTGCCGGAGGTCTTAAAATGCATAAAGGTAGATAAATCCCCAGGACCTGATCCAGTGTGTCACAGAACATTGTGAGAAACTAGGGAAGAAATTGCAAGGCTCCTAGCAGATATTGGTGTCATCGACAACCACGGGTGTGGTGCCGGAAGTGGCCAATGTTGAGCCATTATTTAAGAAAGGCAGCAAGGAATCACAGGCTGGTGGGCCTAATGTTAATGGTGGGTAAGATTTGGAGGGAATTCTGAAAGACAGGATTTACATGCATTTGGAAATGCAAGGACCGATTTGGGGTAGGCAGAATGGCTTTGTGCATGGGAAATTGTGTCTCGCAAATTTAATTGAATTTTTGAAGAGGTGACCAGGAAGATAGGTGTAGGCAGTGCGGTAGAAGTTGTTGACATGGATTTTAGCAAAGCCTTCGATAAGGTTCCGCATGATAAACCTGTCAATAAGGTTAGATCACATGGGATCCAGGGGCAGCTAGCCAATTAGATACAAAATTGGCTTGACAGTTAGAGATAGAGGGTGGTGGTACAGGATTGTTATTTAGACTGGAGGCCTGTGACCAGTGGTGTGCTGCAAGGATTGGTGTTGGGTCCATTTTTATTTGTCATTTATATAAATGATTTGGATGAGACTATAGGATGCATAGTTAGTAAATTTGCAGATGACACTAAAATTGGTGGTATAGTGGACAGTGAAGAAGGTTATTTAAGAATACAACAGGATCTTTATCAACTGGGCTGAAGAATGGCAGATGAAGTTTAATTCAGATAAATGCAAGGTGTTAAATTTTGTTGACAGGATGGTGAAAAAGGCATTTGGCATGCTTACCTTCATTGGTCAGACCACTGAATACAGGAATTGGGGCATCATGTTCCGGCTGCATAAGACATCAGTAAGGCCACATTTGGAGTACTACATACAATTCAGGTCATCCTGTTATAGGAAGGATGTTATTAAACTGGGAAGTGTGCAAAAGAGATTTAGAAGGCTGTAACCAAAAGCCGAAAGTTTGAGTTATAAGGAGTCATCAGAGTGTGATAAGCTGGGACTTTTTTCCCCGGAGTGTAGGAGGATGAGGGGCAACCTTATAGTGGTTTATAAAATCATGGGAGGCATAGATAAGGTGAACAGCCAAGGTCTTTTCCCCGGGGTAGGGGAATCCAAAACTAGAGGGCATAGGTTTAAGGTGAGAGGGGAAAGATTTAAAAGGGGCTTGAGGGGCAACTTTTTCACACAGAGGGTGGTGCATTTAGGAAATGAGCTGCAAGGTGGGTACAATTACAACATTGTCAGACTGCAACTGTGAAAGTCAATTCTTCGCTGGCAGCAGCTGACCTGGTGAGCAGCTGGACTTTAAATACGGCTCCAACAGCGAGAAACCTGGAAGTTCCCAGCAATGGTGAAAACTTCTGTTGCTTGTGAGTGCATGAGAATGGTGCCGTGAAAATGAAAGCATAGGTAATGAGATAAGCAGTGTAAAACCCTGCAAGAAAACCTCTACAGCTCACACCTTATATGAATCTCCCCGAAATTGACATTTTGCCAAATGTTGGGAAATTTACAGCCCAATAGGTTAACCAGTCTTGCTGACAGGAGTTATGCAAGTTATTTCCATTTGCAAAACTCATTTTATTCATTTGCAGCCTTTAAAGCAATACGTTCAATGAAGACAACTTATAAAAACAACTTGCATTTATATGGGTTCATTAACATAAAATAATTCCCCAAGGTGCTTCATAAATAACCACAATAAAAATGGACATTGAGCCAGGAAAGATGACATTACAAGCAACAACTGAAATATAGTTGGCTAAGAGCTGGGTTTTGAGAAATCTGTTAAATCTTAACAATTCCAGAGTTAAATTAGACACTCTGTCTCTTTAGGACAAATTTTAGAACAAGGTATTATGTGTCAAACTTGCCTCCAGTCTCCCCAAAGCCTGTCCACCATCAGCCTGATTGAATGGTGGAGCAGATTTATGGGCCAAATGGCCTCATTCTGCTGCTATATCTTTTGGTCTTATGAGGCACAAGTCAGAAATGTGATGAAATACTCCCACTTGCCTGAATGAGTGCAGGTCCAATAATACTCATGAAGCTGGACATCATCCAGGACAAAGAAGCCTGCTTGGCTGCCATCCCAATCTTTGAAGAAAGTAACAAGTGAGGTGTATAAAGGGAAACCTGTAGACTGGTGGACTTTATTTCGTGGGGGCCAAAAAGGCAAATGCAGTTGAGACTGCAAACAGATCAGCAATGATGTTACAGGATGACAGGGCAGGCTCAGTATCGAATGGCCTACTCCAGCTCCTACATTCCTATGTTCCAGCTAGGGATGAGCACAAATGCTGGCCTAGGCTGTTTAGTCTTAAAAAGCATTTAGGATGGGAGATCAGTATATGGTATCAAACGTAACAAGCACCATTATTTCAAAAAATCCTTCCATCCATATAGCGCCCTCACATCTACCTGACATCCAGAATTGCTTTACAGTCAATTAACTACTTTTGAAGCGCATTTGTTGTTGCAATGTAGGAAACTGCACAGAAAGTTCCCACAAAGAGGAATGTTTAGTGGCTGTTTAATCTGTTTTTATGACATTGAGGGATAAATATTGGTTGCAACACCAGACAGAACTCTGCTGCTCATCTTCAAAATACTGCTGTGGGATCTTTTGCATCCTTTGGGAGAGTTAGATGAGATTTAAAATCTCAACCAGTGACAGCACAGCACTAGACTGTTGGCATTGATTTTTACGCTCAAATACTACAGTGGAGCTTGAACCCAACACTTTCTGACAGTGACGTGACTCTACTGATTAATTGCATCTTAGAACCAGCCCGAAAGCTTGACCTCCAGTGATGCATTCTGCTTGTATTTTGACAAGTTGCATTTATGTCAAAATTAATTTTGTCTTCCTCTTAAGATCCAACCCCTTTTTTTCCTTTGAAATTCGGCACATAAGAAACCTCATTTTACTTTCTGCCATAACAAACATTCGATGTTTCTTTCTCAAATCTAAGGTTTTCAGTTGGAGATGAAGGAAGGCATGCCAAACGCACGTTCTTGGATTGCCAGCTTAAAATAGTCAATTTTTGCAGTGGGAAAAAAAAACTTTCCTTCCTCTTTGTTTCATCCCTTCCTCTCCTGAAAAGTACTTTAGGTTTTCTGAACAGCCTCTCTTTATGTGAAGATGAAACTGTTCGTGCAGCTGGATATCCTCATATATAAAGTGCTTTGTGATTTCAGTTTAAAGAGGTTCTTTCCAGATGGGACAAGAGTCTCCTCTGTCTGCTGATGTGAGGATCCTACGTGAAATGAGCGTGGGCAGACTCAAACTAATTCTCATTGGGCAGGGGCTGCAGCACACAAAAGTCCCTTATTTGAGATCAGTCATTGGGTGAGGTTTCCACTGTCAACACTTACTTGAAAAATACGTTCCTTTTATTTGTTATATTACCAACATGAAATTACACAATGAAGTTTGTCAACTGTGGCACAGTTAGCAGCACACTCCCCTCTGAATTGTAAGGATCTGCAATCAAGTTCCATTGCAGGGCATGAGTTAAAAAAATCCATGTTAACAGTCCAGTACACTGCTGAGGGAGCACTACACTGTTGGAAGCACATTTTCCTTTTGGGTGAGATGTTAAAATGAGGTTGACTGCTTTGGTGGATGCAAAAGATCCCTTGAAACTTTTTCTATGATGGATAATACTGACCACTCAATCAACACCAGAAAATTCTGATTATCTGGCCATTATCCCCATTGCTGTTTGTGTGAGCTTGCTGTGCACATGTTGACTGCTGGGTTTCCAATATTACAACAGGGACCACACTTCAAAAGTGCTTAATTGGCTTTAATGCACTTTGAGAAGTCTCGTGATCACAAAAAGAGCTAGATGCATGCTTTCTTTCTTTATTAAATTAAATATATATCTGTTTATATTTTTAAATAGGCGTGAAATGAAATATTTAAGCTCAGGCCAATTTAATTGTTTTATTAAAACAATACTTAATTGATTTGCACATTACTTTGTCCCATCTGTATTTTTCCATACCATGATGAAAATCAGGATCAGGAACTTAACAATTTAGTGAATAGTCATGAGTTTTAATGTCATGGAGAGTAGGAACTGTGATGCAGTTCCCAATCTGACAAGATAGTGCAGTCCAGCTGTAGTAGAAACTGTGATGCAGTTCTCAAGCTGACAAGATACTGCAGTCCAGCTCTAGTCCCAAGAACACAGACAATGCGGCAAAAGATGAAATGGAAATCTGCAATTCATTGGGTGCACGACATCAAAGAATTCTTAGAACACTTGCCTGGGGGCTAAACAAACCGACGTGACCTGCTTCCAATATAGAGGTTGAAGAAGGAGAGACGTGAGAAATCTTTTATATATAGATAGATATATAAATATTTGCGTGATGTGAAGAGAACTGATGGAAGACTATATTACAGTAGATTTGGCAGATGACAACTTTAATACGATTACTTTAAAGGAAGAACTAAAGCCTCAGTTTCTTTGGTGTCTATTCCAATATCTATGGGTTCAACTATTTCATTATGTTCCACATGTCTTGTGCACAATACATTAGCCTGAATGATTCAGTTAATATTGCATAATCCAAACTTGATTCAGATCATGTCAATATTACAGAAATATATAAAGTTTTAAAAATGTAACAGGTCATTTGTTCTAACCAATTTATTTTGTCATGTACTCTCATAGGAAAATCTAAAAATCCAAATTACATTTATCAATCCTGCTCGCATATCTCCTCATCCACCTCCAATGCAACCTTGAAGGTCAACATATTTCTGCCTTAACCACTAACCTGGCAAATTAATTCCATAACCTCATAAATGTATCAATATGTTTTTCCAGCCCACTATTCTAGATTTCTTACATTTAATATTGAACGAAGGGAACCTCAAATATTTGGCAATAGTTTATTTCATTCTATGCAATCCTTTCATGCCTTTGGGGATTTCAGTCAAATTGTTACATAATCTGTGTTATTCTCGCGTAAAATGATCCAATGATTGTTCATAATTCTTGCCAGTTGGTTGGATTAGTTAAAATTAACTCTTAAAACTTTCATGTCCATTATCCATTGTCTGGAAAACTGATTTCTGAATGAGGCTTGTAAAAAAAATACTGCATTAATTGTAGGCAATTTTAACTTTCACAGAGACTGGACAATTTAAATTGGCAAAATTAGACTCGAGAATGAGTTCATAGAACATACTTGGAGACTGCTTCTTGGAACAATATATCTAAAACTAAACAGGGAGTAGGCTATTTAGATCTGGGAACACAAAATGAGACAGGATTAATTAATGCCCGAATTTTAAAGGAACGTTTGGGTAATCATAACGTGATGGAATTTCCCATTCAGTTTGAAAAATGTAATTACGAAACTAGTAACTAAATAAAGACAAATACAAGCGCATGAAGATGAGTTGGCTAAAGTACACTGAGATTCTAGGTTAAAACGTAAGATGGTGGTCAGTGGCAAATAATTAAAGAGGAATTTCACAGTTGTCAACAAAGGTGCGATCTTTTGTAAAGATAACATTTGTCTTTTACACTGTTGACTTAAAAATTGGAAAAGATGCTTTAAACCAGAGGACCATGGAAGAAGATATTACAGATTTTTTTTTAGAAAAGGAGTGGCTAGAACATCTTATTCCTATACGCCATGCATGTGAAAAGGTTTATTCAAGCTACCTAATGTTCTCAATTTACTTGACTGACAAACCCAAGTCAAAACAATACACATTGGGTTTTTGTACCTAACAGGAAAACTGTAGCAAGCAGATGGTTTTTAACCAATAGCAAAAATGAAGCAGAAATTACCATCTTATAACTGTCTAGAACTTAAGCCCTATCCGCTTTAAAAAAATATATATACAAATAGACATACAAACAGACAAGACACAAATATGGGTGGAGAAGGGACAAGAGGGGGAAGAAAAGGTCAGTGAAGCACAGTTCTGGCACCAGTCTAGTTTACAGACATTAATGAAATGTTTTTCTACAGTTCCATCTGATTCCTTTTGACATTTTGATGAAGACCTGAGTTTGTGGACATGCCATTTTTCAACCTTTCATTCCCTGGTTGAGGATTTGCCCTTTCAGTGAATCTGAAGTGGCTTTCCCCATTTCCGTTTCAAGGAGGGAATTTGCAGAGAGAGAGTTTCTTGCTGCTCATAAATTCCTTTTACTACTGCACTCACAGCTGGAAGAGAGGACAAGATGTTTTCTCCTTTGCGGGCTGAAAGTTTCTGCTATATAGTCCAAACACTCACCCAAGACCAGTCAGGATGTTGTTACAATGGAAAGTACTTCTGAATACATTGTTCAAACCAATTAAAATCAGTCACTGGCAAAATATCATCAAAGACACATCAGACCCTGGTAATGATCTCCTACAATCTCCAAGCACGAGCAGGTTCAGGAACAGCTTCTTCCTGGCCCTTATCAGACTGATGAATGGACTCTCTAGCCTCAAATAATGCTGCTGTTGCTAATGTTGACCTTGCCTAGTTCACACCCTGTGCAATGTAACCTGTATGCTTCTGTCTAAGTCTTTTTGATCTGTACATCCTTTGCTTACTATGATCTGCCTGTACCACTTGTAAACAAAGCTTTTCATTGTACTTCGGTACACGTGACAATAAATCAATCAATCAATCAATAAACTGCCCCTAAACATATGTTCATGGAGCAGAAATGTTACAGCCTCCTGCACCGCTCTATAAGGCCACATGGTGCATACAAGACACATTGAGTTACAGGCACAAATTGGAATGTGGAATCCTGATGTGGTCATAACAGAGACCTAACTCAAGGAAAGACAAGATTGGGTGTTAAATATCTCTGACTGCAAGGTATTCAGAAAAGATAGAAAAGGAGGAGGAAAGGACTAGGGGCAGCAATCTTAGTTAAGTAGACAATCGCAGTGTTGAAGAAAGAGAATGCCTCAGAGGTTCAAGCAGACTGAGGGGGAACATGATTGAAATGTAAAAACTTATGAGGGGCACAGATAGGGGAGACAAGAAGGACGTTTTTCTCCCTTGGTGGAAGGATCAATGATTAAGAGCATAGATTTAAGGGACACGGTAGGACGTTCGGAGGGCATGCGAGGAAAATCTTTTTCACTTAGAAGGTGGTGGGAATCTGGAACCCACTGCCTGTAAAGTTGGTAAAGGCAGAAACACTCATAATATTTAAGAAGTATTTAGATGTGCATTTTCAATGCTGAGGCATTGGGGGTTTGAGCCAAGTGCTGCAAAACGGGATTAGAATGGTTTCTGATGAAGGGTCTAGGCCCGAAACGTCAGCCTTTCTGCTCCTATGATGCTGCTTGGCCTGCTGTGTTCATCTAGCTCTGCACCTTGTTGTTTTAGAATGGTTAGGTAGGTTGTTTTTGACTGGCGCAAATATGATGTGCCAATGGCCTTTTTCTGTGCTGTAGGCCTCTATGGCTCTAACACTAGATGAGATGCATCCAAGAATATTGAAGGAAGTGAGAATGCAAATTGCAGGGGCACTAGCCACAATCTTCCGGTTTTCTCTAGAATCTGGGAAGTTGACGAAGGCTGGAGAATTGCAAACATTATAGTCTTGTTCAAGAAAGGTTGTAAGGATAAGCCCAGCAATTACAGACTGGTCAGTTTAAGTTTAGTGGTGGTGAAGCTTCCAGATGCAATTATTCTAGATTGAACCAGTGGTTACATGGAAAAAGGTCAGTTGATTAAGAAAAGTCAGATAGGATTTCTAAAGGGGAAGTCATGTTTAACTAACTTGCTGGAGTTTTTTGAGGAGGTAAAGGTTTGTTGAGGGTAACACTGCTGATATGGCAAACATGGACTTTCAGAAAGCATTTGATGCAATGCCACACAACAGACTTGTGTGGAAGGTCATTAAATAAAAGGGTCAGTGCCAAAATGGCTACCAAATTGGTTGAGTGATTGAAAACAGAAAGTAACAATCAATGAATATTTTTTGGGCTGGAGGAAGGTTTGGAATGGAGTTTCTCAGGGACTCTTATTGGGACCCTTGGTTTTCCTAATATATATTAATGATCTAGATCTTTCTGTATGGGGGGGATAATTTCAAAGTTTGCAGATGATATAAAACTTGAAAGAATTGTAAACTGTGAGAAGGACAGTGCAGAATTCCAGAAGGATATAGACAAGTTAGTGGAGTGGGCAGATAGGTGGCAGTTGAGATTCAAAGTAGAGTAATGTAAGGTAATGCAAAACAAGGGGTACAATTCTAACAGAGGTGCAGGAACAGAGGGACCTGTGTGTGTCTGTGTACAGATCATTGAAGGTGGCAGGCCAGGTAGCGAGAGCAGTGCATAAAGAATACTTCAGAGAGAACACAAAGTCCTTGGCTTTATTAATAGGAGCATACAATACAGGAGCAAGGATGTAATGTTAAATTTGTGTAAGACAATTGTTAGACCTCAGCTAGAGTATTGTATACATACTGGGCACCATATCATTGGAAAAATTTTAATTTGATTTGTTTTATTGGAGTCATATGCACCTAAGTACTGTCAAAAGCTTTGCTTTGTGAGCCGTTTTGCTTTGTTTTTCGAGGTGGCACGGTGGCTCAGTGGTTAGCACTGCTGCTTCACAGCACCAGGGACCGGAGTTCGATTCCACCTTCGGGTGACTGCCTGTGTGCAGTTCGCACATTCTCCCTGTGTCCGCGTGGGTTTCCTCTGGGTGCTCCGGTTTCCTCCCACAGTCCATGATGTGCAGGCTAGGTGGATTGGCCATGCTAAATTGCCCGTAGTGTCTAGGGATGTGTAGATTAGGTGGGTTATAGGAGATGGGTCTGGGTGGGTTGCTGTGATGGTCGGTGTGGGCTTGTTGGGCTGAAGGGCCTGTTTCGACACTGTAGGGATTCTATGATTCAGTACCGGCAGATTATAGCGAACAAGGACATATGGATCATAGGGCGTTTGGACAGAGTGAGGCATACAAGGTTACAACTGCACAGGAAGTATGCAAAGCAAGATCAACATATCTGATGCCAGGTTACAGTCCAATAGGTTTATTTGAAATCACAAGCTTTCAGAGCGCTGCTCCTTCATCACTTCACTGGTGACCTGGTGTTGTGTGACTTCAGACTTTATCCACCCCAGTCCAACACCAGTACCTCCATATCATAACTATTTGAAGTTACAGAGATCCATTCAGCAGGAAAAAAGCTGTTCTTGAACCTGTTATAGAATCATAAAGTAATACAGCACGGAAACAGGTCCTTTGGTCCATGCTGACCATGGTGCCCACTCAGCTGGTTCCAATTGCCCGCACTTGGTCCATATCCCTCTAAACCCTTCCCATCTATGTACCTATCCAAATGTTTTTTACATGTTGCTATTGTAGCTGCCTCAAACACTTTTTCTGGCGGCCCATTCCACATACATACCACCCTCTGCGTGAAGAAGTTGCCCCTCAGGTCATTCTTAAATATTCCTCCTCTCACCTTAAACCTATGCCCTCTAATTTTCAATTCCCCATCCCTGGGAAAAAAAACAATGATATGCATTCATCCTATCTATGCTCCTCATGATTTTATACACCTCAATAAGGTCACCCCTCATTCTCCTATGTTCCAAAGAATAAAGTCCTATGCTGCCCAACCTCTCCCTGTAACTCAGGCCTATTAGTCCTGGCAACATCTTCGCAGATTTTCTTTGCACACTTCCCAGTTTAACTAGTCAACACAGTGTGGAGCTGGAGGAGCACAGCATGTCAGGCAGCCTCAGACAAGCAGGACAGTCGACATTTCGGGTCTGAACCCTTCATCAGGACATCCCCTGATGAAGGGTCCAGACCTGAAACATCAACTGTCCTGCTCATCTGATGTTGCCTGACCTGCTGTGTTCCTCCAGCTCCACACTGTGTTGATTCTGACTCCAGCATCTGCAGTTCTTGCTATCTTCCAGTTTAACTATGTCTTTCCTATAACAAGTTGACCAAAACTGTACACAATACTCCAAGTGCAGCCTCACCAATAACTAATACAACTGTAACATAATGTCTCAACTCCCATACTCAATGCCTTGACCGATTAAGGCCAGCATGCTAAATGCTTTTTCACCGCCCTATCCATCTGAAATGCCGTTTTCAACGAACTATGTACTTGTACTCCTAGGTCCCTCTGTTCCACAATACTCCTCAGGACCTTACCATTTACTGTATAAGTCCTACCTTGGTTTGACTTTCCAAAGTGCAACACCTCACACTTAACTGTATTGAACTGCATTTTCCAATCCTCAGCCCACTTCCCCGTCTGATCAAGATCCCTCTGTAATTTTTTATAACCTTCTTCGCTATCAACGATACCTCCTAATTTTGTATTATCTGCAAACTTACTAATCATGCCTTGTACATTCACATCCAGATCATTTATGTAAATAACAAATAACAAAGGTCCCAGCATCAACCCTGTGGCACACCCCCACTAGTCACAGTCGTCCAGTCTGCGAAACAGCCTTCAACCATCATCCTCTGCTTCCTACCATTGAACCAACTTTGAATCCAATTAGCTAGCTCTCCTTGGATCCCATGTGATCTAACCCTTATGACTAGTCTGCCGTGCGGGACCTTGTCAAATGCCTTACTAAAGTCCATATAGACAACATCCACTGCCCTACCCTCGTATATCCTCTTGGTTACCTCTTCTAAAAACTCTAAAAGATTTGTCAGACATGACTTTCCATGCACAAATCAGGAAGAAGTGTAAAAAAGACAGTAAAAACTCTACAAGTTTGGAAGAATAAGAAGAGTGGTAAAGTAAGCATTTGTCACAGTGGATGAGACTGGGTTATTAAGTGAGTGGCCTGAGTTACCCCTCTGACACCCAGATGATGCTGCTTGCCACCACCAGGGGTTTCACCTCCTGTTCCAATGTGTAGCGATTAGATCATAGAACAGTACAGCACAGTACAGGCCCGTCGGCCCACGATGTTGTGCCAAACTTTTACCCTAAATCTAAGGTCTATCTAACCTCCACCCCTACCTTATACCATCATCCATATGCCTATCTAATAGCCGCTTAAATGCCCCTAATGAGGCCGACTCCACTACCCTCTCCAGCAATGCATTCCATGCCCCTACCACTTTCTGAGTAAAGAACCTACCTCTGACGTCTCCCCTATATCTACCTTCACTCACTTTAAAACTATGCCCCCTCATAATAGCTACCTCCACCCTACAAAAAAGTCTCTGGCTGTCCACTCTATCTATACCTCTGATCATTTTGCACACCTCTATCAAGTCACCTCTCATCCTTCGTCGTTCTAAAGAGAAAAGCTCTAGCTCTCTCAACCTTTCCTCGTAAGACCTTCCCGCCATTCCAGGCAACATCCTGGTAAATCTCCTCTGCACCTTTTCCAATGCTTCCACATCCTTCCTGATTGATAATGATTGGTGGAAAATGAGTGTTTGTTAGCTCACCATCCTACAGCAGAGTCTGGTCACCAGTCATCTAGGCATTTCTCTGTCATTGCGTCCAAACCTCACTCCATTGGGACTGTGTGGTGCTTGGTTTGCAACAACCACACCATATCAAAAGAAACTACACACCAGCGACTTCCACTCCAACTGTCTCCACCCACCCAGATGAATTTCAGGACCTGGAACCTCAGGACTGTTATGGAAACCCCAGCACCAACAGATCTGAATGTCGCACTGTCATCATTGCCAGGGAACTCCGACGTTACAAAATTAATATCGCCACCCTGAGTGAAACACAACTGGCAGGGGAAGGCCAGCTTAAAGAACAAAGTGGCAGATACATCTTCTCCTGGAAAGACAAACCCGAAGAGGAACATTGTCTCTACGGGGTGGCTTCGTCTTAAGAAACATACTGGTTGGACATTCATTGACTCCCTCTGGGGGCTAAGTAAGCGCCTCCTGTTTCTATAGCTCACTTTAGACCAGAAGCAGTACATCACAGTTGTCAGTATCTTCAACTTGACCCTAGATGTAGTGGACGAGAAAAAAGAGGCATTCTACACCAGCTTTGACAAATCACTGCCCTGCATCCCCAAGGGATAAAAGTTGATTCTCCTTGGTGACCTCAATGCCAAAGTCAGGAGGGATGCAAACCTTTGGAAAGGCACGTTAGGCAAAGAAGGTATAGGGAAAACAAACTCCATCAGAGTCCTCCTGCTGTCAAAGTGCTTTGAATGCAACCTCATTATAATAAACACCCTGTTCCACCAGAGGGACAAACACAAGACCTCATGGCAAAAACCCTGCTCCAAGCATTGGCAACAATTGACTACATCATTGTTCAAGCGCGGAACCACAAAGATGCCCGTATCATCTGCACCATAACTGGAGCTGATGACTGCTGGACCAACAACCGACTGATCTGATCTACCATCTCCATCACTCTGGTCCGCAACTGGCACAGCCAGAAAAAGCTTTGCCTCAGCAGACTCAATGTTGCTGGACTCAAAGACCCTGAGAACAAGGACCTATTCAGGCGGCCCCTCACAGCTAACGATGGTGATGACCAATGTGCTAGAGCCGCAGAGAGCCTACAGAGCCTGGTCCACCCTAAATGCCACCATAGTCAGCACCTGGAATCATACAGTCATAGAGATATACAGCACGGAAACAAACCCTTCGGTCCAACACATCCATGCAGACCAGATATCCTAAATAAATCCAGACCCATTTGCCAGCATTTGGCCCATATCCCTCGAAACCCTTCCTATTCATATACCCATTCAGATGCCTTTTAAATGTTGTAATTGCACCAACCTCCACCACTTCCTCTGGCAGCTCATTCCATACATGCACCACCCTCTCTGTGAAAAAGTTGCCCTTTAGGTCCCTTTTAAATCTTTCCCCTCTCACCTTAAACCTATCCCCTCTTGGGCTTCGGACTCCGCTACCCTGGGGAAAAGACCTTGTCCATTCACTCTATCCATGCTCCTCATGATTTTATAACCCTCCATAATGTAACCCCTCAGCCTCCAACGCTCCAGGAAAATAGCCTCAGCATTTTCAGCCTCTCCCTATAGCTCAAACCCTCTAACCCTGATAACATCCTTGTAGATCTTTTCTAAACCCTTTCAAAATTCACAACATCCTTCCTGTAGCAAGGAGACCAGAACTGCATGTAATATTCTAATAATGGCCTAATCAATGTCCTGTAACAGCTGCAACATGATCTCCCAATTCCTATACTCAATGCACTGGCCAATAAAGGCAAGCATACCAAATGTCTTCTTCATTATCCTATCTACCTGTAACTCCACTTTAAAGGAACAATGAACCTGCACTCCAAGGTCTCTTTATTCAGCAACATTCCCCAGGACAAGGCAGCACAGTAGTTAGCACTGTTGTCTCACAGCGCCAGTGACCCGGGTTTGATTCCACCTTCGGGCGACTGTCTGTGTGGAGTTTGCACATTGTCCCTGTGTCTGCGTGGGTTTCCTTAGGGTGCTCCCATTTCCTCCAACAGTCCAAAGATGTGCAGGTTAGGTGGATTGGCCATGCTAAATTACCCAGGCTGTCCAGGGATGTGTAGATTAGGTGAGTTACAGGGAAAGGGTAGGGGGATGGGTCTGGGTGGGATGCTCTGAAGGTTGGTGTGGACTTGTTGGGCTGAAGGGCTTGTTTCCACTCTGTGGGGATTCTATTAAGTGTACAGGTCCTGTCCTGATTTGCCTTTCCAAAATGCAGTACCATACAGTTATCTAAATTAAACTCCATCTGCCACTCCTTGGCCCGTCAGCCCATCTAAGCAAAATCCAGTTGTACTCTGAGGTAACCTTCTTTGTTGTCCGCTACATCTCCTATTTTACTGTCATCTCCAAACTTACTAACCATATCTCCTGTCTTTACATCCAAACCATTTATTTAAATGACAAAAAGCAGTGAACCCAGCACTGATCCTTGTGGCATATCACTGGTCAGAGGCCTCCAGTCTGAAAAGCAATCCTCCATCACCCTCTGTCTTGTACCTTTGAGCCAGTTCTGTATACAAATAGCTAGTTCTCCTTCTGTTCTGTGTGATCTAATCTTGCTAATCAGTTTACCATGAGGAACCTTGTTGAACACCTTACTAAAGTCCATATAGATCACGTCCACCTCTCTGCCCTCATCAATCCTCTTTGTTATTTCTTCAATAAACTCAATCAAGTAAGTGAGACACAATTTCCCATGCACAAAGCCATGTTGACTATCCCTAATCAGTGCTTGTCTTTCCAAATACATGTAAATCCTGTACCTTCAAATTCCTTCCAACAACTTGCCCAACACCGATGTCAGGCTCACCGGTCTATAGTTCCCTAGCTTTTCCTTACCACCTTTCTTAAATAGTTAGCCAACCTCCAGTCCTCTGGTACTTCACCTGTGGTTATCGATGATACAAATATCTCAGCAAGGGGTCCAGCGATCACTTCTCTAGCTTCCCATAGAGTTTTAGGGTACACCTGATCAGGTCCCAGGGATTTATCCACTTTTAAGATGTCCAGCACCTCTTCCTCCGTAATATGGACATTTTTCAGGAGGTCGCTATTTATTTCCCCACGTTCTCTATCTTCCATATCCTTCTCCACAGTAAACACTGATGCAAAATACCCGTTTAGTATCTCCCCCATCTCCTGCGGTTCCATACATAGGTGGCCTTGCAGATCTTTCAGGGGCCCTATACTCTCCCTAGTTACCCTTTGGTACTTAACGTATTTGTAGAATTCCTTTGGGTTCTCTTTACCCTATTTGCCAAAGCTATCTCAAGTTCCCTTTTTACCCTCCTGATTTCCCTTTTAAGTATACTGTTGCCTTTATACTCTGCTAGGGAATCACTCAATTTCTACTGTCTACACCTGACATATACTTCCTGGGGATGCTTGGCTTCTCAACCAGGAAACAGTGACTGGTTTGTTGAGAATGATCTAAAGATCCAGGATCTCCTTGACTGCAAACATAGGGTGTGTCTGAACTGGCTGCTCCACCAAAATTTAAATGGGAGAAAACAAGCCTACAGGCAGAGGTGCAACTAAGAACCTATGATCTAAAGAACAGATGGTGGGTGGAGAGAGTACAGGAACTCACAACACACAACCATGATGCCTGCAGTTCTTCAGCGCAATCAAAGCTACAGTCCAAGCACGCAGGGTCCTATTCCACTGAGGATCAAAACTGAATAGTCACTCAAAGACTGAGAGACAGTAAACACCTGCTGGAGAGATCACTTTGAGGAGCTCCTCAACCAAGGCACAGTCTTCAATGTAAGTGCTCCCAACACCATCCCGTAATACACTGCCTATCACTATCTCAGCACCCTTCAACACACCGTGAGGACAAAAAAAAATGTTCAATAGTTGAAAAACAACAAGGCCTTGGGTGAAACTGCGATTCCAGCTTGAGTACTAAAATACAGTGAAGAGGCACTTTTAACATGAATCATTGACCTCACCACCCTTATCTGGAAGCAAGAAATTTTCCAGGAGATCTCAGAAATGCCATAATTGTGACCACCATTGAGAAAGGAGATAGGTCCACCTGTAGAAATTACACAGGGATTTCCCCATAGTCTGCCTCAGGAAATGAGAATCATCCTCAACTACCTCCTCCGGTGGCTGAAGAGCTCCTCCTGGTCTTACTGTGGCCTCTGCTCATCAACAGGGACAATGGATATGATTTTCAGCGCACAGAAAATCCAAGAAAAGGGCAGAGAACAGCATCAGCCTCTGTACATGGCCTTTTTCAAACTTGTACAGACCTTCGTCTCTGTCCATCATGAGGGAGTATGGAATATCATCCTCAAGTTTGACAGCCCACAGAAATTTCTCACCATTCTCTGTCTGCTTCATGATCCTCACCAACTGATCCACCACAGACCCAATAAGAGTCCAAACTGCAGGGCTGCATCATTGCAGCAATGCTCTTCTCCATCTTCTTTGCTGCTACACTCCACATCTCCTCGCTGGAGTGCAGCTAACCTACAGGACAAACGGGAAACTGTTCAACGTTTTACATCTCCAGGTCAGCACCAAGACACTCCCTCTTCAACGTCTGTCATTGAACTGCAATATGAAGAAAATGCCTGTGTGTGCATAGTCTCAGAGGCTGAGTTACAAACCATCATTGATGCATTCACCGAGGGCTATGAAACTAAACATCCGGGAAACAAAGTTCCTCTACCAGTCGGCTCCTGCCATATGACACTGCTCCTGAACCATTAGAATCCATGAAGATGTGGAATCTTTTCCCATACCTCAAGAGCCTTCATTCGGTGCAAATAGACAATGATGATGAAGTCCAACATCTATTCCAATGCACCAGTGCAACCCTCAGATGCCAGAGGAATGGAGTACACTGTATAGTCACCTTCCTTAGGATGTGATTTACTTGGACCAGAAGCAGCACAGAGAATTATCATTAGGCTGATTATTAGGATGAAGGGCTTGTCAAATAAGGATATGTTGAACAGGTAAGGCCTATACTCACTGAAGTTCAGAAGGGAGGTGATGTTTTTGAATCGTATAAAGTTTATTTGATTTGATTTATTATTGTCATATGTACCTAAGTACAGTGAAAACTTTTGTTTTGCATGCAGTACAGGCAGATCATAACATACAAAGATCATAGGGTGACTGAACAGAGCAAGGAATACAAGTTACGGCTGCAAAGAAGGTGCACAAAAAGGCAAGATCAACATTAGATTTGAAATTTGAGAGGTCCTTTCAGAAGTCTAACAACAGCGGGGAAGTAGCTGTTCTTGAACCTCTTGGTACATATGTTTAAGCTTTTGTATCTTCTATCCGACGGAAAAGGTTGGAAGAGATTATAACCAGGATGGGAGAGGACTTTGATGATGTTGGCTGCCTTTCTGAGGCAGCAAGAAGTTCTGAAGGAGATTGATCAAAAAAAAAGAACAAAAAATGTTTGAAGTTAAATGTTGATGGGGAGTGGAGATAGTAGAAGGGGTTGACGTAATCATTCATACAGCCCTGGCTACGGGGAAGACATCATTGGTTGCAAAGAGTCAAATGTGACACCCTTGTTCAAGAAATAATGTAAAAACAATACTGTGCTTGGTGAGTGTTTGGAAATAATCACAAAGGAACAAGTTAGTAGGCTCTTGATTAGTTTTGAGTTGGTTACAGAGAGATGGCAGGATTTAAAAGAAATATATTTTTTATTCACTCACCTGTGGGATGTGGGCATCACAGGTTGGGCCAACATTTTTTGCCTTTCTCCAGTTGCCCTTGAGAAGGTGGAGGTGAGCTGTCTTCTTGAACCACTGCAGTCCATGTGCTGTAGGTTGACCCACAACGCCCTTAGGGAGGGAATCTCAGGATCTTGGCCCTGAAGGAAGGGGTCAATATATTTCCGAGTCAGGATGGTGAGTGGGTTGGAGAGAAACTTGCAGGTGATGGTGTTTGCATGTAGCTGCTGCTCTTGCCCTTCCACATGGAAGTGTCTGGGTTTGGAAGGTGCTGTCGAAGGATATCTGGTGAATTTCTGCAGTGTATCTTTGTAGGTAGTGCACTCTGCTGCTATTGAACATTGGTGGCGGAGGGACTGGATGCTTGGGGATGTGATGTCAATCAACAGGGCTGCTTTATCCTGGATGGTGTCAAGCTTCTTGAGTGTTTTAGAGTCATACAGCATGGAAACAAACCCTTCGGTCCGACTAGTCCATGCCGACCTGTTCCCAACTTAAACTGGTTCCATCTGCCTGCGCTTCGACCATATCCCTCCAAACCTTTCCTATTCATGTACTTATCCAAATGTCTTTTAAACATTGTAACTGTACTTGCATCCATCACTTCCTCTGGCAGTTCATTCCACAAATGAACCATTCTCTTTGTAAAAGCAATGTCTCTCATGTCTTTTTTAAAACTTTTCTCCTCTCACCTTAACAATATGCCCCCTTGTTTTGAACTCCCACTCCTCAGGAAAAAGACCTTTGCCCCTCATGATTTTATAAATCTCAACAAGATCACCCCTCAACCTCCATTGCTCCAGTGAAAAATGTCCCGGTGTATCCAGCCTCTCCTTATAATTCAAACACTCCATTCCTGGCAACAGCCTAGTAAATCTTTTCTGAAACCTCTCACATTTAGTAATATGATTGCTATAACAGGGTGACCAGAATTGCACACAGTACTCCAGAAGGGGCCCCACTAATGCCCTGTACAACCTCAACATGACATCTCAACTCCTATACTTAAGGGTCTGAGCGATGAAGGCAAGCATGCTAAATGCCTTAACCACTCTGTCTACCTATGACACAAATTTCACAGAATTACGTACCTGAACCTGCTGTCTCTCTGTTCTGCAACGCTACACAGGGCCCCACCACTAATTGTATAAGCCTTACCCTTAGAATAGAAGAATCATAGAATCCCTACAGTGTGGAAACGGGCCCTTTGGCCCAACAAGTCCACACCAAACCTCAGAGCATTCTATGGGAAGCGAGGGACGAGATCGCAGGGCCTCTGGCAATGATCTTTTCGTCCTCGCTGTCCACAGGTATAGTGCCGGAAGATTGGAAAGAGGCAAACGTCATTTCCTTGTTCAAAAAAGGGAACAGGGATAACCCCGGAAATTACAGACCAGTTAGTCTTACGTCAGTGTGGGCAAATTATTGGAAAGGGCTCTGAGAGACAGGATTTATGATCACTTAGAAAGGCACAGTTTGATTCGTGATAGTCAGCATGGATTTGTGAGGGGTAGATCATGCCTCACAAACCTTATTGAATTCTTTGAAGAGGTGACCAAACACTTGGATGAAGGTGGAGCAGTGGATGTGGTATACATGGATTTAAGTAAGGCGTTTGATAAGGTTCTCCATGGTAGGCTCATGCAGAAGGTAAGGAGGCATGGGATAGGGGGAAATGTGGCAGATTGGATTCAGAATTGGCTGACCCTTAGAAGACAAAGGGTGGTAGTGGATGGAAAATATTCAACATGGTGCTCAGTTACGAGTGGTGTACCACAAGGATCTGTTCTGGGTCCTCTTCTATTTGTGATTTTTGTAAATGATTTGGATGAAGGAGTGGAAGGGTGGATTAGCTAGTTCGCGGACGATGCAAAGGTGGGTCACGTTGTGAACAGTGCGGAGAGCTGTTCTAGGTTACAAAGGGACATTGATAGAATGCAGAGCTGGGCTGATAAGTGGCAGATGGAGGTTAACCCTGAAAAATGTGAGGTGATTCATTTTGGAAGGACAAACTTGAAAGCAGAATACAGGATTAATGGAAAGATTCTTGGCAGTGTGGAGGAGCAGAGGGATCTTGGGGTTCATGTTCACAGTTCCCTGAAAACTGCCACCCAGGTGGATAGAGTTGTTAAAAAGGCGTATGGTGTGTTAGCTTTCATTAATAGAGGATTGAGTTCAAGAGCCGTGAAGTTATGCTCCAGCTATACAAAAGCCTGGTTCAGCCACATCTGAAGTATTGTGTCCAGTTCTGGTCACCTCATTACAGGAAAGATGTGGAAGCGTTGGAAAAGGTGCAGAGGAGATTTACCAGGATGTTGCCTGGAATGGAGGGAAGGTCTTACGAGGAAAGGTTGAGAGAGCTAGGGCTTTTCTCTTTAGAACGACGAAGGAAGAGAGGTGACTTGATAGAGGTGTACCAAATGATCAGAGGTATAGACAGAGTAGACAGCCAGAGACTTTTTCCTAGGGTGGAGGTAGCTTTTACAAGGGGATGTAGTTTTAAAGTGAGTGAAGGTAGATATTGGGGAGACATCAGAGGTAGGTTCTTTACTCAGAGAGTGGTAGGGACGTGGAATGCATTGCCGGAGAGGGTAGTGGAGTCGGCCTCATTAGGGGCATTTAAGCGGCTATTAGATAGGCATATGGATGATAGTATAAGGTAGTGGTGGAGGTTAGATAGACCTTAGGTTTCGGGTAAAAGTTCGGCACAACATCGTGGGCCAAAGGGCCTGTACTGTGCTGTACTGTTCTATGTTCTATGAGGCTAATGAATTGCAAGGGACAGTGTCAGCTTGCATTGAAAAACATTAAAGACAGAAACAATGGAAGTTCTGCTGCTGACTGGAAAGGCTTTTGAATAGTTGCACTTGTTCACTCGGGCCACGTTGTGGCCACTAGCAAATGCACAGACTCCCACCAAGGTGGTGTGTGTATGCTGTTTTGCTCTCAGGTCAGTTTAATACTCCAGAGAGGTCAGCTTAATGTTTCAAAAAGCCAGTTTAACACTGCAACTTCAACCATGAAAGAACATTTTTCTCTTGATTTACTGGAACAAGCTGATCAATTGAACAAGTTGGAGAGGCTTTGTGCAGGAGTCCCTACACAACATGGCTAGCTCAGATGATAGACAATGTGATTCATCTCAAGATCTGAGTCGTACATTGGATGATATTTTTCTGAAATGTTTTATTCACAATATTTTTTAACTTGAATTTTACGGATATGCACAGTTTAAGAACATACAGTTTTGGTTTCCAAGACTGGCTGTCACTGAAATTAATTGGTTGCTAGGGAAAATATATCTCTTTTTGCCAATACAAGAACCTGATGCTCTCCGATAATCGCAATTAATTTTCCAATAATTGATTGTTGTAACACATCAGCTTACAAAACGAATGCATGAAGCAGCAACTGGAAAAAAAGCAGAGATGCACTTAGAAGTATCTTTCATTTTTAACAACCTGCCCCTGATACTGCATCTGCGCATGTACAGGAAATGCTCCCCCTAGAGTCACAGCACAAACAGAAAGCAGCAATTTGTGGTAAACAGCAACTTAATCTATTTTGAAACTGGAAAATTCCAAACCACATCCCCAAGGGTCAGGGCCAGGACCATTGCGTTCTGGGTGTATATAAATAACTTGGATTGTGAAATATAACATAAGATTTTAAAATTTACCAACATCACTAAACTTAGAACAGGCAGACAGTGGGAATTATTCAAATCAACTGCAACAGAACAGACAGGTTGGAGAAAGGGCAGACTGGTCACAGTTAGAATTTAATACAGAGAAGTGTTGAGTGATGCATTTTGGCAGCAGGGAAAGGGAGAAGCAACACAGACTTAATGGTACGGTTCTACAGAAACAGAGAGCAGGGGGTTCACGAGCATAAATCTTTGAAGGTGGCAGGACACATTGAAAGAGCAGTTAGCAAATTTTCAAATCCTTTTTTTTGGGAGATGGAAGATTTTAAGTAAAATCATTTACAAAGGCATTGTGGACAATTAAGGGCACATGCTGAGAAACATGTAAATTTTGACTTTTATTCAAATTCTTATTTAGAATATAACAGCAGTTTATTGTCATATGCATTTTTACAAAAAGGAAGTGAAAAGTTTTATAAGTCTCCATACCACCTCATCTAAATTAATGACAGAAGTTATAAATAAGAAGAAAGAAACAGTAAAAGTTCATCACAGTTCAATTAATGACTCCTGGGTTCACGGTATGCTGAAAAACCAGGCCGAAGCACCCACAAAGGGCTGGACTGAGACTGCCATGCCAGGCTGAGACTGCATTGCCATCCTGAGACTGCCCCACCAGACTGGGACTAGACCTTCACGCTGAACCGTTGGAAGATTTGGAAGCCGCTTCAGAAGCAAGGGTGAGACCTCCACACCAAGACAAGACCTCAGTATCAGACTAGGCCTTCATGTCATGCTGCTGGAATACCTGGAAGCCACTGAAGAAGACCTCCAGGACAGGATGAGACCTCACCGCTGAAACCTCCCCTCCTGAACAAGACCGCCAGACCAGGAGACTGTCTTGCCAGGCCACAGGCCTATACCACCATTCCAGGTCATTGGAAGCCGCCTTGTTGCTGGGCCTGGGCCAGGAGAAGACGCCTGCCGCTGAAGTCATTAAAATAAGGTATGGTACCATAATGTATCATTTCGGACAGCTAAAAGTTTGATTTGTACAAAAGAATATAATAGTCCTACCTAGTGGTCAGAAAATATCATTACAGAGTGAAAACGAATGCAGGGAAATTAAACTAGAGGTAGGATGAGTAAAATTTGTGCTGTGAAACATGATTACCATTTGAGTTTTATTTTCATCTTTTTAAAGATGGATTACGAGGCAATGGGTACAATTGTTTGCAGTTATGATAGCATGCATCTGTTGTAGCTAGCACAGGTGAGTGAATATCGGGTTGTTGGCTCCATGCAATAATTACTGAATAAAGGTGAATCTGAGTAAATGATCTTATCTAAACAATTATGATTTAACCTAAAAATTGATCCTTTTGTTTTGACAGTAGTCTCATGGATTTGTGGTAATTCTGTTATACTGCCTTCTTTCTAATGGTTGGCTGACATACAATGGGACCTGAATTTTGAACGGTGCATGACAGGTAGGAAGTACACGAAGGTAGAAAATGGCAAAGGGTTGGCTCTGTTAATTAATGATGAGATTAGCACAATAAAGAGAGATAACCTAAATTCAGGAAACCAGAATGTAGAACCATTACAATAAAACAAAGAGCTGTGGATGCTGGAGATCTGAAACACATAAAAACAGAAACTACTGGATAAACTCAGCGGGTCTGGTAGCATCTATGGAGAGAAAACAGAGTTCGCATTTCAAGTCCAATGACCTTCCTCTGAAAGAAGAAAAGGTTTGAGATCAGAAATAATACAGGCAAGAAGGGTGGTGTTCCACATGGCAGGATGGACTCTAAAGGAACAAATAATGGGAGCTTGTCAGAAAGTATGACAATTATCAGGGGGATTTTAATTTACATAGAATGGAAAAATCAGATGGACATAAGTAGCCAAAATGAAAAGTTTATAAAATGTTTTCAGCATAGCTTCTTAGACTAGCACATTCTGGAGCCAACCAGAGAGCAAAATCATCAGACCTGATTTTGTGGAATTGATAAGATTAGTTAATAAGCTAATAGTGAAGTCACCCCAAAGTAGCAGTGATTATAATATGATTGAATATTATATTCAGTTTGAGGGAGAGAAGAGTGGGTCCAGGAACAGTATTTTAAACTGAAATAAGGGCGATTATGAAGGCATGAAATCAGAGTTAGTTAAAGTGGATTGTCAAACTCGGTTAAGTGATAGGTCAGCACAGATATAGTGGCAATATTTAAGGGGATATTTCAGTATTCACAGATTAGATACATTACAATGAGAAAGAACACTTCCAAAGGAAGGACATGGTGAACTAGAAATGTTAAAGATTGTATCAAACTTAAAGAAATAGCACAAGGATAGGTGGCTGGTCAAAATATTGGACAGAATATTTTAAAAAGACCAAGAATGACTAAAAGATTAATAAGGAGGGAAAATGCTTGAGTATATGAATAAGCTAGCTAGTATTATAGAAAGAGTTTTTATAGATATTTTAAACAAAGTTAAGTTAGTAATGATCTGATAGAAAGTGAGTCTGGAAAGTTCATAGGAAAATAAGGAGATGGCATGAACTCAACAAGTATTTTGTATTCGTCTTCATTATAGATGATACAAGTAACATCAAAGAAATAGCTGGAAACCAGGAAAATGAAATAAGGGAGGAACTCAAGAAAATTTCACAACCACCAGAGAATTGGTACTGAGCAAATTGTTGCAGTTTTGCACTGCAAAGTGGCCAGGTCCTAATAGAATTTACCCCAGAGTCTTAACAGGAGTGGCTTATGAGATAGTTGATGCATTGGTTGTTATTTTCCACAATTCCCTAGGTTCAGGTACATTTCTTTATATGGGAAAACAGCATATGTATTGTAACTCTTTCATTCAAAAGGGGAGACAGAAAGCAGGAAGCTACAGGCAGGTTAGCTTAACATTTGTGTTACGGATGATGTTAGAAGCTATTATTAAAGATGTTATGGTAGAGCACTTGGAAAATTTCAAGGTAATCAGGAAGAGTCGCTATGGTTTTGTGATCCTTTTGTAAATCTTTAACCAATTTATTGGAGTTCTTTCAGGAAGTAACATAAGCTGTGGATAAAGGAGAAATGTTGGATGTACTGTACTTAGATTTTCAGAAGGCATTTGATGCGGTGCCACATAAAAGGTTGCTGCAAAAAACTCATGGCATAACATATTCATGAAATCCCTACAGTGTGGAAACAGGCCAATTGGCCCAACAAGTCCACACTGCCCCTCCGAAGAACATCCCACCCAGACTATTCCCCCACCCCTGCACTTCCCTTGTCTATCCCACCTAATCTAAACATCCCTGGGCACTATGGGCAATTTAGCACAGCCAACCCACCTACCCTGCACATCTTTGGACTGTGGGAGGAAACTGGATCAGGCGGAGGAAACCCACGCAGACACAGGGAGAACGTGCAAACTCCACACAGACAGTCGCCTGAGGCTGGAATTGAACCCAGGGTCCTGGCACTCTGAGGCAGCAGTGCTAACCACTGAGTCACCATGCCACCCCAAATGTGTTAGAATGTGTAAAAGATTGGCTATCCAATGGGAACCAGAGATTAGGCATAAATGGGACTTTTTCAGGTTGCCAGGATGTAATAAGTCGTTTGCCATATGGAACACTACTGGGGCCTCAATTTTTATTTTACAATTTATGTAAATGATGTGAATGAAGGGACTGAAGGTACAATTACTTAAATTGCTGATGACACAAAAAGGTATGAAAGTAGATTGATAAGAGAACACAAGGAGGCTATAAAGGTAATGAGACAAAAAAAACTGCAGATGCTGGAATCCAAGGTAGACAAACAGGAGGATGGAAAAACACAAACAAAAACAGAAGTTGCTGGAAAAGCTCAGCAGGTCTGGCAGCATCTGTGAAGAAAAAAACAGAGTTAACGTTTCAGGTCCGGTGACCCTTCCTTAGAACTGATGGTGGCTGGGAAAACATCAGTTTATATGCAGAAAAAAGGGACAGGGTTAGGGTAGGGAGTAAACGATAGGACAGAGCCTAAAGAGAGAGAAGAGCAGTTGGATAGACAAAGAGTTGATAACAATCAGGCTGGGAGGGTGAATAGTTGTTAATGGGGACTATTAGTGACTAGCAACAGGGTGTGTGTGATGGCCGGCTATGTGGTAACAAGGCCTGGTGTGTGGGGTAGGGGGCTGGGACACGGGAGAGTTTAGGTCCTAAAATTATTGAACTCGATATTGAGTCCAAAGGGCTGCAGGGTCCCCAAGCGGAAAATGAGGTGTTGCTCTTCCAGCTTGCGTTGAGCTTTGCTGGGACACTGCAGCAAGCCTGAGACAGAGATGTTGGCCAGGGAACAGGGTGGTGTGTTAAAGTGGCAGGCAACAGGTAGTTCAGCATCTCTTTTGCGAGCTGAACGTAGATGTTCTGCGAAGCGGTTGCCCAGTCTATGCTTCGTTTCCCCAAGTTAGAGGAGACCACATTGTGAGCAGCGAATGCAGTAGGCTAGATTCTGAGTAGTGCAGGTGAAGTGTTGACATATGTTAGAGATAGTACACAAAAGGTTTATCAGAATAATACCTAGAAATGGGGCAAGTTGTCTTATTAGGAAAGGTTGGACAGGCTAGGCTTGTAATCGCTGGAGTTTAGAAGAGTAAGAGGCAACTTATTGAAACATGCAGGATCCTGGTCTTGACAACATATATGTAGGATTTTCCCTTTTGTGGGATCATTCAGAACTAGGACTCACTGTCTCAAAATAAGGATCACCCATTGAGGCAGAGGTATGGAGATTTTTTTCTCACAGGGGGTCATGGAAATCTATTCCTCAAAAGGTGGTGGAAGCAGAGTGTTTGAATATTTTTAAGACTGAAGTACTTTTGATAAGCAAGAGGGTGAAATATTATCAAGAGAAAGCGGGAATATGGAGTAATTAGAGCAACTGTACCTTATTGAATAGTGAATTAGATTGAAGGGCTGAGTTTCCTACTCCTGCTCATCATTCACTTGACCAAATGCTTGCATTTGACCAAAGTGCAATGCCACACACTGTTAGGACAGGAATTCATGTCAACAACTGAATGTGACCTGTAGGGGTAAATGGTTTCAAATCCTCAAAAGTAAACCAGCTGGGTTGATTTTTAAGTTTAATGTCCCGGTTGCAATGCAATGTAGCAGAAATTTGGGAGGGAGTTGGATGTTCTTGTCTGCAGCTGTTGAAATAGCTGATCACACCATCACCTCCTTCAACACCTCTGTTCTGTTATCAAACAAAATGGATACGACCATGGTTTCTCTGTTATCTGTTCAAGTGTAGTCAGAGAATCTTCTGCACACCACTGCACTGTTACCTTGGAGTCCCCAAAGGATCTATCGTTCACTCCCTCCCATTTCTCAATTCAATCCTTTATCTCAGTGTTCTTATCCAAAAACAAAATGTCAACTTCCTCACTCTGTGTCATGATCCCTCCACTGTCTCTGTTGTCAGACTGTTTGTCCAACGTCATCTTAAAAGTCTCAGAAGCAATCAGAGAAGGTTCATCATTATTAATCCAGAGATGAAAGACTTGTCTTTTGGGGACAGATTGAGTAGTTTAGGCCTATACTGGCTAGAGTTTAGAAGGACGGGAGGAAATTTAGTTGAGGTACAAGTTAAAAGGGGACTGTTAAGGTGTATATGCAGTGAATGCTTGCCCTTGTGGAGGAATCTAGAGTGGTCATAGATTTAGGATAAGGGGTGGCAGATTTATAACAGATGAAGAGAAATTACTTCTCTAAGGGTTGTGAATATGCGGAATTCACTATGCCAGAGTACAGTAGATGCTGGGACATTGAATAAATTTGAAGAGGAAATAGATAAATTTTTAATTAGTAATGGGTGAAATGTTATAGTGAACAGGCAGGAAACTGGAGTTGAGGCCAAGTTGAGATAGGCCATGATCATATTAAATAGCATGGCAAATTTGAGGAACTGAATTGCCTACTCCTGCTCCTAGTTCTGATATTTTGCATGAATTGAAATTTCCTTTTATTGGGGAGATCAAAGCCTTTATCTTTGAACTCTGAGAGTTCCCTATTCTAAACCACTCACTAGCCACTAGCTGGTTCAGGCTGCATCAGACTGTTCACCTCCTCAGTATTTTATCTGAGTGTTTCTGAGCAGCGCTATTAAAATAAAATCAGATTTCAGTCAGTCATCAAGCAGAGCATTTAAATCAAGGGATTTAGAAAATGATGTACTTTCATTGTTCTGTGCTACAGTGGTGCCTTAGGGCTTTCAAAATGAGTGTGTGAAGACACAAGTGGAGATAACAGAATTGAATATACAGAATAACCATTGGGGAATCAAAAGCTCCAATTAAAAAGAAAGGCAAGTAGAAACCTGAGTTTTATGGAACAACCTATAATTGATTAAGTCCAGGGTCACAAATGAATTGTGTCAGCCTTCCCTAGAGAATTCATTTCTGGAAAGCAATATAAAAGGAAAAAAGACTTGCATTTATCTGGCACCTTTCACAACCTCAGGCTGTCCCAAAACTTTTTACAGCCCATTTCAAATATAATCACGTTTAATAGAAACTCAAAAGATCTGCGGCACGGAGGAGGCTTTTTGGCCCTTGTGTCTGTGTGGCAGCCTAGAAACAATCATCAGACTTAATCACACTTTCCAACTCTACTCCTTCTGCCAATTACTTTAAAATCTATGGCCCCAGGTTTTTAACCTCTCTCCCAAGATAAACAGACTCTTCCAATCCACCCTATATAGAATGCTCATAATTTTGTACACATTGCTTCAGCCTCCACTGTTCTGAAGAAGACAAACCCAGACCATTGAATCTTTCGGAGCTGAAATCCATCAATCCTGGCAACATTTTTGGAATTTTCCTCAGTACTCGCTCTCTCCCTTTCTACCATCACATCCTTCCTGAAATGCAGAGATCTAGATGTAGTTTAGCTGGGGTTTACAGAGTCCTAGCAATAACTTCCCAACTCTTTGTTCCACACCTTTGTTACTAAAGAATTGCTGATGCCTTCTTTATCACCTTATCTAGCTGTAATGTAGAGACCATGGCAGCTAAATTGTGGCTAAAATGTTTATAAATGTGGCAACGACCTGATAATGAGTCAATAGGTCTACATTTCAACACTGGGAAAAGCAAAGTCTTTGCCTCCTATCCCTGGGTTCCCAATTCTGTCCCCCTCAAGATTTCAGGGCTGAATCAGATTGTTAATAAGCACCAGTTCTTATCTGAGTATTTCTGAGCTGAATTATTAAAATGAGGTGAAATTTTAGTCAGTCATCAAATAGAGCATTGAAATCACGAGACTGCGTGTATTGTGCACCTTTATTATCCTGTGCTACAGGAGTACCTTAGCCCTTTGAAAATGAGTGCAAGAAGACTCGAGTGGTAATAACAGCTGAATATGAGATATAACTCCAATTAAAAAGGCAAATATAACACTTAAACAAAAACAGCAATTGCTGGAGAAGCTGTGGGAAGAATGCAGAGTTAAAGTTTTGAGTCTGTTACTGCTTCATCAGAACTGTCAGTAGCTAGGAAAAAGTGCTGAAGCCAAAGTGTGTGTGTGGGGTGGGAGGTGGGGAGGTATGTGAAGGGAGAGAGGTGAGCGGATCGGTGGAGATGGAGCCCAGAGAGAGAGAGATATATATGAAAGGGGTAGGTAAGCATTGAGATTATGGAGAGCAGGATAAAAGAACAACTGAATAAGTGATAATAAGAGCTCAGAGAGAGAAAATGGGGTTAGATATGCTGATTGCGACCCATATAATGTGATAATGGGTGTAGGAATATGTGGGAGTAGATGACTGTGCTAAAGAAACCGATGTCATAACAGGAGTGGGGAGTAAAGCACGGAAAGATGGGATTGGGCTGAAACAAAAATAAAGTTGCTGGAAAAGCTCAGCTGGTCTGGCAGCATCTGTGAAGGAAAAAACAGAGTTAACGTTTCGGGTCCAGTGACCCTTCCTCAGAACTGATCAGGCTGTATAGTTATTGAACTCAATGTTGAGTCCTATTGGTTACAGGGTCCCCAAGTGGAAAATGAGATGTTGTTCTTTGAGCTTGCGTTGACACTCATTGGAACACTGCAACAGCCCTGCAACAGAAATGTTGGCCAGGGAACATGGTGGCATGTGGCAGGCAACTGGAAGCACCAGTCATTATCGCAGATAGAACATGGGTATTCTGCAAAGTGGTCACCCAGTCTTTGTTTTATCTCCTCAATGTGGTGGAGAGACTACATTTTGAGCAGCAATACAGCAGACTGGATTGAGTGAAATGCAGGTAAATCACTGCTTCACCTGGAAGGTGCGTCTGAGGTCTTGAGCATGGCAGCAAGAAATTCAGCCCATCGAGTCCACACTGACCCTCTGAACAGCATCCTACCTAGACCCAACGCACTACCCTATCCCTGTAACCCTACATTTCCCACGTCTAATCCACCCTATATTGAACTATTTGTGGTAGTTTGTAGAGAAGGAGAACTATCCTGAAGACATAAAAACCTAAGAGATAGAAGTATGAGTAGGCATTTGCTCCACAGCTTGATAAGATTGTGGCTGTCAGTGGGTCAGGACATATCCAGGGATGATGGAAGTGTCTGGGCCATTAAATTTGGTGAGGATGTCTATATCATGTCACTTACAGCATGTAAATCATAGAATGCCTACAGTGTGGGAGCAAACTATTCAGCCCATCAAGTTCACACCAACCCTCTGAGCAGCAACCCACCCCCACCCCCTACCGTATCCAAGTAACCCTGCGTTTCCAATAGCCAATCCACTTAATGTGCAAATCTTTAGACAGTGGGAGGAAATCCACACAGAAACGGGGATATTGTCCAAACTCCATACAGAGACTGTGGCTGGAATCGAGTCCGGATCCCTGGCGCTGTGAAGGAGCAGTGCTAACCACTGAGCCACTGTGCTGCCCATGAAGAGGGAGGAGGTAAATGGGAAGGTGTTACATCTTCTGCGATTGCATGGGAAGATGCTGTGAGACTGGCAGGAGATGTTGGGAATGGAGGAGTGTACCAGACTATCCCAGAGAGAAGAGTCCCTACAAAATGCTGGCAAGGGAGGGGAGAGGAACATATATCTGGTCATAGCATTCTGTTGGAGGTGACAGAAATGGCAGCTTACAATCCATTGGATACAGAACTTGGTGGGATACTAAGTGAGGACCAGAGGGACCCTATCATTGATGTGGGAAGGATGTAATTGTTGTGGGACTGCATAAGGGGAGAAAATATAGAGTAAAGGTAGCAGGAACAGGCAGATCTTCAGACATCCAGCATCCACAGTTCCTTGTTTTATATAAATAGAACGCTGAGTTTAGTTAGGAGATAAGGATTGGCCATAGCATCGGTGAACTCCTCAGCTCTTTTCTGAATAATGGCATAGGTTCTTTACATCCACTTCAAAGGAACGTTGGGATCTTGGGTTAATAACTCATTTTTAAGACTACACCTCTGACAGTGAAGTATCCAGTATTAAATTTAAAATGTTAGTGTAGATTCTGTGCTCATGCCTGTTACAGATGGGTAGACGTGGTGGAATAACGTTTTCCCTTTGCTCTTCAATTCTTGGGTTTCCTGCAACAGGATCTGCATTATGGCGGGAATGTTTTAAAACTGTTAGTGTTGTAATTTTAATAATAGACATAAGACAAACCGTCTGTAAGTTCAAATCAGAGGAAAAGATACATGTTTATTCACACAAGAATTCAAAATGTAAATTAAACATTCATTCCCTGAAACAGACAAACATACGTGCATAGAGTGAGGTGAATTTGAGAACGTACTCAAGTCATTAATAGCAAAAAGCAAAATAAAGATGCTTGAATGCATCCTTTTGGGATGCAGAGTTGCAGGCCTGGATGGGTTCTTTCTCATGGTTCTTTGGAGGTAAGTTGGATGTCTCTGGTTTTTCAAATGAATTTGTGACCAGGGTTCTGTAAAAACAAAATCCCTGTAAGTGAAGACAAAACTGGTTGGATCTAGCAGGGGTTCTTTCTTTATGTTGAAGAATGACTCCTTGGGTGTTTTGTTCCTTTAGACAGACTTATTTCTGATGTTTCTTGCAGCAGTATGATTTGATACCTGAAGTTAGTTTTGGTGTGACGACCTGATCAATACTTAGAATCACAGAATCCCTACAGTGTGGAAGCAGACCATTCTACCCATCAAATCCACACTGGCCACCTGAAGAGCATCCCACTCAGACCCACCCCCCTACTCTATTCCTGTAATCCCACATTTCCCACGGCTAATCTACCTAGCCTGCACATTCCTGTACAATATGGGCAATTTAGCACGGCCAACACTTAACTGCACATCTTTGGACGATGGGAAGAAACTGGAGCACTGGAGGAAACCCATGCAGACACAGGGAAAATGTGCAATCTCCATACAGACTATCACCCGAGGGTGGAATTGAACCCAGGATCCCAGGTGCTGTAGTTGGGCCAGCATTTATTGCCTGTTCCTAGCTGCCTTCAAGAAGGTGCCGGTGAACTGCGTTCTTGAATCACTGCAGTCTACTTGGCATAGGCAGACCTATAAAGCTCTTAGGGAGGGAACTTCATGACTTTGACCCAGTAACACTGAAGAAACTGCGATACATTTCCAAGTCAGGATGGTGAGTGACTTGGAGGGTAACTTGCAAGTGCTGGTGTTCTCATTTTCTGCTGCCCTTGTCCTTCTAGATGACAGTCATTGTGGGAACTGGAAGATGCTGTCTAAAGAGGTTTGGCAAATTTCTTCAGCACATCTTGTACATAGTACACATTGCTGCTACTTGGTGTTGGTGGTTGGAGGGACTGAATATTTGTGGTGCTATTCAAATGGGCTGCTTTGTCCTGGATGGTGTAAATCTTCTTGAGTGTTGCTGGAGCACTCCTTCAGGCAAGTGGGGGGTATTCCATTATACTCGTGACTTGTGCCTTGGAAATGGTGGACAGGCTTTTGGGAGTCAGGAGGTGAACTACTTGCTTCAGGATTCCTAGCATCTGACTGCTCTTGTAACCACAGTATCTACATGGCTTTCCAATTCAGTTTTTGGTTAATGGTAATGGGTGTTTCCAACACGACGTAAAATGTTGTCATTTTGCAGTCACTCATCCCTGAAGGGTCTTAATTAGTCCTTTTCTCATTACATAATACAAGATCTAAAATAGGTCTAGTTGGCTCCTCAACATACTGCTCTATAAAACCATCCCAAAAACACTCAGAAACATGACTTTAGCGCGTATTTGGGTTATCCAATCTATAAGGAGATTGAAGTCACCCATCATAATGGCATTGCCTATGCTACATCTTTCTCTCGTGTCCTGATTAATACCATTTTCAGTACTATTTGATGACCTATAAATAACTCAATTCAATGACTTCTGCCCCTTGCTCTTTCTTATCTTCCAACCAATCAGATTCTATACATTGCTCTTCCGAACTTCCGATCCTCCCTCATGAATATACTGATCAGATCTCTTATGATCAGCACACCTCCAGCTTCTTTTCCTTGCTGTCTGTCCTTCCTAAACGTGAAATATCCTTTAATATTCAGTTCTCAGTCTGGGCCAACATGTAGCCATGTTTCTCTGATGGCAGTTAGATCAAGTCCAAGTATCTCCATTTGTCTCTTTAGATCTTATACCTTCTTGAAAATGCTATGTGCATTCAGGTTGAGTGTCTTTAATTTTGTATTTTCGATATAATTCAGGTTTCGAAGCATATTCAATACTCAGCTTTGTTTCTCCTGTCTTCTAGTCTCCCCAGCATCTTTCTGACTTCCTCTTACCAACTTTACCTCTTTCCTATTTGGGTTCCCCTCAGGATCCGAACAAACTAGTTTAACCCCATCTCTTACCCCTACCCTGAATTCTCACTTTGATCCAAATTCCCACTGTCACTGTCACATTCAGTTAATGTCTCCCTCACTCCGAGTGTGAAGCTTATTCTCATTCCTGGGATGAAAGGCATTATCCAATAAGGACAGGCTGGGCCTGTTTCCATTGAAGTTTAGAAGAATGAGATGTGATCTTATTGAAACATCTAAGATTCTGACAGGACTTGATAAGGTTGAGACTGGATGTTTCCTCTTGTGGGGGAGACTTGAACCAATGGACAGAAATGATGAATATAGGTTTCCCTCTTAAGATGGAGATGAAGAGAAATCTGTTCTCTGACAGTTGTCAATTTACAGAGTTTTCTTCCCAGAAGAACAAAAGGAGGTTAGAGAATTGAATCTCAACAGAGTTCCTTACATTTTTGACAGACAAGGGAGTCAAGGGCTATGGGGGGTACAGACAAGAAAGTATTGTTGAGACCACAACCAGATCAGCCATGATATTATTGAATGGTGGAATAGGCTCGATAGGAGCAGAATTAGGCCATTTGACCTATGATCCTTATGCCCTTTAGGGAGAAAAATCTGGTATCCTTATCCAGTCTGGCATACACTTGACTTCAATGTGGGTGACTCTTAACTGTCCTCTGCAATAGCCTAGCAAATCATTCAATTCAACAAGAATTAGGGTTAGACAGCATATACCATTAAAGAATAAAGAGAAATCAACCCTCCAACTGCAGTCCTCTTTTTCGGTCCTGTTGCTCTCCCACTCCTCACTCCCATCCTGTTCCCTGCCTGTTACCATTACCAGTATCTCATAACCCGGGTGTTCTTCTCATCGTACAGAGTTTTATTGTATTCACTCATCCCTATGTCCTGCACTCCTTTTCAATCTTCATCATGGATAATCTAAGGCACCTATAATATGTGGTTGCAGTAAGGTGGCGGCAGAGTAGAAGGGCTGAGCCCAGGACTTGTCTGCTCCCATCTGCTTTCTTTCTTTTTCTTCCTCTTTTCTTTTTACTTTTTCTTTGTTTTCTTTTCTTTAAAGCCTGGAGAGTGACGGTGGCCAAGTAGATGATGAAGGAGGTCGTCTCTGGCAGTAGCTGCAGTAAAGGCCAGTGAGCGAGAAGCAGGTCCCAGGCTGACTCCCCCTGGACTTTTTATATACATGTGACAATAAATCTAAATCAAATCAAATCAAATCACCCCAAGTTCTCTCCCACAACGGTAGCTATCTCAACCATACCCCATTCCCACATGTTCCTGTAATTCATTCACAAAGACCCAGAAAAAGGCTGCAATTTAATTTAAAAACGTTACAACATTTGAATTACAATATATATTGTAAGTTGGATGCCTGCAAATGGGGAAGAAGCAGGCCTGTGAGTGAGACAGATAGAGAATGTCATTGAGACAGAATCCAAGATTTCACTGAGTGACTACCAAAACTAATGTTAGTTAATGTAAAATAATACATCATAGATAGATATTATTGCCAAATCTCACATAAGAACATTGGACACATAACTATGACCAGAGTCTTTTTTAAAAACAAATCTTAGTTGTGATGCTTCTCAAGCCAAAGGATAAGGCTATTTGAAACATTACTTTTTGGACATCGATATCTAAAACCTCTATCCATCACACCATAATGAACATTGTTAGTCATCATTTTAAACACAAGGAGAAATTTCAGATTTTGTTTTGAAATACTGCACTTTTTGAAAACAAGGACTATTGAATCAACACTTTTGTGTAAGGGATTTAAAGATTTTGCCACCTCAAGTCATAGGCTAAGGAGTGGTGTGTCTTGGAAGATTTTAGCCATATGATCTTTTAGAGAACATTAAGGACTACTGAGAAAAAGGCAAGAAAGCGGGGTGAATTAGACTGCTCCGACAAAGAACTGGCAAGGGCATGGTGATTTGTCGGGGCTCCTTCTGTTCTAAGGCAGTTATATTCAACAAACTGGGCTCAGCAATGAAAAGGACGGATTGCATTAAACAGCAATGTGATTGAATAGATTTTAATTTAAGCAATTCATATGAAATGCCTTAAGAACAGATTATAAATACATATAGAAAGTGAAAACTACTCAATTTCCAATTAGCTTACTTAAAATCCAATTTAGTATGACCAATTGGATCACCATCACAAAAAAAATACTCAAGTATTTCTGGCATTTTGTGACAGAGCGGAGTATGTTAAGGACATGTCCCAGACTTGCCTACCCACACAAAGAACATAAATGTTCAAAAACAGTCTTCAAGGAGATGTCTCGATAAGCTTCTTTCCCCGACAGTTTAGGCCAAATTCTGCTGGAGAATTCCCACTGAAAATAACAGAAACCCTCCACTTTATTCACATTAAGAGGGTTAAATCTCCACCTGACCTTGTTGAGGGTCACCAGGAAAAATGATGAATAGGCTTCAGTTAACTGGAACAATTAACAGCTTTAAAATAAAAAGGCATTTTCTCATTTGTGGGATCACAAGTGTCTCCTGTGGTCCTCATTGAGGAATGAATGTTTTAGGGTTAAAGAAACTGAACCCCGCCATCTGTAATAATAAAAGAACACCTGGACACAATACTGCCTCTTGGCTGAAGAGACACAATAGCAAATTCTTGCTTATTGTCCCATATGTTGTTCTTTGAGAAAATAAATCTTCGCTTGACCAGCTTTTGCCAGGATTTGCAGAGATAGGGTTTATACTCTGTAACTGCAGGGTGGGATGGCTGCCAGGTTGCAGCTGCAGCTTCATCTGGCCTAGAAGTTCCAGGCCCTGACCCATGCATCAGGGCTTGGGTGGTTGCTAGTAATACTAGTCGGTATTCGGTCAGCAGCTTCTCCAGACACTCAATGCAGTGCCTGAGATTGGCTTCCTGCTGGCTAATGCTCTCCCCGCCGTTAAGTCTGTCAATCCAATAGAAGGCTGACATGCTGTCCACAATAAGCAGGCAAAGGGCAGGATGGCTGCAAACCAAGCTTTCCAGTGAGTGCAGCAGTAGCAGCAGCTGGGAACTACTGCAGCAGTGAACAAGAAACAGACGACCCAGGCACTGTTTAACTGAATCCTCTGTGCTCTGCACTAAGCCATGTTCTAGAATGGTAACCAGGCGAAGCATGTCAAAATGGTAATCTGTGTCGATGAAAAGAACCTCAACCTGGAGACCACCTGTTGATTCTGGGAGAATGCAGGATGCCACCAGGTGATAAAGCATTTCTGTCTTTCCTGTTCCCTCTGGACCATGGAGTTCAACAGTATCTCCTGCAAGTATGCAGAAGCAAATGTCAGCATTAAACTTCAGAAAGCATGAAAGAATCTTTTAAAAGTTAATTCTCAAACAAACACCTTTTGTCCTTGATAACAGATTCCACAGTAATTACTCCAAAATCTACACATAAAGAAAAATCAAAGCAGAATCACTGAAATGGCCATCCATTTATTTAAATATTGCAATTAAAGCAATTACTGACAGCTTTTTTCATTACTGTACAGCTGAACCTTTCAAAACACAATAGTTCAAAGCCTTTTACTATTTCAGAATGTCATTCGTTTAGTAACATAAAAACAGACTAATTGAGGTTAAAATTTCATCAATTCTGTAGCATTCCCAGTGGCTGAACTAGTTAAGACAAGTGAGCCACAAAGGCCACGACAGCACACAGATTTGATCACTTAAAAAAAATCCAAAGAACTGTAAATGCTGGAAATCAGAAACAAAAAAAAACAGAAATTGCTGGGAGAACTCAGCAGACCTGGCAGCATCTGTGGAGAGAAAGCACAGTTCATGTTTCGGGTTCAGTGACCTTTCTTCAGAAATGTTCTGATTTTTCCCGCAATTACTGCTTTTGATTTGATCATTCATTTGTATTGAGGTAGCGAAATGAATCAGAGATATGGTCTGGGCACTGCAGCTGACTTGTACCTCAGGCTTAGGTTTAAATAGGGTTCCTGTGCCAGTAATCTTAGCTGGAATTGCAAACTAGCAATATTGGGCAAAGACCAGACTAGGCTTCATTGTCAATGTGCTCAGTGTGCTGGCATGCATATAGCCAGTTGCAGTAGATATTGATATATCCTGTAACAGTAGAACTATACCCAGAATGAAGAGAAGGCCAAATACAAAGAAAGTCCTTTCAAAGCTGCATTCCCTCCCCCAACAATGGTTTAAAAATCTAAAAATAAGCATTTCTATTGCGTTTGCTTCATGAAGCTGCTACTATAACCTGTACTGGTACTTTTGATCCGTATTGGTATATTACTCTCAGATCTAATATAACCAGCTAGCAAGATTTCACACTTAATAGTGACAGGTGAGACAACTGATATAGTCCTTTACATTATCTAGGGGCTTCAAAATACAATGCTCCATCCTCACCAAACTCACACAGAGAGAAATTGGTGCATTCACAACAACATACATTTAGCACGGTCCAGTTAGGCAATTGTGAAATAGGCAAACCAGGAGAAGCTGTACATGAGTTAGTCTGAAGGAAGACGTTTGCAGGTTACTATGGGAAAAAGACCCTGCTCTGCAGAACAGTAGAGGCTGTAACAGATTAAATTCCCATTATCTCCGAGTTTGGATTACTGAATACATCAGATCTTTGGACAAAGTCAATGTGAATTTGGGGTAGACAAAACTAAAAGACAGAACTTGAATATAATTGACATCTTTCATGATCTAGGGGTGTCCCAAAGAGCACAACAGCCAAAGAAATACTTTTGAAATACAGTTACTGCAGTGGGGTCAAGAATTAAGACATCTAATTCGCACATAGCAACTTCCTGACCATAAAAATGAGATAAAAGACAAGATGGTGTCCCAGAAATTCAATCGTGCTGCTCTTATTTTACAGGCAGAAAAAGGTGCGTAAGGATTCAATGTGGTCAGTGCTGTGTGCTGGGTATGTGCTATTGGTCATGTGGAATCAGGCTTCAATTAAGATGTGCAGGTTGCTTAGTGAAAGTGTGTAAAAGGTTTATACAATATTCCAAAACGGGTCCTAAGCTGGTTGGAAGATTCTTTTGTGAATTGGGCTACCACAACATCTGACTCAACTCATGATTCATGTGAGGATCCCGCTCAATGCTGCTTTAATGGTTCATTTACATCCATACAGACTGCTTATCATTGACCCAACAGCTCAGGTCTCTGGCTTAGACCTTCACTGAAGACAGTGGACAGTGCTCAATTGAATCCACACACCACACGGACAATGTGACCATGTACTCTACAAATGGATGATAAGGGATGATGTGGTCACGGGTCATTGACCATGGAACACATCAATTCAACCTGGTCAGCTGTGTAAAACACGTAATTCCTCCATTCAGCACCTCAGGAGGCAATTGAAGATGCATAGGAACCGGTAACCCAACCACTGTCTTGACCTGGAACTTACAGGGATGGGTAATATATGACGGTCTTGCCACTGATGTCATTACCCATGAATGAATAAGGAAAAAAAAATCTCATTATCTGTTTTAACTGTCAAATGATACCAGTATTTGCTCTATTTAACTTCTGGATATTTCTGGGCTTAGTTGATGATTCTATGACGAATTAGGAGCAGATGTAGGCTATTTAGCCCCTCATGCCTGCACCACGATTCAATAATATTGTGGCTGATCAGTTTGTTTTCAATTTCACATTCCCACCTTCCCTGATTAACTTTTGACTCCCAGCTCCACTGTAAAAATGTTCAAGGATCCTACTTCCATTGCCTCCGGAGGTGGAGAGTTCCAAAGTCATACAATTCTCGAGGAAAAAAAAATCCTCAACTCTATCCTAAAAGGCAACCCCTAACTGTGAAACAATACCCTTGACTTTGGACTCATCCACAAGAGGAAACATTCTTTCCATGTCCACCTTGTCAAGAATGTAAGGATTTTATACTTCAATCTAGTCATTCCTCACTTTTCTAAATTCCAGTAGAAACAAGCCCATTCTGACTACTGGGATTGCCTTTACAACTAGAAGACAAAGTGAAGAAAAAACAGCCGGGGCACTGCATAGGGAGTTTCCAAGGAGCAGTTTTTGCTTATCTTTACTAAGGAGGAATACCTCAGCTGCCTTCCCTCCACTTCACCAAGACGGCCAACATTGAATTATGTCACCGGTTACAGCCATATCTGGGTAAGGGCAGCATTGTGTGTGGCTGATATGGTCACCATGGCTCTTTGCATTTGCAAGATAGATTCCTTCCAGGCTGCAACAGATGAAATCAGCAACATCTCCCAGTTTGCTGAGCAGCGCTGTGTCTAGGGCAGGATAGAGCTCTCCTGTGCCAGAAAAAAAAACCCTACCTCACCTTTCTAATTGATAGGGCAGAACAGCATGACAGAACTCAGCCTGCATTTCAAACTTCCCTTCTGTTCAAGGTGCCACAGACTGCTTTCACATTTTTACTTCCTTCAGCACCTCACTGGAGAGAACGTGTCTCTACTCCCATAATAGCTTGGCTTGTTTCAAGTCACAGGTAGTGCATTATATAGGTCTATGTCTCATTTTCTGGCAGCAGTTGCCATTCATTCACCTTGTGCCACACTTACTTCCAGCAGGTTGTCAGGTCAGCTACATGCTGCAGTGACAAAAGATCAACCCTTAAGTCATGGTCAATGAAACTCATATGACCTACGCACTGCTACAAAGGCAGTGAGAGTCATGTCGTTACCAGAAATTTTATACAGACTGTCAGCATGCTCAAGCTATGCTCCATCTTTCTGAGCAGGTTGCACTATACTCCTAACCATGCTGTTAGATAACAGATTATCCAGAACCAGGGTGACAGTCCAAGAATATGGGGTAATCCATTTAGGACTGAAATGAGGAGAAATTCCTTCACCTAGAGAATTGGTTTCCTGTGGAATTCGCCACCACTGAAAACTGTCGAGGCAAAAACACCGTGATTTCAAGAAGAAGTTGGAGATAGCTCTTGGGGCTAAAGGGATCAAAAGATATGGGGAAAAAGCAGGGACAGGGTACTGAGTTGGATGATCAGCCATGATCATAATGATTGGTGGATGAGGCCTGAAGGGCTGAATGCCCTACGCCTGCTCTTATTTTTAGGTTTCAATGTTTCTTTCTACTTTGGGATACTGAAGGAACAAGCCTTAGCATAAAGCTGGTCAGCAAGAAATGCAGTAGGAGGAATGTCAGCACAAAGTGGAGGAAGAGCAGCGGGTACCTTGACTTACCGGTACAAGGTCAGGGGGAGGTGGTGGTGTAGTGGTAATGTCACTGGATGAGCAATCCAGAAGCTCAGACTAACATTCTTGGGTTACAGCGTCAAATCCCACAATGGCAGATGGGGAAATCTGATATAAAAAGGTGGTTTATTAGCAACCATATAATCACTGTTGATAGCCATGCTAATATCCTTCAGGGAAGGAAACCTTACCATCCTTACCTGGTTGGCTTTCACTTGGCAACAATTCCACAGAAATTTGTTTCATTTTTACCTGCCCTCTGGTTGGTTAGGAATGGACAATAAATGCTGGTCCAGACACAGAAGCCCATAGTCCATTGACGAGTTAAAAAAAACCCCACAGCTCCAGCAGCCAATAGCTAACATCCCAGCCAAAAGCACTTCCTTTGAAATATGCCTCCAATCTTCAATGTACCAAACAATTAATCATCATTGTCTTTACTATCATCATTTTTGTGTTCAGCTTAATGGATTTTGTCCTCACTTCGTTACAAAGTAAACACAAACATCGAAACCAAAACTAAAATAAAACATTTTTCAAACCGAACTCCACTTATGACTAATATTTATCTGAAGTAATAAAATCACTCGCAATTTCTCAGAGCTTGTCAGGTTAGCTTGTATATCTATCCAACAATGTGTTTCTTGAGTGCCTATACCTTGTGAGGTGGAAGTCTGCTGAGTTTCCTCCAAGGACACCTCAGATGACTCTGGTTGGTGACCTCGAGCAGCTGTGGGTTCCATGGGCCCAGGTGTAGACTGCAGCATCTCAACGCAGACCAGGGCACACTGGTCCAGTTGGCTGTATGGCACTAATTAGGGACTGGTGGAGCAGATGGTGATGAAGGAGGCATCTTCTTGACAGTGAGAGGACATAGTAATTCTGGTGGGAGGTAGGAGATTCACATCAACAACTTGAGGTGGAGGTAGGAACCAGGTTATTTTCCTCCTGTCCACTACCTGCATGAGGGTATCTAAAGCATATTCAGAGAGAGAACAGAAAGTGCTGGAGAAACTCAGCAGGTCTGGCAGCAACTGTGGCGAAAGAACCAGCTAACATTTCATGTCTGATGACTCTTCATTAATACTGCAGCGAACTGCATCGCAGAATCAAAAAATCTTGTGGGGCATTGGGGGCTGGGTTATGGATCAAGCTACAGCTAGTGCAGCAAATTTCTCCTTCTGAAGCATTCCACTCATCAGCAGTGGGAATGGACCTCTGGTTTGAGGCTGTATTGTAGTGGTAATATGCACATATAATTTCCCATTATAAATCTCAATTCCTTCCCTTCCATTCTTTTGCCAAATAACATGTATCCAAAAAGCAGCACTGGCTGCAACTTATCTGTGTGTAATGAGTTGCCAAACACATTTCATGTGCTCCCCCATCCCACATGAACAGGTGCATGCAGGGTGTTCCATGCCTCCTACATGCTAATTCTCTTGGTCCATGTTATGTAGTAATGTTGATTGGCAGATAAAATTGTCTATGTCACTAAGGGAGCTCTCCTGCTTTTCTTTGAATACTGCTACAGGATCTTTTATATAACACCTCATCAGATCCTCAGGAGGTGCAAAACACTTTACAATAAATTCATTTTTCACTTACTTTCACTTAGGCAAATAAAACAGCTAATTTGTATACAGCAAATAACTAAAACGCAGCAAACTACGATGACCACATATTTTAAAGAAGTGTAAAAATTTCTACTGTCCTTAATTCTTCACCTCTCGCTGTCCTTCTCCTCAGGTAAGCATATAAAAATCAACAAAGGTATAATACCTCATCACTCTTGTGGTGCAGTGGTACTGTCCCTAACTCTGAGTCAGAGACCTGGGTTCAAGTCCCAGCTGCTCCAGAGATGTTTACTAACATGTCTGAACAGGTTGGTTATCAAAATTAAATATGCAAGCCAATTTTTTTTTTTTTTTTTACAGCAATGAGACTGTTATCTGCTTTTTAATTGCTTAGTCAATATCATATCACTTGCCCCACTTAATGTCCCTGACTTCAATTTGTTATTTCTGGTAAAACCACTTTGTCCATGCAGTAAGGTTTCAGCAGGGGAAGAAAAAGGCAGCAAAAACAAGGTTGGCCCAAACTAAGCACTTGACCAATGCAAACCCTTGCATGCTTACTAAGTTTTCAACTGAGCTAATTTGCTGGTACCACTGTTAAACATATTTAACGAGGCACATTTTTTAAAAAATGCGGCCTGTGCCAACATACCAGATGTGAGGGGACTAATAAAATTGAAAAACATTCTTCCACTCTTGCTTTTTTTTTTACTTAACCTGTTTCATAATGTGAAAGAGGAGCCAGTAAATGATCTTTTTATACAAAGATTTATGAGAAGCAGGAGGCAATTGGTCCAGCACTGTGCATATGTCAGCACTGCTGACAAGACAATCATCAACTCAGTTGTTTTATAGTTCATTGGGGGAAAATAAATAAAGTCAAGCTCCTATCTTCTGCCATCAATTCTGGAAACCCCCTGGTGTGGCAGTGTATTTTGTGTAGCTGTGTTATTACACTGGCAAGCTACAGCAGAATTATATGTTGATTCAGCTTACATTGGACAAAATAAGCAAGGTATTGGACAGCAACAACAGAATAAATTCAGGCACAGAAAAATAATTTTGAATAAACTCCAGGAATGGGATGATGTAGTAAGGACACATTCTGGAATTCAGACCCCACTGAGGAGACAAATATTATCAGCTCTCTGTGGGGATCCTGCTTGAAATGAGATTCAGCCAGCTCAATTCAACTACGATTAATCAGGAGTCCAGGGAACAAAACGGCCGACACAACAGCTATAAAGGACAGCTGCTGTTAGAAGAGGCCATATCATTATGGAAAATTATGCATTTTAAAGAGTGGCATCTAATTTTGAGACAGTGTTCAATTCTCTAACCTATATTGTTCCTGATCTAGGAGCACCAAAGGTATTAAAAAAACCCTGAAAAATATTATTTTAAGGGCTTCTGATTGCCATGCAAAACAAGCAATTTTTAAACTTTAAACCAAAAAAACGGCATATGCTGGAAATCTGAAATAAAAACAGAAAGAGAAACTCAGCAGGTCTGGCAGCAGCTGTGGAGAGAGAAACAGAGTTAATGTTTCAAGTCCAACATGACACTGCTTCAAAACTCAAGTTTTTTAAAACCATGTACAAAATATTGCTAGGTTACTTTTGGAACACAGCAGGAATGCAGTTTTAATCTCATTTAATTTTGGGCTACGCCAAGCTACGCCTGCCTCTTTGTAGGTTACGTGGAACAATCCCTCTTCCGTACCTACACCGGCCCTAAACCCCACCTCTTCCTCCGTCACATTGATGACTGTATCGGCGCCACCTCGTGCTCCCACGAGGAGCTCGAACAGTTCATCCACTTCACCAACACCTTCCACACCAACCTTAAGTTTACCTGGACCATCTCTAATACCTCTCTCCCCTTCCTGGACCTCTCTGTCTCCATATCGGGCAACCACCTAGAAACCGATATTCATTTCAAGCCCACCGACTCCCACAGCTACCTAGAATACTCCTCCTCCCACCCACCTTCCTGCAAAAATGCTATCCCCTATTCCCAATTCCTTCGCCTCCGCCGCATCTGCTCCCAGGATGAGGCATTCCACCCCCGTACGTCTCAGTTGTCCTCGTTTTTCAAGGACCGTAACTTCCCCCCCTCAGTGGTCGAGAACGCCCTCAACCGTGTCTCCCACATCTCCCGCAACTCATCCCTCACACCCCGTCCACGCAATAAGAACCAAAAAAGGATCCCCCTCGTCCTCACGTACCACCCCACCAACCTCTGGATCCAACGCATCATCCTCTGACACTTCCACCATCTGCAATCCGACCCCAGCACCAAAGACATCTTTCCCTCCCCACCCTTATCTGCTTTCTGGAGGGACCACTCTCTCCGTGACTCCCTTGTCCGCTCCACACTCCCCTCCAGCCCCACCACACCCGGCACTTTTCCCTGCAACCGCAGGAAGTGCTACACCTGCCATCATACTTCCTCCCTCACCCCCATCCCAGGCCCCAAGAAGACTTTCCACATCAAGCAGATGTTCACCTGCACATCTGCCAATGTGGTATACTGCATCCGCTGTACCCGGTGTGGCTTCCTCTACATCGGGGAAACCAAGCAGAGGCTCGGGGACCGCTTTGCAGAACACCTACGCTCGGTTCGCAATAAACAACTGCACCTCCCAGTCGTGAACCATTTCAACTCCCCCTCCCATTCCTCAGATGACATGTCCATCCTGGGCCTCCTGCAGTGCCACAACGATGCCACCCGAAGGTTGCAGGAACAGCAACTCATATTCCGCCTGGGAACCCTGCAGCCCAATGGTATCAATGTGGATTTCACAAGCTTCAAAATCTCCCCTCCCGCTACCGCATCCCAAAACCAGTCCAGCTCGCCCCGCCTCCCTAACCTGTTCTTCCTCCCACCTATCCCCTCCTCCCACCTCAAGCCGCACCCCCATCTCCTACCGACTAACCTCATCCTGCCCCCTTGACCTGTCTGTCCTCCCTGTATTGACCTATCCCCTCCCTAACTCCCCACCTACACTCACCTTTACTGGCTCCATCCCCGCCTCTTCGACCTGTTTGTTTCCTCTCCACCTATCCTCTCCTCTATCCATCTTCTATCCGCCTCCCACTCCCTATTTATTTCAGAACCCCCTTCCCCTCCCCCATTTCTGATGAAGGGTCTAGGCCCGAAACGTCAGCCTTTCTGCTCCTATGATGCTGCTTGGCCTGCTGTGTTCATCCAGCCCTGCACCTTGTTGTCTCGGATTCTCCAGCATCTGCAGTTCCTACTATCTCTGATTTAATTTTGGGCGTCCTACTTTGAAAAGTACATCATCAATTGGAGCAGCTTCAATAGGAGTAATTATGGAACTTAGAACTTCTAGGTAGAAGAGATTAAAGATACATGACAAAAAAAATTATATTGTGAAAAAATATACGGTGACAGGCATAAAATTACCTTTATAAATTCCAAAATGCCTAACTTTTTAGATACCTGCCTTAATATCTCATGATGTAAGCACACTTTGAAAATTTTATTTCATAATTGTTCCTGTGAATTAGAATCATGGAATCATAGAATCCCTTCAGTGTGGAAGCAAGCCATTCGGTCCATCAAATCCACACCGATTCTCCACAGAGCATCCCACCCAAAGTCATCTCCCTGCCCTATCCCTGTACTGCTGCATTTCCCATGGCTACTCCGCCTAGCCTGCACATCCCTGGATACTACAGGGCAATTTAGCATGGCCAATCGACCTAACCTGAACATCTCTGGATATGACTTGGGATGTTTTGTCATGTTAAAATCATTGTATAAATACAACTTGATGCTCTATGATGGAACAAGTTAAAAATGTTTCATGATTAGTCTTCTCTTTTCCAGTTAGCCAGTCTTTGAACAGTTCCTCAGGTGTAATAAGTGGAAGTAGAATGGACAAGGGTCCTTCAACAGGAATGTACTTCTTTCAGTTCAAATACCTGACTGTTATATATGGAAAGTAAACAGTGCATCAAGTTTAACTTCAGAAAATAAATATATCCTTCACTTTTTTTATGTAAACGGTTGGCTTGAATTTACTGGATCTGAATTGTTGTAAGAAATGTTCATGAATGGGTAAGAAGCTAACTTACAAGACCACAAAACTGCCCCACAAGTGTTGATGTTGGAAAACTTACATTACCTTCATGGCTACTTCATATAGTTGCTATTAAGGCTGGATCAGTGTTGGCACAGCAAGGCCCTGCAAGCAGCAAGTGGGTGATTTGTGGGATAAATTCCATGTTCTCATTACATGTTTTCCATAAAGGTAAACTAACTCTTTAAAATAACCATGAAAGCTCAAAATCCTGACACCAAAGTTCAAAATCCTGGAACTTTTTGATACATTTTTACTATAAATTACTGGGAAATAGTTACAAACTAAATAAACAGCTGAACACCATAAAAATGAAATTGAAGAGAAAATCATAAAACAGAACTGCCATTTAAAAATTTTGTTTTTGATACTGAATTCTGAAAAAGTCATAACAGACTTGAAACTTAAAAGTTTCTTTGTCCACAGATGCTGCCAGACCTGCTGAGATTCTCCATGCCCATCTCAGTATACATTTCCATAGCTAAGGGGACCAAAACTGTTCAAAGAATTTCAAGTGTAGTCTAAATAGTGCCTTGTATAGTTTTAACAAGATTTCCCTACTTTTATACTCCATTCCTTTTGAAATAAAGATCAACAGTCTACTTGCCTTCCCTATCCCACTGAACTTGTATGCTAGGTTTTTGTGATTTATGAATGAGGACTTCCAAACCCCTCTGTGCTGTAGCTTTCTGCAACGTTTCTCCATTTCAATAATATTCACTCATCTATTCATGCTACCGCCTATCCCTTCTGCCAAAGTGCATAGCCTCACATTTCCCCGCATTATATTCCATCTGCTAAGTTTTGCCCACTCATTTAACCTGTCCATACCCTTCTGCAGAGTCTTCGTGTTCCCATCCTCATCACTTGCCTTCCCGCGTATTTCTGTGCCGTCCACAAACTTGGATTAGGTACATTCACTTCCCTTATCCAAGTCATTTACATATATGTTGTAAATAAATTGGGACCCCAGTATTGTTCCCTGTGGCATTCCACTAATTACAGGTTGCCACACTGAAAAAAACTCCAAACTGTCTTCTTAGTTAGCCAATCATCTATCCGTGCTAATATAATACATAGAAACATCGAATACATGAGCAGGAACAGGTCATTCGATCTCTCCAGCCTGCTCCGCCATTCAATATGAATGGCTACTCATTAAGCTCAATACTCTAATCCCACTCTCCCTCTCTATCCTTTGATCCCTTTAGTCATATGAGCAATATCTGTCCACTTCTTGAAAACACAATGTTTTGGCCTCAACCAGTTCCTGAGGTAGTGAATGCCAGAGGCTCATCAGTTTCTGGTGAAGAAATTTCTCCTCATCTCAGTACTAAAAGATTTATCCCTTATCCTTAAACTATGACGCCTGGTTCTGGATTCCCCCACCCGTTGGGAACATCCTTCCTGCATCTAACACATCTAGACCCGTTAAAGTTATATAGGTTTCTATGAGAGCTCCCCCTTATCCTCCTAAACTCCAGTGAATACAATGCTAATAGAGTCAATCTCTCCTCATATGTCAGCCGTGCCACTCTAGGAATCAATTTGCTAAACCTTTGCTGCACTCCCTCTATACCAAGAACATCCATCCTCAGATAAGGAGACCAAAGCTGCACACGATATTCCAGGTGTGGCCTCACCAATGCCCTGTATAACTGCAGCAAGACATCGTTCTTCCTGTATTCTAATATTTCCAACACCATGGGCTCTTATCTTATTAAATAGTCTAATATCGTATACCTTATTGGACGTCTTCAGGGAATCCAAATATATGATATTTACTTCTTCCCCTTAATCTAACTTCTCAAGAATTTCAGCAAATTTGTCAGGCATGGTTTCCCCTTATGAAGACATGCTGACCCTGTAACCTTCCATTATGCATTTGTAAATGCTTTGCTAAAATAGATTTCAGAATAGACTCTAACAGATGTTAAGCTAACTGGTCTATAGTCACCTGGTTTTGTCTCCTTCCCTGTTTAAATAAAGATGTTACACTGGCAATTTTTCAATCCTCTGGCACTTTTCCAGTATCTAAGGATCATAGAAAGTCATTACTGGTGCATCCACTATCTCTGCTGTTACTTATTTTAACATACGAGGAGTCATCCCATCAAGTCCATGGGGCTTGTTGGTCTTAGAGTCAGAGATCTACAGCATGGAGAAAGGCCCTTCAGCCCATTGCGTCTGTGCCAGTCAAAAAAAATTACCTAATTATTCTAATCCCATTTTCCAGCATTTGGCCCATAGCTTTATATGTGTTGTCATTACAAGTAAACATTTAAATATTTTTTAAATATTACGAAGGTTTCTGCCTCTACCACCCTAAGGTCAGTGAATTCCAGATTCCCAACACTGTCTGGTTCTCTTTAGTTCCATCAGTTTCCCTGGTACCTTTTCTCTAGTGATATTTATTATTTACAATAGTTATTGCATTTATTTCATTTTCCCTTTCTGCCCCTTGATTATTTGGTATTTTTGGAATGCTATTAATGTCTTCCACTATGAAGACTGATGCAAAGTTCTTAATTAATTCCTCTGCCATTTCCTAGTTCCCATTATTTCGCCAGCCTCAGTATCTAAGGAACCGACGTTCACCTTGGCTTCTCTCTTCCTTTGTATATATTTGGACAAGCCCTTGCCTTCTATTGTAATATTACTTGCAAGTTTACCCTGAAAGATCATTTTCACCCCTTTTTTGGTGATCTTTTGTGGGCTTTTTAAAACCTGCTCACTCCTCAGGTTACCATTAATTTTGGCCATACTCTAATTTTTTTTTTTCAAAACTTTTCCAGTTCTGATAAAAGATTGAAAAACTGAAACGTTAAGTCTGTTTCTCTTTTCACAGAAATACACAGATTCATTGAGCACTTCCAGTTCACCACAATCCATTTTGCCTCTGCAATACTGCCCTGCTGACTTGCTTGGTTTAGGTAACAAATATTTAAGTCCAACACTGTGGATTAATTATGTTTCCAACTTCTCATCATTATGATGTCATTTTGCTGTCATCTGTCTCCTCTTCTGGTCATATTTTTGGGAAGTAGTTTGACTAGCAATCCAAAGACCCAGGCTGATGCTCTGCGAACATGTATTTCAATTCCACCAAGCAGATGGTAAAATATGAATTCAAATTAATGAATCTGGAATTTAAGAAAAAAAGCTAGTCTAATAGCAACATTGAATCTGACATAAAAACGAATCTTGTTCACTAATGTGCCTTAGAGGAGGAAAATCTGCCATCTTTACTGGTCTACCCTACATATGTCTGGAGACATATGTAGGCGAGACCAGTAAAGATGGCAGATTTTCCAGATATTTCTCCAGACATATGTGTGTGACATGTCTCATATGACGTGACAAGTCGAGAAATACTGATAATTTGCAACTATCATAATGTGATACTTATGCTAGTTCTTGTAACATAAATACGAGATTCCATGTAGTATTGAAGAATATAATGAAATTTTATTACAGCTCCTAGTATTTGGATTTGAACATTACAATCACAGACACTTGCATGTCTCGGTTCAAGCTAAGTAATTTAGATGCATTGTAGCATGCTACCCCCAATGTGTCCTGCTGCAAGAGAATAGAGAACAGTGAGATAGACAGAGGCTGAGAGCTTTGTTCCATTAGGTCACAATTGAAAGCATACTGTCTGGGTGCATAACGGCCTAGTATGGCAACTGCTTTTCCCAGCACCGTTAAGAAACGACAGAAGGTGGGGTGCACAGCCCAAACCATCACGGAAGACAACGTTCCATCCATGGACTCCATTTATAAGGCTCGCTGCCACGGAAAGGCAGTCAATATCATCAAAGACACATCGCACCCTTACAATGATTTCCTACAACCTCTTCGGTCAGGCAGAAGATACAGAAGCCTGAACACACGCATCAGCAGGTTCAGGAACAGCTTCTTCCTGCCATTTTTAGACTGATGAATGGATTGTCTAGCCTCAAATAATGCTAATCTTGCTAATGCTGATCTCGCCAAGCACACACCTTGTGCAATGTAACTATATGCCTCTGTCTAAGTCTTTTTGACCTGTACATCCTTTGCTCAGTGTGATCTGCCTGTACTACTTGTAAACAAAGCTTTTCACTGTACTTCGGTACACGTGATAATAAATTACTCAATCAATCATATTCCATGATGTGCTGACGACACCTGAACACTTCCCTTAAAAAAGGTATATTGCATATCAACAGTGGACGTAACGCATCTCCCTTTTTCCAAAGGGAAGAATCCCAAATAGAAAGACAGATTTGCACATGAGCATCTTTTATCAATTAATCAATTAATCAATTTTACAGACCTGTTAAAACAGAGCTAAAGAACATTTGATAGCTTCAATGTCGATACAACATTTTAGTTTTGACAACTAATCCTGATCTGGTGAGGTACTTATTATTCTTGATTGCTCTTGGCTGACGTTCATAGTTCATAGAATCCCTACAGTGTGGAAACAGGCCCTTCGGCCCAACAAGTCCACACCGAAACACAGAGCATCTCACCCAGACCCATCCCCCTACAACCCACCTATAATCCACTCATCCCTGAACACTATGGACAATTTAGCATGGCCAATCCACCTAGCCTGCACATCTTTGGACTAGGGAGGAAACTGGAGCACCCAGAGGAAACCCACGCAGACACGGGGAGAATGTGCAAACTCCACACAGACAATCGCCCAAGGGTGGAATCGAACCCAGGACCCTGGCGCTGTGAGGCAGCAGTGCTAACCACTGAGCCACCGTGCCGCCTAATCATCTTATTTGTCTTGGAGCTGGAGGAACACAGCAGGCCAAGCAGCATCAGAGGAACAGGAAAGCTGACGTTTCGAACCGAAACGTCAGCTTTCCTGCTCCTCTGATGCTGCCTGGCCTACTGTGCTCCTCCAGCTCCACGCCTTGTTATCTCAGACTCCAGCATCGGCAGTTCCTATTATGTCTGGTCTTATTTGTCTTGCTGCTGGCTGTGGTCAATCAGCATCATCATGTTGTTGCTGCTTCCTTCCTCACTCTGCGTGCAGAACAAGATTGTTCTGAACTGGCTTTTGTTCCTTCACAATGTAGCACCATAACTGGTGAAGACTTCACGTGACCATATCGTTGAAATCTTTGCTGTTATCCAAGTACTTGGAACTGGACTACTGTCTCGCTCCTTCTGTCCTGTATGCAGTTGTGATTGTTCTCTCCTGCTGGTGTACGTGTTTTATGCTCCTCAGTCTTTGAACAGGTAGGTCCTGTGCGTCCTTCATTCTCATTACAGTGGACGCAGTTTGAATCTCACAAATGGTTATGATGCTGAGATCTGTGTGTACTGGTAGCCCTGCCACTGCAGGACCACTGGTAAGCCATTAAGCAGATTTCAGGAATCCAAAATAAATTTTTAAAAATTTAGCTAAGAGATATGGGCATCGCTGCTGGGCCAACATTTACTGCCCATCCCTAGTTGTCCACAACAAGGTGGTGGTAAGCTGGTACACACTGCATGTTAGTGCTGGAGAGATTAAATGTTTATGGATTTGGTGCTAATTTAGCAGGCTGCTTTATCCTGGATGGCGTCAAAATTTGGGTGTTATTGTAACTGGAGAGTATTCCATCACACTTGTGACTTGTAAATGGTGGATTGGCTTTGGGAGTAAGGAGATGAGACAGTCACTGCAATATTCCTATCCTCTGACATGCTCTTGTAACCACTGTATTCATATGGCGAGTGCGGTTGAGTTTCTGGTCAATGGTAACTTCTAGGATATTGACAGTGGGGGGATTCAGCAAGGATAATGCTTTTGAATGTCAAGGGGCAATGGTTAGATGGTCTCCTTTTGGAGATGATCATTGCCTGGCATTTGTGTGGCATGAATGCTACTTTCCACTTTTCAGCCAAAACTTGATGTTACCCAGTCTTACTACATTTTTCCATGAACTGCTTCAGTATTTGAGGAGTTGCGAATTGTGCAATCTTTGGTGAATATCCTACCTTTGGCTTTACAATCGAGGAAAGGGTCATTGATGAAACAGCTGAAGGTGGCTGAGCTTAGGATGCTATCCTGAGGGATGTCCTGGAGCCAAGATGATTGAGCTCCAATAAACAGAACCATCCTCCTTTGTGTCAGGTCTGATTCCAACCACAGTAACTATTCTCCCAATTTGCATTGGTTCACATATGGCTCCTTGGTGCCATACTCGGTCAAATGTTGCCATGATGTTAAAGGCAGTCATTCTCACCTCCCCTCTGAAATTCAGCTTTTTATCCATGTTTGAGCCAAGGCTGTAATGAGGTCAGGAGCTCAGTGGCCCTAGCAGGATGCAAACTGGCCGTCAGTGAGCAGGTTATGTAAGAAAGTTGTCAGCACTGTTGATGACACCTTCCATCATTTTACTGATGATCAAAAGTAGGCTGATGGGAAGTAATTGGCTAGGATAGATGTGTTCTGCTTTCTGTGTATAGAACATATCTGGGCAATTTTCTATACTATTGGTAGATGCAGTGTTGCAGCTATATTGGAACAGTTTGGCAAAAGGGGCAGCAAGCTCAGGAGCACCTGTCCTCAGTAATATTTCCAGATTTGTTGTCAGAGCCCATATCCTTTGCAGTATCCAGTGCCTTTAGCCTTTCTTGATATTACATGGAGTGAATCAGATTCGCTAAAGACTGGCATCTGGGATGCTAGGGATCTCTGGAGGAGGCCTGAGATGCATATTGGTATGACCACATGATTAATCCATGACACAGAATTGATGATCTGTTATATAGTGTGATGTGTGCCTTGTAAATTGCACCACAGACTGTCTCTTATTTGAGTACATGGCTTTTAGTACCCTATGAAATCGCTTATCAAACCACTCTGTTCAAGTGTATTTAGGGGTGGGCAACAAATGCTGGCCTAGCCATTGACATTCACATTCACATTCCATTAGTTAATAAAGAAAAAAAATGTTGCCCATTAAAAAACTAGGTGCAGCATTTTAGATCTCCAGGTTCGATGTTATACTCCAGGCTATGGTGTAATCAAAGTCTTCATGCATAGGTTTATGATAACAAGAATCCCACCAGCCCTTATAACGAATCCTGACAGACCACTCCACAGACCTGAGGGATGTTCCTTCTAAGCTGTGTGGCTGTGTATCGAGGTTCCTCTGAGGCTCCATGCATGCCAGTGTGCTGATACACTAACGTTTAATTTTGGAAGCCAATGCCACACATGGACTTGAGGTCTGCGCACAGAGAAGAAATTAAATAGACAGGGTACTGATCCTGAGCGATGGGCTGTAAATCAGAATTGTATGCTCTGGTTGCCACAAATTCACCTTTCCACTTGAGCACAGTTCTTGCATATAGGCCAAAAGGAAGTCTCCTATTGACTGCTGATGGAAATGATTTGATCAAATGCATGTTCATACATCTCAATTTTAATATGTTTTGGGACTTTGCTGTGACTAAAAAGAAATCAGAATGTCACAGATCCTGTCTCATCATAGTTCTTAAGCGCTGCATCCAAGCTGTAACTGGGAAGTACCAGAAACAACATTCATATCACTTCAGTCCAGGGCACCAACCAAAGTGTTCATCATGTTCCCTTATTATTCAGGATGGTGAGTAATGCATACATACATGTGAACATACAAATTATGAGCATTAGTAAGCCACTCAGCCCCTCAACTTTACTCTGTAATTCAATGAGATCATGGATAATTTGTTCACATCTTCAATTCCAAATTCCCATCTACACCCAATAACCCTCAATTCCAAAGCCTACCAAGAATTCATCCACCTCTGTCTTAAAAACATTTTAATGACCTTGTCTTACCATCTTCTGAAAGTTCCAACATCACTCAACCCTCCGAGAGAGAAAACAAATCTTCTCATCCCTGTCCTAAAAGAGCAACACTTAACATGAAATCAGTGCACCTTCACTATGGACTGACCCACAAGAGGAAACATCCTTTCCAAGTTCACCTTGTCAAGACCATAGAGGGTCTTAAACACTACAATCAAGTTACCCCACAATCTTCTAAACATCAGTGGAAACAAGCCCAGTCTGTCCAACCTATCATGGCCAGACAAATTACTCACTTCAGGAAGCAATCTAATAAACCTCCTGTAAACCTCTTAACATTTTGTGACCTATGCACAATAACACTCAAATCTTGTGCAGTTCTTCTCTGTTTAAGTAATATTTGCTGTTTTATTTTTCCCATCAAACTGAACAACTTCACATTTTCCCACATTCACTCCATTTGTCAGATGATTTTTGCCCACTCACTCAATTGATTCATGTCTGTCTACAACTTCCCTATGTCTTCTTCACAACATACCTATTTTGGTATTACCTGCAAATTTAGCCACAATGCCATTGCTCTCCTTGTCGAAGTCAATGATATAAACTGTAAAATGTTGAGACCCCAGCATGGGACTCCAGTCATTACATCCTGATAATCAGAAAAATGCTCATTATGCATACTTTGTTTTCTGCCTGCAGCCAGCCAATCTTCTAACTATGCTAATATTTACCTCCTACACCATGAGTTTCTTTTATCTGCAATAACCTTTAATGAGTCAACTTATCAAATGTCTGCTGGAAATCCAAATACAGTATGTCTAATGCTCCCCTTTAACAAACAGTGCACATATTACTTCTTCAAAGAACTTCAGTAAATTGGTTATACACAATTCCCCTTTGACGAAACTATCCCAACTCTTCCCTTGTTTTTTTTAAATGTCTAGCTAGAATCTCTTTAATGATCCATTTTAACACTTGTTCAAGTCTCATGATTAGGATTTATTAGCAAATGTATCAAGGTCGCCAAGTCCATTTAACTATGCCCAAAAATAACCCTCCAAAGTACATGGTGCAGAAATTAAGTCATAGTCATACAGTACAGAAACAGCACCTTTAGTCCAACTTGTTTGTGCCAACCAGCCATCCCAATCTGACCTAGTTCCATTTGCCAGCATTTAGCCTAAATCTCTCTATTCATATACTCAAACAGATGTCTTTTAAATGTTGTAATTGTACCCGGCCTCCACCACCTCCTCCAGCAGTCTCCAATCAATACAACCATTTCCTCCCATGAAAGCAAATGACTGTGGGTGCTGGAGAATGTCAGAAATAAAAACAGAAGGTGCTAGAGAAACTCAGTATGTCTGGCAGCATCTGTGGAGAGAGAAATAGAGTTAACATTTTGAATCCAATATGATTCTTATTTGGTTCCAAAAAGTCATTTTGGATTTGAAATGTTAAATTTATTTCTGTCTCCACAGATACTGCCAGACCTACTGAATTTCTCCAGCACTTTGTGTTTTTATTTCAACCATTTCCTCTCCTTGGATCAAAATGAACCAGATAAGAGTTGTCAGATAGTGTGCCAGTAGCTTCCAAATTCTTCCAAGTTATATTAATGCTGCACAATAAGATGCCAACATGGTATCAAATGGCTGAAAAACAGAAGCCAAGTATAAATTCAAAATTTACCATGATAAAGCATTCCTGCCAATTGACATCACTGTCTTCTTCACTGCTTTGAAGCTTTGAAGTGGAAATGTGACATTCTGTGCTGATCCTTGGCTCCTGGCCCTCATTCCCTCCCACTGCTCACTGTTTGAGACAGGAACTGGGTGCCAAGGTTAACAAATAGAACTTCACAGTTACATTCCTCAGACTTAAGAAAATGATAAGTTCACAGCTAAAGGCAAGGAAATACAGTATTTGCAACATAACTAAAAAGTCCATCCATCTGTTGCTGTTTTGCATTACACCTACCCTATCCCTCCCCAACTTAGGGAATAACTGCAAGGGTGAAATGCAAACAGAACACAAGTATAATAACGCAGGGTGCTTCTCAGCCATAACTTGTTTTAGAAACTAACTAAGGCTACTGGAAAAGCAGAATAAAAAGCATGCCGAAGTTCTAATATAAATCAAAAGTAATAAAAATGATCGAGTCACAAACAAAGTTAGTGTCAGCTAACTTTGTTATTTCAGTTGGTAGCACTCTCGGTCATGAAATTCACAGTTCAAAGCATACTCTAAAGCTTCAGTAGAAACACCCAAGGCAGATGCTCCAATCGGAACTGAGGGAGTGCTGTACCATTGGAGGGGACATCTTTGGTTGAGATGTTAATAATTTTTTAGTCATTAGTGGGGTATGAGCATCTTTGGCGTTTATTATAAGAACAAATTACTACAGATGCTGGAATCTGTACTGAAAACAACAAATGCTGGAGATCACAATGGGTCAGACAGCATCCATGGAGAGGGCAAGCTAACGTTTCATCTACACTCAAAATGTTAGCTTGCTGTCTCTCATTGGCATTTATTATCCATCCCCAAGCAGCCAGAAGGAGGCTAAAAGTCAATCACACTGCTGCAGATCTGTGATCTGCAGTCACATGCAGATCCCATCAGGTAAGAATGGCAAAGTTCCTTCCTTAAAGGACACTAAGGTGGGCTGTTACAACAGTCGACAATAGTTATAAAGTAGTCATCAGGCTAGCTTTCAATTCCAGAGTTTCAATGAATTCAAATTTCACTATCTGACATGATGGAATTCAAACCAATGTCCTGAGAGCATTAACCTAGGGTTCTGGATTAGTAGCACAGCGACATCACCATTACACCACCAAAAAGGCTCCATCTGCTTGCTTGGGTTGACGTAGAAGGTCCCATGAAACGATTTTGAAGAAAAGCAGGGGCGTTCTATCCATTGGCCGAGTGACAGGCAACAAAGAATAATGGTCAATGGATACTTTTTGGGCAGGAGGAAAGTTTATAGTCGAGTTCCCCAGGGTCCATATTGGGCGCCTTGCTTTTCCTGATATATGTTACTCATCTCAATCTTGGTGAGCAGAACACAATTTCAAAGTTTGCAGATGATATGGAACTTGGAAGAATTGTAAACTGTGAGGAGTACAGGGTGAAACTCCAAAAGGACACTGACAAATTGGACAAATCGGAGGAATGGGCAGATAGGTGATGGATGAGTTTATTAAAGAGAAGAGTTACATGTGAGTTTGATAGGAAGAATGTGAAAAAGACAACATAAAACAGATTGTACAATTCTAAAAAGGGGTGCAGGAGCAAAGGGACCTGGATGCAAAAGTGCAGGGATCATTGATTGTGGCAGGACAGGTAGAATGAGCAGTTAATAAAGCCTTTAGTTACCTTAGTTTTCTTAATGGGTGCATAGAGAGCAAGAGCAAGAAAGCGATGTTGAACTTGTATAAGACACTTTTTAGACCTCAGCTGGAGTATTATGCACAGTTGTGGGTGCCACATTATAGCAAAGATGTGAAAACATTGGAAAGAATGCAGATTTTTTCCTAGGGTGGAGGTAGCTATTATGAGGGAACGTAGTTTTAAAGTGAATGGAGGTAGATATCGGGGAGACGTCAGAGGTAGGTTTTTTTACTCAGAGAGTGGTAGGGGCGTGGAATGCATTGCCGAAGAGGGTAGTGGAGTCGGCCTCATTAGGGGCATTTAAGCGGCTATTAGACAGGCATATGGATGATAGTATAAGGTAGGGGTAGAGGTTAGATAGACCTTAGGATTAGGGTAAAAGTTTGGCACAACATCGTGGGCCGAAGGGCCTGTACTGTGCTGTACTGTTCTATGTTCTAAGTGATTTACAACAATGGTCCCGGGGTTGAGAAACTTCATTTAGAAGGATAGACTGATTAAGTTGGGACTGTTCTCCTTGTAAAGAAGGCAACAGACTGGACATTTGATATATGTTTTCAAAATCATGTGCAGGCTGAATAGAGAAGGTAGAAAGAAGCTGCACCCACTCATTAAAGAAAACAAGAATAAGAGGGTATAGATTTAAAGTGATGTGCAAAAGATGCAAGGGTGTGAGAGAAAAACTTTCTCACACAGCGAATAGTTAGGATACGGAATACACTGACTGGAAATGTGATGGAGGCAGGTTTAACTGAGGCATTCAAGAGGGCATTGAATGATTTTTTAGATAGGAATGATGTACAAGGATATGAGGAAAAAGCAGGAAATTGGCACTAATGTGATATTAAAGAATTCAGAACTGTTTATGGACTGAATGAATCAACAAAAGATAAACTATTACACATGCAATAAGTCTGTCTGGAATAAATTGTTAAGGAACAAAGACAAACTGTTACACAGGGACTAAGCAATTAGCCATGTCTTGGCAGGATTACATAAACAAAATTGCTTTGACACCTGCTTGATAAACTGGATGCTTTATTGTCACATGGACAACTGATTGCCCTGCAGAAGAATTTAAAGAGTTAACTGCAGGAAAGCTGTGACTTTGAACAGACAGTGAATGCCAAATGGAACAAGAATCAAAGAAATTACTTTGTGATATGAAGGCCAGCTGCAGACTTGCAGTAATTTGGATGAAAGGACTTTTAGAAAAAAAAATCAATATCACACATAGCCCGAAGGACGAAAATCTGTATAAGAATCAAACACCAGAATTCCACCTTAGCGGAACTTCGAATTACAAGACTGCCCAAGGATCAAACTCTGGCAATTCCCCCCACCAGCAACAGACCACAGCTGGTTGAACTCCTGGCCAGATTTCACCATTAATTGGGTAAAAGCTAAGTTGGGGGTTGCAGGCTTCTACTTCCTTACTTAAGGGGTCTTATATTTGGTTGTTACATGCAATAAAGTTTGAATTATTGTTTCAGTATTTGAATATGAGATTTCTTAATAAATAGTTGAATTAAAAGGTAACTTGTAGTGATTTACCCACAACACTAAGCAATGGAGCTCATTTGTAGATAGGCCAAATGGCTGCCTCCTGTGCCGTAACAATTCTGAGATTCCACGTCCTGACCAATATTTATCCCTCAATCAACATTACAACATACAGATTATCTAGTTTTTAATCACATTGCTATATCTATGAGTTTAATGCATGCAAATTTGTTGCCATTTTTCCTACATTAAAATTGTGCTACATACATGCAAGTCTTTTTTTTCTTTAACAATTACTTTGCTCAATTAGCAGAAAACAGTAAGCCTGCTTTTATGAGTTCAAAAGTATAGGTTTGCATTTTTTATTGGAATAAAGTGTTGTTCTGGAACATTCTTTTTAAACCAGATGGTCATGGGATGAACTTAAAAACATGATTCCTCACAATATTGTTAATGCTTTGTGATTCCTTACCATGACTTGGGAATCCTTCTTCACCAAATAGCCTTGGTTCAAGACGTTTCAGAGAACTTCTCCCTTTTAGTCGAACAAGCAGCTATCAAAATAAATATTTCAATAATGAAGTAAAATTCCTAATAACTTCAAATTTTACTTACATCTATATACAACTGTGTTGTGACAACTTTTTTTTCCTCTGCTACTGGTCACAGCTACAGGACCTGCTGGAAACAGGTGCAGATTGAACATTAATTGCTGTTTTCTTTAGTGTCCAATGATTATGATTATTATTGGATGATATATCTCTTAAAATTATTACTGGCTGAGACATCTGTCTCTGGAGAACGCTTTGACATTAAGCCTGGTGCGTCAGGACACACTTTCAACCAGTTTTTTACCTGTTTGGAGACAGGCTTTTTGCTTGACTACAGCAGTAATGAGTTTTCAGTTGAAAGGTTTGAGCTGTACTTTATGGTCTTTCATAGAAACATATATGATAGGAGCAGAAGCAGGCCATTCAGCCCTTCGAGCCTGCTCCGCCATTCTTCATGATCATGGCTGATTGTCCAACTGAATAGCCTAATCCTGCTTTCTCCCCAGAACCTCTGATCCCATTTGTCCCAAGTGCCATATCTGGTCACCTCTTGAATACATTCAGTGTTTTGGCATCAACTACTTTCTGTGGTAATGAATTCCACAGGCTCACCACTCTCTGGGTGAAGAAATGTCTCCTCGTCTCCGTCCTAAATCGTCTACCCCGAATCCTCATACTGTGACCCCGCTTCTGGACACACTCACCATCGGGAACATCCTCCCTGCATCTACCCTGTCCAGTCCTGTTAGAATTTTATAAGTCTCTATGGAATCACCCCCTCATTCGTCTGAAATTCAGTGAAAACAATCCCAACCTAGTCAATTCCTCCTCATATGTCAGTCCCACCATCCCCGGAATCAACCTGGTAAATCTTCGCTGCACTTCCTTGAGAGCAAGAGCATCCTTCCTCAGAAAAGGAGACCAAAATTGCACACAATATTCCAGGTGTGGCCTCACCAAGGCCCTATACAACTGCAACAACACATCCCTGCTACTGTATTCAAACCCTCTCGCAATGAAGGCCAACATACCATTTGCCTTCTTTACCGCCTGCTGCACCTGCATGCTTACCTTCAGCAACTGGTGCACAAGGACACCCAGGTACTGCTGCACACTCCCCTCTCCCAGTTTACAGCCATTCAGGTAGTAATCTGCCTTCTTGTTTTTGCTTCCACAGTGAATAACCTCACATTTATCCAAATTATACTGTATCTGCCACGGATTTGCCCACCCACCCAACCTGTTGAGATCATGCTGAAGGATCTCTGCATCCTCGTCACAGTTCACTCTCCCACCCAACTTGGTATCATCTGCAAACATGGAGACATTATATTTTGTTCCCTCATCCAAACCTTTAATATATATTGTGACTAGCTGGGGTCCCAGCACCGATCCCTGCGGCACCCCACTTGTTACTGTCTGCCAATTTGAAAAGGAACCATTAATTCCTAGTCTTTCCTCTTTGCCAACCAATTTCCTATCCATCTCAATGCACTTCCCCCAATCCCATGTGTTTTAATCTTGCATGTTCATCTCTTATGTGGGACTTCGTCAAACGCTTTCTGAAACGTGAATGTTGTCCATCACCTAATTGTATTTAAGTTGAGTGGCATAATAGGCTACTTCAGGTAAGGTTAGTCCTTCCTTAAAGGACATTTAGTGATCATTGGTAAGGAATACTGGAATCTATTATAAAGGATGTGATCACTGGATATTCAGAAAATAATGTCTGATTGGACAAAATTAGCATGGATTTATGAAGGGGAAATCATGATTGACAAACGCAGTGTTTTGGGGATGCTAATCATCAAGGGAGAACCAATGACTGTAGTGTATTTGGATTTTCAAAGGCTTTTGATAAAGTCTTACACATAAGGTTACTAAACAAAATTGAAACAACTGTAATTGGGAGTAATAGGTTTGCATGGATTGAGGATTGGTCAACATGCAGAAAGCACAGTAGGTATAAATGGGCCATTCTCTGATTGGTGGGCTCTATGTGCAGACAGGGAAGAAGGTACTGCTATTTTGCTTCTGGTATTTGCCTTGGTTCATGTAATAGTTCCTTGAAAGTGGAGTTGCAGAGAGACAGGGTGGTGAAAGAACGTTTGGCACGTTTACCTTCATCAGTCAGAACACTGAGTATAGGAGTTGAGACATCATGTTGCAGCTGTACAGCACATTGGTGAAGCCACTTTTAGGGTACTGCATACAATTCTGGTCACCCTTCTATAGGAAGGATGTTGTTAAACCGGAGGGTGCAGAAAAGATTTACAAGGACGTTGCTGGGACTGGAGAGTTTGAGTTATAAAGAGAGGCTGAATAGGCTTGGGCTTTTTTTTCCTGTGTGTCAGAGGCTGAGGGGTGGGCTTGTAGAGATTTATAAAATCATGAGAGGAATGGATACAGTGAATAGCCAAAGTCTTTTCCCTAGGGTGGGACAGTCCAAAACTAGAGGGCACAGGTTTAAGGTGAGAGGAGAAAAATTTAAAAAGGACCTGAGGGGTAAATTTTTCATGCAGAAAGTGGTGCGTGAAAGAGCTGTCAGATGAAGTAGTGGAGATGGGTACAATTACAACATTTAAAAGGCATCTGGGTGGGTATATGAATAGGAACGGTTTAGAGGGATGTGATCTAACTGTTGGCAAGTGGGACTAGGTCAGATTCGGATGTCTGGTCTGCACAGATGAGTTGGACCAAAGGGTCTATTTAGTGCTGCATAACTCTACGACTCCACTCATTTTTCAAAAAGATTTTTTAACTGTTTGATACAAGTGAGAGTGGCTTGCTAGGGTATTTCGAGGACACATTGAATGCCCAGAGTCACAGAGGCACCAGCCCAGGTAAGGATGGTGGATTTCTTTTCTTAAAAAGGCATTATAGGTATATATGGACAGGAGTAGGCCATTCAGCCCTTAAATCTGTTCCACCATTCAATGAGATCCTGGATGATCTGTGGCCTAACTCCATGCACCTGCTCTATGGCCCATATCCCTCAACACCTTTGCTCAACAAAAATTTATTTACTTCACATTTAAAGCTAATTATTGATTTAGCATCAACTCCCATTTGTGGAAGAGAGTTCCAAACCACTACCACGCTCTTAGTGTAGACATACTTCCTAACATCTCTCCTGTACAGTCTGGCCCTAAATTTCAGACTATGCCCACTAGTTCTAGAATCTCCAGCCAGAGGGAATAGTTTATCTGTACTTATTCCATCTCTTAATATGTGAAGACTTCAATTAGTCACCCCCTAACCCTCTAGAGAAACCAGACCACATTTGTATGATCTCTTCTCATAACTTAACTCCTGGAGTCTAGGTATTATTCTTGTAAACCTATGATGTACTCCCTCCAAAGTCAATATATCCTTCACAAGGCGCACTGCCTAGATCTGCTCACTGTATTCCAAGTAGACCAGCTAGATTTTTACTACAATGACAATGGTTTCAGATTATAATCCAATGACTTACAATTCCAGATTTTTCCATTTACTGTCGTGAGATTTGAACCCAAGACCCCAGAGCACTAAGTGTGTTTCTGAATTACTAGTACAGTGACAATACCAATATACCGTCACCCAATAGGTTACTATTAAAGCTGTTTTACAGAACTATGTTGCAAAACAGAAATGTGTTTTTTTTTCAGTAATTTTGTGGCAATGTTATTCTTTTGTATCCTAACACAAATTTCAGCCTCTCTCTCCATATTCCTTGGTGAAAGAAGACATGGTTCCTCTTCCGAATCAGCCTCTCCTTTATTCACTCATGCTCTCCTATCCCAACTTACCCACTCAACCTCTGCTCTCCCTCTCTAGCCCTATTTCTCCACTCAATCCAGAAATATTTATCCACTTCTCTTTCTCCACTCTCCCCCAAACACTAGGCTTTCCCCACTGCAGAAAAGTGGGAGAGCAGGAGTGCAGCGGAACAGCAGCCAGTGCCCAAATTCTGGACCCTGGATCCCAGCCCTTGCCCTCAAAGGCACTTTGCGTTGCAGTTGCTTGTTCTTAAGTTTTTAGCTGGCAGAGTGATAGCTTTGGGAAAATCAAAAACCCACACACTACAAGGACACCACTGGACAGGATTAAAATGAGGGAGTTGTTATTATGAAGATGAATTTGATAACAATGGTGACCAATAAATACAATTCACCAAGTTAAAATTACTTATTTCCACTGTGATATTTTTCAATTTGGATGTCAGAATGGTGTCCAAAGTAATTCTGAAATATATTTAGTTGCTGTTGAAATATACTTACTGTGTCCTGGAAAAGTCAAGTAAATGTGTTAAAACAGCAACATTTTATATCCTTATAGTGGTAAGTATTTGGGGGTAGTTGAGAGGAAAATAGTTGTACTGGCAATATGTGTTGAGCAATTGAGAGGACTAAGGTAATCATAGTTTTCCTTTTATTTTTCCTGTCAAAATGATCAATTTCACATCATACTCCATTTTCTGGATCTTGGCTCACTTAGTTAAACTATATCTTTTTGTAGTCCCCTTATGTCCCCTTCATAAGAGATAGTAGGAACTGCAGATGCTGGAGAATCTGAGATAACAAGGCGTACAGCTGGATGAACACAGCAGGCCAAGCAACATCAGAGGAGCAGGAAGGCTGATGTTTCGGGCCTAGAATTCTGATGAAGGGTCTAGGCCCGAAACGTCAGCCTTCCTGCTCCTATGACACTGCTTGGCTTGCTGTGTTCATCCAGCTCTACACCTTGTCCTCTTCATAACTTTCTTTCCTATCCATGAAAAAGGGTTCCGACCCGAAACGTCAGCTTTCCTGCTCCTCTGATGCTGCCTGGCTTGCTGTGTTCCTCCAGCTCTACACTGTGTTATCTCTGACTCCAGCATCGGCAGGTCTTACTGTCTTATGATGAGAGAGATGGTGGGAGTGTTGGTGGCATTTTTTTTAACAAATGACTTAATTTGTGTCTAGGGAGTAGCATTGTAAAGTTTACAAATGAAACAAAATCTGGCAATATAGTGGTGATGAGGATAACTGTAGACTTTAGGGTGGCAAAGAGGGTGGCAAAATGATCAGCAAGGATGTCAAGGCATTGAGAAAGAGCAGAAAAGATTAACTAGATGAGTTTCAGGGACAAGGAACATCTTTTATATAAAGACTGGATAAGTTGGGCTGTTCTCCTTGGAGAAGAGTTTGGAGGGGAGCATTGATAGAGGTTTTCAAATTTGAGATCTGGGCAGAGCAGAGAGAGAAACTATTCCAAGGTTTTTGAGAAGATTTGAAGCTCGGGTTGTTGACTTGCTTGTCAAGTTGGTCAATTTGTTTGCAAATGTTTCGTCACCATGCTAGGTAACATCAGTGTGCCTCCAGCTTCAACGGAGGCACATTGATGTTACCTAGTATGATGACGAAACACTTGCGAACAAACTCACCAGCTCGACGAGCAAGTCAACAACCACAAACTATTCCCATTGGTGAAAGGATAGAGGACCAGACAGCATAAATTGAGGTGACTGGCAAAAGAAGTCAGGCGACATGAGAAAAAGCCTTTTAATACAGTGAGTAGTCAGGATGTGGAATTCACTGAGAATGTGTTACCCTGCCTCCACTATCAAGGCACTCGGAGAGAATTAGGTTATCTGAAAAAGAAAACAGGTGCAGGGCTAGAGGGAAAAACACGTGAATTTCTCCTTCAGACATGTTGAGTTGAATTGTCCCTTTCTATACTGTAACCATTCTATGATCCTGTGATTATGTGAAGTATAGCAGATGAGCTCAATACAGAGGAGTCTGAAGTGATGCAATTGGGAACAACTAATACGGAAAGACTGCATGCAACAAAGGGCGTGATTTTGAAAAATCTCTGATGAGCAGAGCTGATATGCACAAAACCATGAAGATGGCAGAGAATTGATGAGGTGATTATGAGAATCTGGAAAAGCAACGACTGTTCTCCTTGGAACAAAGAATATTGACAAGTTACCCAATCGAAGCTGTCAAGAATGACAAGGATTTTTGTTCAAGCAGGTTGGGAAGGGATGCTCTTTCTGGCATGTAGGTCAGTAACCACAAACCACAGATTTTAAAATCTTTGGAAGAAGATCTAGAGGGGAAATGAGTTTTTCAGTTACCGATTCAGAGTGCTTTCCTAGAAAACCAAATGGAAATTGAGTCCCTAAATAATTTAAAATAGGAGTACCTCAGTTAATGGAGGGTAATCAGCTACAGGGTTACGGGTGGTAGAAGTGGGGAAAGCAGGTGAGAGACTAGGCTTGACTTCTCATTATACAAGACAGCACAGGTACACTGAGCTGACTGGCTGCAAGTTTCTTTGGTTCTATAAACAATTTTCATTTACAACCAATATTGAATCATGATTAAATCTGAACACTTACTGAGGCAAGATGAATACAATCGCAACAACAATTTAATGAGGCGCAATCTCCAAAAATAAATAAGCTCTTTGAAAAAGGGTATTTCATAAATATGGTCAAACAAAAAACGTATTTAGTGCAAATGACGAAGTGTTGACAAAAACTAATAAAACAAACGAGATAATGTTGAGTGTGACTGACGAGAGACAGAGAATGAATGAATTATGAGAAGTTTTAAAACTTAAATGCCACCCCTCTGTGTTAGACCCACATCCCTACTTTATGTCTGTAACCCATTCTTGTCCTCATTCTCGATTACATATCCACATCCCTTTTAAAATGATCTTAGGGTCAGTTCCACCATATTTTCAAGGAGACCATTTCAGATCCTGATCACCCCGAGGGAAAGAAAACTTCAACTCCCCTCTAGATCGTGTACCAAACGATTTCAAAGTCTCGAGCCTCTGTCTGCGCTTGAAAACAAAAATCACTACAAAACGTGGTTCAGGTAGTTCAAGTTTGAGGGGAGAAAATGAACCTCTCCTGCTCCCCGTGTTGTTTTAGACAGGATCCACCAAAGCAGCTTCACTGAAACATCAGCCACAATCTCTAAGGAGACCCAATCTCTCCCTCCGCTTCTTCTTACCTCCGTGCCCGATTCTTTCTCCCGAAAATCGCTGGTCATAACTGAAAAGCTTCTTGCTCACGACAAAGCAAATGTCAGGCAAAATAAGAGCAGCTTACAACCAGCATCGGCCATCTTCCTTCACCTCTGACCCTCCACTTCCTGCTCCTCCTGGTTGCTGTAGGGACATCAAACATTGCTGCAGTTTTGTTTGCATTTATCTTATCCTCTTAACATCCTTTTAAAATATATTTCAAAGAATGAGGATTCCACTATTGGAATAATAGATAGATCATAATAATGGGTTGCAAACATTACAAATGCGTGATGTTCTGCCCTGAATACATAAATAAGTGCATTTTTAAAAAAAAGTCTTAACTGTGAAAGGGAAAACATCTTTTATTTCCTATAATTGCAACTTTATTTCATTTGCTGTATTACTGTTTCAAAGAATTTTATCTTAAAAATGCCAATTATGTCTCCATATTTCTCATTTCTAATTCCTAAAGCAATTTCAGAATTTTGACAAGGAGACAACATGAGTAACTAAACACACATGCCAATTAACATTAAAGAAAAAATCTTGTGTAAATATACAGGGTGTCAATGAATAATTATATTTGTTGTTGGATTGCAGATTCCAAGATGTAATTTTAATGTTGCATGCTACAATTCATTCTGCTTTAATTGAAAACTTAAACCCAGTGGTCTCATTCATGACATACCACAAGTGGAAAATCATTATGACAGAAGAGGCTATTCAGCCCTTTGACGCCATACTGGATATGCAATCCTGTCAGCCACTGCAATAATTGTAATAAGGTCAGTAAGCTGGATGTCATAGGATATGTGTTCCCTGATTGAGGCTGTTAATCTGGTCCAATCAGGGAGCACTGGCTGACATATAAATAGGGCGAGTGTCCCAGATTCTGGTGCCTGACTGTGTATATGGCAGTACTATAAGTCCAGGACTGTGCATGTGTAAATAAATGGTGACTTGGTGATGAGATACCAGCCTCTGTTGAGTTATTTCAGTGATATATTTATACATATAGCCCTGCAGGTTTCCCTCAAATACTCACCATTTTTTGTTTCAAACTGTCCATTGTCTCTGCCTGCACCACCCTCAATGGGTTCTAGGTCCTAACCTCTTGCTGTGAACATAACTCATTCTCATGTTCCCCTTGCATTTTTTTGTGTTAAACCTTAAAATTGTGTTCCTTGGACCTATGCAATTACTAAGGCTAAGCACATAGAACATAGAACATTACAGCGCAGTACAGGCCCTTCGGCCCTCGATGTTGCGCCGACCTGTGAAACCAATCTGAAGCCCATCTAACCTAAACTATTCCATTATCATCCATATGTTTATCCAATGACCATTTAAATGCCCTTAAAGTGGGCGAGTCTACTATTTTTGCAGGCAGGGCATTCCACGCCCTTACTACTCTCTGAGTAAAGAACCGACCTCTGACATCTGTCCTATATCTATCACCCCTCAATTTAAAGCTATGTCCCCTCGTGCTAGGCATCACCATCCGAGGAAAAAGGCTCCCACTGTCCACTCTATCTAATCCTCTGATCATCTTGTATGTCTCTATCAAGTCACCTCTTAACCTTCTTCTCTCTAACGAAAACAGCCTCAAAACCCTCAGCCTTTCCTCATAAGACCTTCCCTCCATACCAGGCAACATCCTGGTAAATCTCCTCTGCACCCTTTCCAATGCTTCCACATCCTTCCTATAATGCGGCGACCAGAACTGTACGCAATACTCCAAGTGCGGCCGCACCAGAGTTTTGTACAGCTGCAACATGACCTCATGGCTCCGAAACTCAATCCCTCTACCAATAAAACCTAACATACTGTACGCCTTCTTAACAACGCTATCAACCTGGGTGGCAACTTTCAGTGATCTATGCACATGG
>NC_063333.1:14335836-14354565 GCF_021869965.1 Rhincodon typus
TCAGCCTTCCTGCTCCTCTGATGCTGCTTGGCCTGCTGTGTTCATCCAGCTCTACACCTTGTTATCTCAGATTCTCCGGCATCTGCAGTTCCTACTATCTCTGAAACAAATATTAATTGTCAGGCAAAAATTACTCTCCCATGTCCTTGAATCATATGAGCACCGAAACAAAGGTTTGGATATGTGGACATCAGGCTACGGTCCTACTAATGATGCACTAGGTTCTGGTCTTGGTATCCTCATTTTCTTCCAGAGTTAACACCAAGTAAAGCATTTTGTGAGCAAGTTAGTTGGATAGTGATGAATGTCGGCACCTTCCATTTGAGTTCTTTGATGAAATCTACAACATAATTTGTTAAATGTATATGATGTATATGTACAGTCTGATAATTTTTGGAAAATAGGTGATCAGTCCATATTCTATCTATATCATGGGCTTTAGAAGAGATTTGAATGAACTTTTGTTGTCAATTGTACCCACTTATGGCACCATCTTAGGTACATAGGTACCTAGGAACAGATTCTTGAGTACAAATTCTTAGGAAAAATAAACTCGTGTACAGATTCATATGTGGATTCCCAAATCAATCCTTGTGTTTAAATTATTGGGCCATACTCATACAGAGTAATTCATACAGACAGGCAATTTTTGTTGGGTTGTTTGAGAAAGACAGCCGGTTGCATCAGATTTCTACTGGCTTAAAAAATGTCCTGGAAAAATAATTATTTTCTGTAGCCTTCATGGAATAAATGAGACTTTCCATGTGACACAAGTTATAGAATACTCTATGACTGCCAGGTTTTGAAATAATCCAGATACCAGATACTGGCATCAATACAATGGAGGGATTAATGCTGAATAGAATCAGCATGAAAACAGCTTTAACAGATCTGGCTATTACAGGAGAAGACGGATTTGGAACACAAATAATACATGATTGAATCTTAGGAATGCTGACAGAGGTATTTTGGGGTGATTCAAAGCATCATTAAGCAACAAAACAAATGGCATGAGAGTGTAGTGGTAACATCACTGGATTAGCATCTAGTGTGCCAGGCTAACATTCTGAGTGTATGTGTTCAAATCTCTCCACATTAGCTGATTGGAATTTAAGTTCCTTTCCCAAGGTCTGGAATTCAAAACTAGTGCCAACAATAGCATTGATATCATTATAAAACCCATCTGTTGATTATTGTCCTTCAGGGAAAGAAATCTGCCAACCTTACCCAGTTTGGCCTATACATAACTTCAGACTCACAGCAATGTGAATGATTCTGAAATGGCCTAGGTTGCACTTTTGTTCAAGGGCAATTTGGGATGGGTAACAATTGGTGGACATGCCAATAAAGCCCACATTCCTTGAAGGAAAAAGAAGTAGAGAGGAGACAGAATCTTTGAAATGGCACACGATGAAAAGAATTCTAAGGAAGACGTGGAGAGAGTAATGAATCTGAACAAACTATACTGGTCCCAAGGAATTTTAACACTGTGCTAAATGTATTAGTCATAGTCTTCTTTAACTGGAATCCTAGATAGCACTTGTATTTTAACAGTGTGTGGAACAGATTGGTTAAAATACCATCTTGATTCATTAAGTAAAGAAGATTGACACATGGTTAAGGAATACAAAAGTACTACTTGCTTTAGATTTGGCGATGGCAAGACATTGAGGTCATTCTCAGAGAGAATTGTATTTCCATGTAAAGTAACTGGATTAAACCACTTTATAAGTACTGACATAATCTCCAGGGAAATACCTATGTAGTTGAGTGTACATTCTATGAAAAAGGTACATACTTAACTCAATAGAAATCTTGATAAGACAACTTTTTTTTGGAAAATCTGTTTATCTGCAATTCACTCTAGCAGAATGTTATTGTATACCTTTAATAAAATCTAGTATTAACACAAAAAATGTTAAATATATATTAGCAGCACTCGACGATTAAAAATCAGAGAGAAAAAAATAAATTGCTCTAAGTTGAATTGACAATTTGCTTATCCTATTTGTTAAAAGTTAATATTTCTAGTAAAAAAAATTAAGTGAGAATTCTGAAATTTGTAAGATCTAACAAAAAATGTCACTTCATTCGAATGTAAACCTTTCATTTGCAGCTGATTTATTGAGATATTTGCGAGTGATCAACGGGAAAAAGATAAAAATATTTTTATCCTATATTTTATAGAGTTGTCAATTGGATTTACTATTTCTATAAATTATTTAGTCATTCCACAATAATAATTTTACAATAAGGGAACAAAAGAGTTACAATAGACAACGTTGTGAAAGAATTGACAGCAACTAGACTTGAGAATCAATCCAAGTTTCTGATTCACAACAGAAGGGAATTTGTCTCATTGATTTGTTCAGAGATTTGTGTGTAACCATGAACATCATGATCATAAACACTGTAGACTAAAGTCTTGAGCATTGGACTTTTTGAAAGGAGTCCTGCAGTGATTGATGATTTTAGTTTTTAGTTGATCAACCAGACTGTAAGTTCTGACGTAAAATTGAAAGGGTTCAGAAAAGATTTACAAGGATATTGCCAGGGTTGGAGGGTTTGAGCTATAGGGAGAGGCTGAATAGGCTGGGACTATTTTCCCTGGAGTGTCGGAGGCTGAGGGGTGACCATATAGAAGTTTATAAAATCATGAGGGGTATGAATAGGGTAAATAGACAAGATCTTTTCCCTGTGGTGTGGGATTCCAAAACTAGAGGGCATAGGTTTAAAGATGAGAGGAGAAAGCTTTAAAAGGGACCCAAGGAGCAACTTTTTCATGCAGAGAGTGGTGCATATATGGAATCAGCTGCCAGAGGAACTGGTGGAGGCTGGTATAATTAGAACATTTAAAAGACATCTGGATACGTACATGAATAGGAAGGGTTTAGAGGGATATGGGCCAAATGCTGCCAAATGGGACTAGATTTACTTAAGGTATCTGGTAGGCATGGGTGTGTTGGACTGAAGGGTCTGTTTCCATGCTGTACAGGTCTATGACTCTATGACTGCCTTGGCATGAGCAGTTCAAGCTAAGGATTCATCTCAGAGGTTGGAGAATATAATCCCTATTTATTTATGGGCAAAATTTCAAAATTGCCTCCTATGCTGTGTGAAGTGTTGATGACACCTCGACTGTTAACAATCTACATTAATGACTTGGCTGAAGGGACTGACTTACATTGTACTATATTTGATTACAACCTGAAAATAAGCAGAAAAGCAAATTGTGAGGAGGATACAGGAATCTATCGAAAGATACGGCTAGGTTAACTTTGTATACAAATACTTGGCATATAGACACTATAATGTGGGAACGTGTAAGTTTACAGGAATAACATAAAAGCAGGACACTATTTAAATGGAGAGAGATTACATGACATATCAGTACAGAAATGCACATTATTTATTTTTTTTTATTCATTTGTGGGATGTGGGTGTCGCTGGCTGGGCCAGCATTTATTGCCTGTCCCTAGTTGCCCTTGAGAAGGTGGTGGTGAGCTGCCTTCTTGAACTGCTACAGGCCACCTGCTGTGGATTGACCCACAATGCCATTAGGGAAGGAATTCCAGATCTTGACCCAGTGACAGTGAAATAATGGTGATACATTTCCTAGTCAGGATGGTGAGTGGCTTGGAGAAGAACTTGAAGGTTCTGGTGTTCCTATGTATCTGCTGATCTTGCCCTTTTAGAGGAAGTGGTCATGAGTTTGGAAGGTGCTGTCTGGGGATTTTTGGTGAATTTCATATTGTTATGTATCCTTGTATATGGTTCTTGCGAAGATTTGTAGTTCAGGTTGTGGATGAGGTTGTTGGCTTGCTCGCCGAGTTGGCTGGTTACCGTACAGACATTTCGACACCAAGCTAGGTAACATCATCAGTGCAGCCTCCGATGAAACTTTATCTGCAGATGCCTACTAGATAGACAACGCCAAGAGGACACAGTATGCCCCAAGACACTGGCCACACTACCCTCTATCAAGAACATATCAGAACTGACCACAAGACTCCTACAATCATTAGGAATCATGGTGGCACACAAACACACAGCCACACTATGACAAACACTCACAAGGACCAAAGACCCCATACCCATGACATGCAGGACCAGCATAGTTTACAAAATACCATGCAATGACTGCAACAAACATTACATCAGCCAGACTGGAAGGAAACTAGCCATCAGGATACACCAACACCAGCTAGCAGAAAAATGACACAATGAACTTTCCCTCATCTCAGTGCACTTGGACAATGAAAGCCATCGATTTAACTAGGACAATGTGATCATCTTAGCTCAGGCCAACCACAGACATGCACGGGAATTCCTAGAGGCCTGGTTTTCATCCTGTAATGCAACCATGAAACATGTGGAATTAGACCCCATATACAAACACATGCAAAAAAGAATCGGAAATGACACAACCCAACTTAATTGACCGGATCATATAAATTCCAAGTGGAGTAGAACAGTATTGCTTCATCAGAGGCTGCACTGATGATGTTACCCAGCATGGTGACGAAACGTCTGTACGAGAACAAGCCAGCTTGGCAAGCAAGCCAACAACCTCATCCTTGTATATCAATCACAAAAACTGAGCATGTAAATACAGCCAAGTATAGGGTAATTAGGAAAGCAAATAAAATATTGGCTTTCATTGCAAGAGGGTGGAATGTAAAATGCTGCCAGACCTGCTGAGTTTTTCCAGCAACTTCTGTTTTTGATTGTAGACAATTGTTTGAATAAGAAGTAATTGAAGCTTGAACCACTGATGAATTGAACAGGTGACCAGTAATCAATAGCAGAGAGCTTGTTGCGTGCTAACAACTGTGTGATTGGTTCTCAGGTGAGTGAACAGCTTGGAGCTGGGAACAAGTTACAGTGGAGAGAAAGAGATAACAAGGTGTAGAGCTGGATGAACACAGCAGGTCAAAACTCACAGTAAATTCAAAATAAAACTAATTTATTTTTCCTGCAATGGTTGTTGAATGCTGTGACCTTAAACTGCTAAGTCAGAGACATTTCATGAGGGAATCAGTCACCTTGTGTCCCTTACCAACAAGTGGAAACATCCAAGAAAGATGACTAAAGCAAAGTGCCAGCATACCTGGCACATCGGAAGGAGGTTGTGGTTCTGGAGGTCAGTCATCCCAGCTCAATTTGATTTGAGTTGATTTATTGTTGTCACATGTACCGAAGTACAGTGAAAAGTTTTGTTTTGCACGCAGTACAGCCAGATCATAACACACAAGCACATATACATCATAGGAGGTTTAGACAGAAAGATGCATACAAGGTTATGGCTGCACAAGAAGTGCACAAAAAGCAAGATCAACATTAGATTTGAAATTAGAGAGGTCCATTCAGCAGTCTAATAACAGTGGGGAAGTAGCTGTTCTTGAACCTGTTGGTATGTGTGTTTTGGTTTCTGTATCTTCTGCCTGACAGAAGAGGGTTGAAGAGAGTATAATTGGGGTGAGAGAAGTCTTTGATGATATTGGCTGCCTTTCTGTGGCAACGAGAAGTGTACATGGAGTCCATGGGTGGGAAGTTGGCTTGCATGATGGTCTGGGCTGTGTTCACAATTTAGGGCGGCATGGTGGCTCAGTGGTTAGCACTGCTGCCTCACAGCACCAGGGACCTGGGTTCAATTCCACCCTCGGGTGACTATATGGAGTTTGCACATTCTCCCTGTGTCTGCGTGGGTTTGCTCTGGTTTCCTCCCACAATCCAAAGATGTGCAGGTTAGGTGGATTGGCCATGCTAAATTGCCTGTAGTGTTCAGGGATGTGTAGATTAGGTGTGTTATAGGTGGATGGGTCTGGGTGGGATGTTCAGAGGGTTGGTGTGGACTTGTTGAGCCAAAGGGCCTGTTTCCAAACTGTAGGGATTCTAAGACCTATGAACTTTCTTACAGTCCTGGGTACAGCAGTTGTTGCATCAAGCCATGATGTATCCAAATAGAATTCTTTCTATGGTGCATCTGTAAAAGTTGGTGAAGGTCCATAAGGACATGCTGAATTTTCTAAGCTTTCTGAGGAAGAAGAGGTGTTGCTGTGCCTTCTTAAACATTGCATCTACACAGGAGGACCTGGACAGATTGTTGGTCATAGTCACTCCTAGGAAATTGATGCTCTTCACTCTCTCCACCTCAGCTCCATTGATGTAGGTGGGGGCATGTCCTCCTCATTTCTTCCTGAACTCCAGGACATCTCTGCAGGAGTTTGTCAGGGTCATAGGCTAAAGCATCTTCAGCTGCTTCATCAATGACCTTCCCACCATCAGAAGTGGGGATGTTTGCCAATGATTGCACAATGTTTAGCACCATTCATGATTCCTCACATACTGAAGCAGTCCATGTTGAAATGCAACAAAATCTGGACAATATCCAGGCTTGGGCTGACAAATAACAAGTAACATTCACATCGCACAAATACCAGGTAATAATCATCTCCGATAAAAGACAATTTAACCACCACCCTTTGACATTCAATGGTGTTACCATCACTGAATCCCCCACTATCACCATCCCAGGTGTTACCATTGACCAGAAACTCAAATGGACTCGCCACATAAATACTGTAGCTAAAAGAGCAGGTCAGAGGCTAGGAATACGGAGGCGAGTAACTCACCTCCTGACTCCCCAAAGCGTGTACATCATCTAAAAGGCACAAGTCAAAAGTGTGATGGAATACTCCCACATGCTTAGATAGATGCAGCTCCAAAAACACTCAAGAAGCTTGACACTGTTCAGGACAAAGCAGCCCACTTGATTGGCACCATATCCCCAAGCATCCACTTCCTCCACCAATAATCAGTAGCAGAAGTGTGTACCATCTACAAGATGCACTGCAGAAATTCAACAAAGTTCCTTAGACATGACCACTTCCATCTAGAAGGACAAGGGCAGCAGATATATGGGAACACCATCACCTGCAAGTTCCCCTCCAAGCCACTCACCATCCTGACTTGGAAATATACTGCCATTCATTCACTGTTGCTGGATCAAAATCCTGGAATTCCCTCCCTAATGGAATTGTGGGTCAACCCACAGCAAGTGGATTTCAGTGGTTCAAGAGGCAGTTCACCACCACCGCCTTCTCAAGAGCAACTAGGGATGGGATATAAATACTGGCCAGCCAGTGACACACATATTCCTCTAGTGAAAAAAAAACTGCAGAAGAGTCATAAAGATCATGTCAACAACAGTACCTGGGGTCAAAGGCTACTGAACAGTCTTTCCATGTGCATTCCGTCTGTGCATAACCTATTTAACTCTATCATTTGTTTGTCTGTCTGTGTGTGTAAGGGAGGAGTTCATAAAGAGATTAGGTATTATACACCAATAGGTTATAACTGCGTACTTGTAACTAGGGACTAATTACTTGAAATAAACTGTGATTTTTGTTCAGGACAGAAGCCTAGTCCATGCTTTCTTTCAACTTGGGTCTGAAGGTCAAGTAAATGGGGAAACTTTGGATTTTTTTATAAAGATAAAAGTGATTTGTTTTTTGATGAAAAGTTGAGCAGTTTTGGTCTGTAGTCACTTGAGTTTAGAGGAATGAGAGGTGAAACTGGATGAGTCTAGAATTAGGGGGCACAGTTTAAAATTAAGGGGTGTTCAAATTAAGATGAAAATGAGGACGAATTTCTTCTCTTAGAAGCTCATTCATCTTTAGAAATTTTGACCTCAGTTGGCAGTGATAACTTGTGATATTGAAAATGTTCAAGGCTGAGCTGCGCAGCCTGACAAGGGAGTCAAAGTGCTGCTTGGAGTTAAGGCCACAATCAGATCAGCCACAATTTTATTGAGTTGTGGAGCAGACTCAAGGGGCCAAATGCCTACTCATGTTTCTCTCTCTTAGGTCTTTATGTCCTCTGGATGGTTCTCCTTCTCTACAAATAGTTCAATACTTTTCTGCACATACGAATGCTTGGGCGGCACAGTGGCTCAGTGGTTAGCACTGCTGCCTCACATCGCCAGGGGCCCAGCTTGGATTCCAACCTTGGGCAACCGTTTCTGTGGAGTTTGGACATTCTCCCTGTTTCTGTGGAGGTTTCCTCCGGGTGGTCCGGTTTCCTCTCACAATCCAAAGATGTGTAGGTTAGGTAGAGTGGCCATGCTAAATTGTCCATACTGCCCAGGAAGGTGCGAGTTAGGTAGATTAACTATGGGAATTGCAGGGTTACAGGGACAGGGTAGGGGGGTGAGTTTGGGTGGGTTGCTCTTCGGAGGGTCAGTGTGGAATTGATGGGCTGAATGGCCTGCTTCCACACTGTAGGGATTCTATGATTTACATACTGTAAGTAACATCTTGCATGACAGAGTCATCCTCATCAAATTCAATGCCCAAGACACTACCATTTACATCCCTGGGATATGTTCTGTCCCACCAATAGGATACACCTGCTGGAGGTGGCAAAGTGGTATACACTCGGGAGGACGTTGACCTGTGAGACTTCAACAATGACTCTGACCTCCTTGAAGTCTCACGGCATCAGGTTAATCATGAGCAAATCTCCATCTGATTACCACTTACTGTCCCTTTCGTCTCCTTAGCTAATAAATCAGTATTTCTCCATTTGAACTCCAATTGGAAGAACTGTTGAGGATGGCAAGGGCACAGAAAGTTGGGAGACTTGCATATTTATCACCAAAAGTGGTTCGACCTGCATTTTGAAATTTTATTCTTTCAGGGGATGTGGACATCACAGGCGAGAGCAGCATTCATTGCCCATCCCTAATCACCTTTGAACTGAGTGACTGCTAGGTTATTTCAGACGGTAGTCAAGAATCAACCACTTTGTCATGGGTCTGGTGGCACATGTAGGCCAGAAAAGGAGAGGAAGGCAAATTTCCTTTCCTAAAGGACATTAGTAAAACAGATGAGTTTAATAACAATTGGTGGAAGTTTCATGGTCATTAAAACCAATATTAGCTTTTCAATTCTATCATTGGGTCCTTTGATGCCTTGGAAATGAAGTGGGCCAAGTGGATAAAATGTCAATGGGGGAATATTTAGGAGACAAGTCTTGTAACGTAAGGTTCAGATTGGTGCTGAAGAATGCCACACAACAATCCTGAGCAACAAAAATCAATTAGTGCAGAGCTGATTTCAATGGGTCAAGGATAGAGTTGAGCAGGATTGATTGGAAAAAATGGTTAGCAGGAAGGTCAGTAACAGAAAAATATACCACCTTCAATGTACAGATGGTTGAATACAGTTGAGGTATATTCCCTCTAATACAAAAGGTTGGACATACAAATGTAGAATTCCCTGGATGCCCAAAGAGGTAGGAGCTAACATTAGAAAGAAAAGATGTGCTTATGACAATCATAAGGCAGAAAATACAATTGAGAATCACCAGGAAAAGGAAAGGTTTAGGAGGAAGTGAAGAAAAAAATAAGAAAAGCAAAGAGGAATTTTGAGAAAACACTAGCAGATAACAAAAACATAAATCCCAAAGTCTTCTATAGGCACTTAAAAAGTAAAAGAGTGGTTAAAGGAAGAGTACGGTCAATCAGAGACCAAGAAGGGATTTACAGATGGAGACGGTGGTGGGGGGACAGGGGCATGGCTGAGGTATTAAATGAATGCTTTGCCTCTGCCTTTACACAAGAGGAGAATGTTACATAGGCCATGGTGACAGAGAAGGAAACTCTGTCACGAGAAAGCGTAAAAATTAAAAGGGAAGAAGTCTTGGTTGATTGTTGGCATTCAAGTTAAAAAGGCATTGGGATGAGTTGCATCCAAGGATTCTGAAGGAAGTGAAGATCGAAATTGAGGAGGCACTGGCCATAATATTTCAGTTTTCTCTGGGTTCTGATGAGGTGCCGGAAGACTGGAGAATTACCAAATTATGGCCTTGGTCAAAAAAATTGTAAGGCGAATCCTGGTAATTACGTACAGTTAGTTTAACTTCTGTAGTTGGAAAACATTTGGAAACAATAATTTGGGTTCAAATCAATAGCACATGGAAGAAGGTGGGTCGATTAGGAAGGCTTAGCATTGATTTCTAAAGGGGAAATTGTGTTAACTAACTTAATTGAGTTGTTTGAAAAGGTATGGAAAGGATTGAAGAGGGTGACATTTAAAACCTGTCATGCATGAATTTCCTGAATACATTTATTTGATAGAGTGCCTCACTGCAGACTTGAGAGGAAAGGGCAGGTCATGGTTTAAAAGAGACAGTGGCAATGTGGTTACAAAATTGGGCTGAGTGATAAAAAACAAAGAGTTATGGATATATTTTGGGCTGGAGAAAAGTTTACAGCGGAGATCCCCAGGGACCCTTGTTTTTCCTGATATATATTAATGATCTGAATCTTGGCATGCACAGGCCAATTTCTAAGTTTACAGATGATACTGAATTTTGAAGAATAGCAAACTGAGACGAAGATAGCATGGAACTCCAAAAGGACATTGACAAGTTGGTGGAGTGGGTGGATAGTTGGCAAATGAGGTTCAAATCAGAGAAGTGTGAGGTGATGCTCTTTGGTTGGAAGAATGCTGAAAGACAATATAAAACAGGGGGTACAATTCTAAAGGGAGTTCAGGAGTAGAGGGACTGAGATGTATATGTGCACAGATCATTAAAAGTAGCGGGGTAAATGGATAGAACAGTAATTAAAGCATACAGTATTCTCAGCTTTATCAGTAGGGGCATAGAGTACATGAGCAAGGAGGTGATGTTGAAATTGTACAATTGTACAATTGTTGGACCTCAGCTGGTGTACTGTGTACAGTTTTGGGTGTCACATTATTGGAAAAATGCAAATGCATTGGAAAAAAATTAATAAACAATTTATTAGAGTGTTTTCTAGCAATAGAAACTTCAGCTGTGAGTATAGATTGAAAATGTTGGGGCTGTTCTCCCTGGAGGGAAGGTTGAGAAGAGATCGGATTGAGGTTTTCAAAATTGTGAGTGGACTGGACAGAGTAGATGAGTGAAGCCATTTCCACTTGTACAAGATGGAAGAACGAGAGGGCATAGATTTAAAACAATGTCCAAATGAAGCATGGGTGATGGGGAATAAAGTGTTTTCACACAGTGAGTTGTTAAGGTATGGAATGTCTGGAAATGTGGTGGAAGCAGGTACAAGTGAGGCATTCAAGAGGGCATGGGATGGTTTTTGGATAGTGTTGGTATGCAGGGATATGGGGAAAAAGCAAGAGATTGGCAGAGCTGGATGAGCTAATAGAGCCAGTGGCAGCACGAAGACCCGGATGGCCTTCTTCTGTTCCATAATAGTACTGTGAGTCTGTAAGGTTAGTACCTTAGTTTAGGTCTGTCCGTAATAGCTTCTGGTGCTGCTGGCTTACACTCCTTATGGTATCTGGGTTGATCTCTTGGCTTCATGTTAATAGCTGCAGCAAGGATAGGCTGGGCCCTGAGACAACAGAATACTGTTCTGCTGCTGCTGTTGGCTCATAGCACCTCAAGAACGCCTAGTTTTCAGTTACTAAATCTGATCTGAATCTGCCATTAAATACTGTGTTACATGGCTCAGCATGTTGGAGACCGTCCTCAGCATAAGACTTAATGTCCGAATGGATTGTGCAGTGTTCACTCTTACCAATACTGCCATACTGGATGCCTAGATTTCCATGATGTTTTGGCACAACATTGGTTTGATGCACTTCTTTGAACAGGAGCTCAGTAATGGTGCAGTGTTCACTGTGCCAAAATTCTTGGGCTATTCAATTTATCTCCTGCATGTCCCAGTTGAAAAGGGATTAGGAGATCCACAGAACATGCATTAAAATTATTCAAAAAACTATAATGACAATTTGCCAAAAAGTACACAAAATTTTGTAGCAGCAATGAGCAAATCTTGTAGTGTGTTGGCCGACCTCAAACTGAGGCCCAATGTTATGAGCTCTCTGGAGACCTTTTGCGTGCCTGACATCAGACCACAATAAACATTCCAAGGCTTTGTAGAGATTTGAGATGAGCTGTAATTGGAGAATCTAATAGTTATTGCCATTAGAAATATTAAAGATACTGTCAATGTCATTTGCCTCTCCTGTTCTTTTTTACAGATCTTAAATGAAAAAAAAAGTGGAGATTTTGCAACTGGAAAATAGCAAACAAATTGAACTAACACCACAGTTTCTCATGTCCTGCCAATGAGATGGGCATCACTATGTCGAATAGTAACAAATGTCTGCATGCAGTAACTGGCCATCTGTCGGTACTTCTACTTGGCTAAAGCAATTGTCATCACATGGCCAATGATTCATACAGATCAGTTGAGCTGTCTTCTGAACAGTACTTTTTCAGGCCATCTGTAACATTTTACACCACTTTATCCTTCTGTTGACAATTATACTGTCTGTTAACTCAAAAAGATTGCAATGTGTGGGATTCCTGTAGGTTCCAGATCTGTTTTCAGAACACTCAATCTGAGAACACTTTTACATTTGTTGGTACTTATAACCTGTGACAACTCAAAATCTAAGAAATACAAAAATGTGACTTAAATTATCTTGAGGAATGGTCTTGGTTTGGAGGATCAAAATGTAGAATCTGTTTAGCTTGTGACCCCCTGACAGTAGTTATACCAAAGGACTGTGCATAAATAATGGGGGCTTGTAAGGAAGATGTGCAGGAGTTGTGGAATATTTTAATCTTTATGTGGATTGGATGAATCAAATCGTTGAAAGGTAGATTGGGGGATGCGTTCATAGAATGTATTTCTTTAAAACAATACATTCTGGAACCAACAACAGATAGACTATTTTGTCATCCAATGAGACAGGTTTAATTAATGATCTCAGATAAAGGATTGCCCAAGCTCTAATTCTGGACATCCTGCACCCAATCCAGCATTTCCACCAGAGAGGGGAACAGGAATATGCTGTACTTTGCACTTCCGTGGTTCATGGAGGAAGTTGCATATGTTGAAGTGCAGGTGTCTTCAGAGAGTCATACAGAATGGAAACAGACCCTTTGGTCCAACCAGTTCATGCTGAACATAATCCCAAACTAAATTAGTCCCACATGCCTGTTCCTAACCCATATCCATCCAAACCTTTCCTATTCATATACTTATCCAAATGTCTTTTAAAAGTTGTAGTTGTACCCACATCTACCACTTCCTCAGGAAGTTCATTCCACACGCAAACCACCCTTTGTGTAAAAAATTTGCCTCTCATATCTTTTTAAATCTTTCTCCTTTCACCTTAAAAATGTGCGCCCTGGTCTTGAAATTCCCCATCCTAGAGAAAAGACAACTAACTCTATCCATACAGTCAGGAAGTAGATTAAAAAACAGGACCCAATAGGTCCTAGATGTTTGGATTATTTCTGGTTACATGTGTGAGCGAGAACAGAGATAGGAGGTTAGTCCAGATGACCGTGTGGTTGGAGAGATGGCGCAGGAAGGAAGGCTTTAGATTTCTGGGACATTGGGACCATTTTTGGGGGAGATGGGACCTGTATGATGGCAGTGGAGCAGGGTTCCTGAGCTCAGGGCTCATCAGCACTGTCTGCTTTTCATTTCCTTCTTTTTTTCCCTCTTTTCCAATTTTTAAAAATTCTTTTTACTTACTTCTTATGAAGAGTTTGGTCGCAGTGACAGCATTGGCGGCAGGGAGGTGAGCCCAGCACCGGCCATGGCTGCTGTGGTGGAGGCAGGTTTGTGTTCCCCGTGGCATCTATATCCAGCGCAGCCTCATGGAGGTGGCTGCATTGGCGTGGTAGGCCCATAGCGGACTCTTGGTGGCAGAATCAAATTTGGGCCAGAGCGGGACCCGCGACATCGGTGGCAGCTACATTGGTGAGCTCTATCGAGGCCTCATGGTGGTGGCAGCTTCAATGGAGGCAAGATGGCGCCAGAGAGTGGTGACTCTTGTTCCGACAGTGTGGCAAGGGGACTCATGGCTGGGCTTGTGGTTGAGCACTTAACAAGAAGGACTGTAATGTTGAACTTTATTTATTTTTGTTTTGCCTTTATAGTCTATGTCTTTTTTTCTGTGTTTTAAGATGATGCCAGAGAGTGACGATGCTATACAACACCTTTCACTGTATTTTGTAACAAAATACATGTGACAATAAACAAATCAAATCAAAAAATCAACAAGGTGGACATGTTGTACTTGAACTGGAATGGGACCAGAATCCTGTGGGCAGGTTGGCTGGTGTTGCTCGGGAGGGTGTAAACTAATTTCACAGGGAGGGTGGAATCCAGAGACAGTATTTAGCAGGGGAAGATGAACATTTAAAATGAGAAGAAAGATTAAGTGAGTCAGGAAGGCATAGACATTATCGGCCAGCTTTGGCTTAAGGGAGTTTAGCACGGTTGGATGATATTTATTTTAATGCTAGGAGTCTGACAAACAAGGCTGATGAATTGAGGGGCACAAATTAAAACATGTGGTACGATGTCATTGCTGTCACTGAGACATGGTTGAGAGAGGGACCAGGTTGGCAGCTCAACATTCCAGGATATAGGATCTCAGGCAAGATGGGGAAGGAGGTGAAAGAGGAGGGGGTGTTGCAATATTTATCAAGGAATCTATTACAGGATAACAAGGTGTAGAGCTGGATGAACACAGCAGGCCAAGTAGCATCAGGGGAGCAGGAAAGCTAACGTTTCGGGCCTAAACCCTTCTTCAGAAATGGTTCCGTAGACATGTACTAAGAAAGGTAATGTGGGTGTAGTACCCGGTTTGCTTCAGGATGTGGTCGAGCAGTTTCAGGGCTGAAGAGATTACGAGAGAGTTGCAGTGGGAGAGAGATCAATTGAGGTCTTTCCGGAGGGAGGAGAGTAACTTCTTCAAGGTAGGCATCCTTAGAAGAGGCTTCGCAGTGGGGTTAAAATTGTTTCAGAGGTAGTAGGAACTGCAGATGCTGGAGAATCTGAGATAACAAGGTGTAGAGCTGGATGAACACAGCAGGCCAAGCAGCATCAGAGGAGCAGGAAAGCTGACGTTTCGGGCCTAGACCCTTCTTCAGAAATATATTACAGAAATCTATTACAGGAGCAAGGCAGGATGATATCTTAGAAGTCTCCTCAAATGAAGCCATATGAGTAGAACTTAAAAACCAAAAAAGAGCAATCACGTTGCTGGAAATGTAAAATAGAATCCTTAACAGTCCAAGAAAAATGGAAGAGCAGATATGAAGGCATATTTCTGAGAAGTTTAAATAGGGTAGTGATAGTGAGAGATTTCAACTTCCCCAACATTAACTGGGGTTCATTGTATGAGAGGTTTACAGGGAGCAGAATTCTTAAAATGCATCCAGGAGAGCTTCTAAGCCAATACATAGAATGCCCTACAAGACAGGGGGCAGTTCTGGACTCAGTAAAGCTGCGTAAGTGGTTGAAATATCTGTGGGTGAGCATTTCACAGATAGCGATCATAGCTCCATTAGATTCAAGATTGTTATGGAAAAGGATGGGCCTGAAATCAAAGTTCTAAACTGGGGGAAAGTCAATTTTAATAAGACCAGGTATTGTTTGGCCAGAGTGGACTGGGCACAGATACTCTCAGGTAAATCTGTGTCAAAGCAGTGGCATGCATTCGGGAAGAAAATAGGGCCAACATGTTCCAATAAAGACAAACGGTGAGACGAACAAGTCCAGTGAGCCCTGCATAATGAGGAATATACAGGATTGGATAAAGAGAAAACGGGAGCTTATGGTTGATACCGAGGGCTCAAAACAGCAGGAGCTCGAGACAAGTGCGAATTTACAAGGGGAATTTAAAAAGAAAATGAGGACAGCAAATAGGGGGCATGGAAGAATAAAGGCAGGTAAAATATAGGAAAATCCTAAGTTAAGTACAAGTACATTAAGGGTAAAAGAATAACAAGGGAAGAGTAAAATTAGGGAGAAGGACTGTGATATAGTTAAAGAAATTAGCATAGACAGAGAGGATGTTCTGAGTGGTCTGGCAGGCTTAAAAGTAGATAAATCTCAAAGGCCAGATGATAGTAGCTCAGGCTGTTGAGTGAGGCAAGGGAGGAAATAGCAGGGGGTGCTGGCAATAATTTTCAATTCCTCTCTGGCCACAGGAGAGATGCCAGAGGACTGGAGGACAGCTGAAGTTCTACCAATATTTGAGAAAGCAAGGATAAACCAGGAAACTACAGGCCAGTCAGTCTAACCTCAGTGGTGGGGAAGATATTGGAAACAATCCTGACGGACAGAATTGATCTGTACTTAGACAATCAGGGGTTAATCAATGAGCATGGTTTTGTTAAGGGAGATTATGTCTGACCAACTTGTTTGAACTTTTCAAAGAACAGACAAGGTGTATAGAGGATGGCAATGCATTTGACATAGTCTATCTGGATTTCAGCAAGGCTTTTGATAAAGTTCCACATGGAAGACTAATAGCTAAGGTAAGACCCCATTGAATCCAAGTAATTTGGCTAATTGAATCCAGAATTGGCTGAGTGGCAGAAAACAGAGAATAATGGCCCTACATGATCTAAATAAGATGTGCCATTGCAGACAATTTTGATTTCGAAGTTCTGAACTATACGAAACCTATAACTGTCTAGTCTAAATGGTACAACTTATGACGAAACATGTATCACAATCATGAGGAAGAACCATTTCCCTTCATGTACTACTGCCCTTCCATAACATGTCAAGTCTGAGAGCCCAGAATGTGAATGACTATCATCAGAAACATGTTGTCATGAATATCTCTTTCATATCATGTGATTTTTGAATCTACTAGTTTTTAGAAAGAGATTGAAGTTGCATTCCAGTGACTTGATCTTATAGATGGCTACACAATTTCCACTGCTGTATAAAAGTAGGGAAGTGCTGCTGAAGTTGTGTGAGACATTAGTGAGATCACACTGGGAGCATTGAATACAATTTTGATCTTGATGAAGGACGTAGTTTTGTCAGAGGCAGTTCAGGGGAGGTTCACTTGACTGATTCCAGAGATGGGCGGTTTGTCTTATGAAGAAAGGGGCAGCACAGCGGCTCAGTGGTTAGCACTGCTGCCTCACAGTGCCAAGGACCTGGGTTCAATTCCACCCTCGGGCCACTATCTGTGTGGAGTTTGCTCATTCTTCCTGTGTCTGTGTGGGTTTCCCCCTAGTGCTCCGGTTTCCTCCCACAGTCCAAAGATATGCAGGTTAGATAGATTGGCCATGCTAAATTGCCCGCAGTGTTAGGTGGGTTATAGGGGGATGGGTCTGGGTGGGATGCTCCAAGGGTCGGTGTGGACTTGTTGGGCCGAAGGGCCTGGTTCCACATTGTGGGGATTCTATGATCTATGATCAATGTAAAGATTGAGCAATTTAGGCCTATACTCTGTGGAGTTTAGATGAATGAGAGGAGATCTAATTGAGGTATATATGATGCTAAAGAGGATTGACAAAGGAGATGTAGAAAGATTGTTTCCACATGTGGGGAAGTCCAGAATGAGAGGTCATCATTTTAGGATGAGGGACAGTAGAGTGAAAACAGAGATGAGGAGAAATTATGTCTTTGGAAGAGTTATGAGTCTGTGGAATTCACTATCGCACAGTGTGGTGGATGCTGGAACACTGAGTAAATTTAAGGAGCAGACAGTCAAATTTTTAATTAGTAATGAGTTGAAAGAGAAGTTATGGAGAAGGGGCAGGAAAGTGGAGTTGAAGCTGAGATGAGATCAGCCGTGATTCTATCAAATGGCTTGAGGGACTGGGAGATAGCAAGAACTGCAGATGCTGGAGTCAGAGTCAATACAGTGTGGAGCTGGAGGAACACAGCAGATCAGGCAGCCTCAGAGGAGCAGGAAAACTGATGTTTTGGGTCGGGACCTTCATCAGGACTGGGGAAGGGGAAGGGAACTGAGAAATAAATAGAGGGAGGAGGGATATCATCATCCCACCTACCTTTCTCCAGCACCACAAATTCCAAAGTTGCAATTTCCAAAGCCATTGAAATGAGAGTCATAGAGTCATAGATTTGTAAAACATGGAAACAGACCCTTCGGACTAACTAGTCCTCGCTGACCATGTTCCAAATCAAAATTGTCCCACCTGCCTGTGTTAGGCCCATATCACTCTAAACCTTTCCTATTCATGTACTTAGAACATAGAACATAGAACATTACAGCGCAGTACAGGCCCTTCGGCCCTCGATGTTGCGCCGACCTGTGAAACCAATCTGAAGCCCATCTAAACTAAACTATTCCATTATCATCCATATGTTTATCCAATGACCATTTAAATGCCCTTAAAGTGGGCGAGTCTACTATTTTTGCAGGCAGGGCATTCCACGCCCTTACTACTCTCTGAGTAAAGAACCTACCTCTGACATCTGTCCTATATCTATCACCCCTCAATTTAAAGCTATGTCCCCTCGTGCTAGCCATCACCATCCGAGGAAAAAGGCTCCCACTGTCCACCCTATCTAATCCTCTGATGATCTTGTATGTCTCTATCAAGTCACCTCTTAACCTTCTTCTATCTAACGAAAACAGCCTCAAGACCCTCAGCCTTTCCTCATAAGACCTTCCCTCCATACCAGGCAACATCCTGGTAAATCTCCTCTGCGCACTTTCCAATGCTTCCACATCCTTCCTATAATGCGGTGACCAGAACTGTACGCAATACTCCAAGTGCGGCCGCACCAGAGTTTTGTACAGCTGCAACATGACCTCATGGCTTCGAAACTCAATCCCTCTTTCAATAAAACCTAACATACTGTACGCCTTCTTAGCAACGCTATCAACCTGGGTGGCAACTTTCAGTGATCTATGCACATGG
>NC_063333.1:14354965-14368330 GCF_021869965.1 Rhincodon typus
CTAGTCTCCAGTCTTCTGGCACTATTCCTGAAGACAATGACGACATATCCAAATGTCTTTTAAATGTTGTAACTGTACCTGCATCCACCACACTTCCTTTGACAGTTCATTCCAAACACGAACCACTCTGCTTAAAAAAATTGCCCCATATGTCCTTTTTAAATCTTTCTCCTCTCACCTTTAAAAATGCCCCCTAGTTTTGAACTCCCCCACCCTTGGGAAAAGACCCTTGCTATTCACCTTATCTATGCCCGTCATGATTTTATAAACCTCTATAAAGTCACCCTCAACCTCCTACGCTCCAGTGGATAAAAGTCCGAGCTTATCCAACTCAAACCCTCCATTCCCAGCAACATCCTGGTATGTGTTTTCTGAGCCCTCTCCAATTTAATAATGCCCTTCTTATAACAGGGCAACAGGGGGAATTCCCAATCATAATCTGATCAAGCAGGAGACAGACAGTGATGGTGGAGGGTTGTTTCTTGGAGGCCTGTGACCAGCAGGATTGGTACTGGGTCTACTTTTGTTTGTCATTTACATTAGTGATTTAGATGAGAATATAGAAGGCATGATTAGTGAGTTTGTAGACGACACCAAGATTGGTTGCATAATGGACAGCAAAGAAGGTAATCTAAGATTACAAAGAGATCTTGATCAATTGGATCAATGGGCTGACGAGTGGCAGTGGAGTTTAATTTGGATAAATGTAAGGTATTGCATTTTGGTAAGACAAACAAGGACAGGACTTATTTAATGGTAGGGCTCCTGAGTAGTGTTGTAGTACAAAGAGACCTAGTGGTTCAGGAACATAAGTCTTTGAAATTTGAGCACAGGTAGATAGGATGGTTATGAAGGCATTTAGCATGCTTGCCTTCATTGCTCAGACCTTAGAGTGTAGGAGTTGGGATGTTATGTTGAGGTAGTACAGGACATTGGTGAGGTCTGTTTTGGAGTACTGTGTCCAGTTTTGGTTGCCCTGTGATGGGAAGGATATTATTAAACTGGAAAGAGATTTACCAGGATGTCAAAACACTGAGGAAGGTTCACTCAACCCAAAATGTTAACTCTGATTTCTCTCCACAGATGCTGCCAGACCTACTGTGTTTTTCCAGCAATCTCTGTTTTTGTTTTCCGGGATATTGGCAGGAATAGAGAGTTTGAGGTGTGGGGAGAGGCTAGGGATTTTTCTCACTGGAGCATCGGAGGTTGGGGGTGGTGACCTGATAGAGGTTATAAAATCATGAGGGGGAGATAAAGTGAAAGGCAGGTCTCTTTTCCCTAAGGTGGGACATTTCAAGACTAGAGGGCATATTTTTAAGGTGAGAGGAGAAAGATTTTAAAAAGACATGAGGGACAATATTTTACACAGAGATTGGTTCGTGTGTGGAATGAACCTTCAGAGGAAGTGATACATGCGGGTACAGTTGATTAAAGACATTTAGATAAGTACATGAATAAGAATAGTTTGTAGGGAATGGGCCAAGTGTAGGTAGGTGGGACTAGTTTAGTTTGACATTATGGTTGGCATGGACTGGTTAGGCCGACAAGACTGTTTCTGTGCTGTATGACTTTATGACTCTATAACTGGGATAGATTGGCTATTTGGATCCCTCAGGAGTTGAAGCAATGAGGTTCTGAGAAGGTTTTGAGCACCTGCGCTTTCTGCAGAACAGAAGCAGCAGCTAACGTACTGAAGAAACAATACCCAGAGGAAATCTGCTAATTGTGTCTAATTCAGGTGGCACAGACAAAGCATTTTGAAAGATGTCAGCCTAGCATAACAGTTCCCGGAGAAGTAGGGAAAATGCTTGTCTGCCTCTTTAAACCACCTTGATGCTGAAAACGTCAGGACTAACTGGTGAAAGAAGCAGGACCATTGAATTCAGCCAATTCACCAAGATCCACGAACAATATACCTGTTTAGTTTTACCAGATTCTAACTCGCTCAATCAATCCTTCCCCTCTCCATTATCTATTTGTGTGCAAATTTCGAGTGTGTATGTATGATTGGGTACAATGATAACCATCATCTTTGTTTAAAAGAAACTCAAGAAATCATGTCTGATGTGTCCTTTATGAATACAGCATGTAATCAGTTAACCACTCGATGAATTGGTGACTATGTTTGTTTGAACAACAGCTCCTGTTGTGGTCAAATGAAGAGATGGCAAATGGGGAGCTAATCCTTCATTGTCTGGGCAATGGGCAGAATACTCCCCTCCCTGGTGTAGTGTGAATGGCGAGAAAGATGGGGAAAATATGGACAGAATGAAAAATCAGAATTTTGAAATTGAGAAAACATTCTGATTTTCCCCTCAAGCCTTAAACGGTGCCTTCAATATCTTATGATTGAACATGAAGTATCTAACTTTCATGCATTTGTATCTGATGAAAGCTCCAACGCATGTCATTTGTATACCATTTCTAATTTCCCTCTCCTGTCCTGAGAAATTCCTGACATATAAATCAGTGTTTGTGATTACAGCTTGCCAAATGCCTGCCTTGGCCATCAACCAACTCATTCCTCCCTGCATGGCTCATGACCACCATCCGTCTCAACCCTTTATTCATGGTGGCATTGAAAAGCAACCAGCCTCACCATAGCAGCCCTGATAACATTCTGGCAATATTACTGAAGACTTGTGGTCTAGAATTTGCTGCTCCCCTCGCCAAGCTGTTCCTGTAGAGCTGCAGCACTGGCATTTAACTGACAATATGGAAAATTGCCCAGGAATGCCCTGTACACAAAAGAGCAGGACAATTCCAACCTAGCCAATTATCACCCCATCAATTTCCTGTCAATCATCAGTAAAGTGATGTAAGGTGTAATCAACAGTGCTATCAAGCAGCACCTACTCAGCAATAACCTGCTCAGTGACACCCAGTTTGGGTTTGGCTCAGACAGCTTAGCTCTTGACCTCATCATAGCCTTGGTTCAAACATGGACAAAAGAGCTGAATTCCAGGGGTAAAGTGAAAGTGACAGCACTTGACATCAAGGCTGTATTTGACCAAGTGTGGCATCAAGGAGCCCGAGTAAAACTGGAATCAATGGATATTGGGGGCAAACTCTCTGCTGGTTGGTGTCATACTTGGCACATTAGAAGATGGTTGTGGTTGTTGGAGGTCAGTCATTTCAACTCAGGACATCTCTGCAGGATTTCCTCGGGTTAGTGTCCTAGGCCCAACCACCTTCAGCTGCTCCATCAATGAGCTTCCACCACCTTCAAGTTCCCCTCCAAGATACTCACCATCCTGACTTGGAAATATATCACTATTCCTTCACTGTTGCTGAGTCAAAATCCTGGAATTTTCTCCCGAATGGCATTGTGAGTCAACCTACAGCACATGGACTGTAGCAGTTCAAGGAGGCAGCTCACCTCCACCTTATCAAGAGCAACAAGTTTTTTTCTGTGACCCTGATGCACTTGAATAGTATGATCAGCCTGTAAAGCACATAAAACAACACTTTCCACTGTACCTTGGTACATGTGGCAGTAAAAAAAAATGAAAAAAAAACTAAGAGTCAGGTAATAAATGCTGGCCAGCCAGCGACATTATGTCCCATGAGTGAATAAAAAAAATTGTGGCTGATCTTGGACCTACACACACACCACTTTAACACTTTACATTGGAACTCAATGACACCAATGACTTGCATGCTTCTGCCATGTCACTTTGCACGCAGCAATACACATACAGCACATACAGTGACATAGGGTACATTTTAATGCTCATATGTAGCTTTCTTAGCATGCACTTACTGACTATTAAGCTGCCAGCCTCTGAGTAGTGACGTTGCTTTCTTAGTGCTCAGGGTCTGTAATGCTCAGTTACAGGCTGCCAGCCTCTATGGCTTGCATTGTTTTTAATGGAGAGGGAGAGGCAGGCAGCTTGTCACAGTGGGAAACACTGAACAGCAGTGAGGTGTGTGGACATATCACTATGTGGCACCGTACTATGTCAATCTCATGTCTGCAGCATATGCCACCAGTTTACACAGCAAATATATTGCTGTGCCTGAAGCAAATGGCATAATGTCAAAGGTGAGCCATCCTTATTGAGACGAAAGGGGACTATGGTCGGTCCAGGGGTACCAATACAGTCAGTTTGTCTGATTCCCAGCTGAAAACAACAAATGCTGGAGAACACAGCAGGTCAGAGAGCATCCATGGAGAGAGAGCAAGGTACCGATTCGAGTCTAAATGGCTCTTCATCAGAGCTGAAGCCTGATTGGGCACTTTGGAGAATTTGGGAAAATCTACTGTCAGCTTTGATGGACTGAGTGCCATTTGACAAACACAATTCCTTCCAGTGTGTAGGAACCATTATAGAATTCATATATTTTTGGAAGATGACTGCCAACGCATCCATTATCTCCACAGTTACATGGACTGGAATGAAATTCATCACGTCAGTTATTTATCAACTTTCAGTCCCATTAATTTCTCCAGGACTGTCTTTTTATGAATAATTTCTTCCAATCCTCATCTGTTGTAGTCTATCAGTTCTCTAACATTCCTGGAAGGATTTTTGTCATTTATGTAGATGATTTGGATGAGGCCGTAGGAGACACGGTTAATAAGTTTGTACATGACAGCAAAATTGGTGGTATCGTGGACAGTGAAGAAGGTTATCTGAGATCACAAAGAGATCCTGATCAATTGGGTCAATGGGCTGACAAGTGGCAGATGGAACTAAATTTGGGTAAATGTAAGGTATTGCATTTGGTAAGACAAACAAGGACAGGACTAATACACTTAATGGTAGGGCCCTGGGTCTGATTGTAGTACAGAGAGACCTAGGGATCAGGAACATAATTCTTTGGAATTTGTGTCACAGGCAGATAGGGTGGTTAAGAAGCATTTAGCATGTTTGCCTTCAATGTTCAGACCTTTGAGTATAGGAGTTGGGATGTTATGTCAAGGTAGTACAGGCTGTTAGTGAGGCCTCTTCTGGAGTACTGTGTGCAGTACTGGTTGCCCTGTTATAGGAAGGATATTAAACTGGACAGGGTTCAGAAAAGATTTACTAGGATGTTGCCAGGAATGGAGTGTTTTAGATGTAAAAATAGATTGGAAAGGCTGGGACTTCTTTCATTGGAGTGTGGGACGTTGAGGGGTGACCTTGTAGAGTTTTATAAATTCATGAGGGGCATAGATAAGATGAATAGCAAGGGTCTTTCCTCTAGGGTGGGGAAATTCGAAACTAGAGGTCATATTTTTAAGATGAGAGGAGAAAGATTTAAAAAGGACATGCGGGTGATTTTTTTACACAGAGTGTGATTTGTGTGTGGAATGAACTTCCAGAGAAAGTGATGGATGCAGGCTCAGTTACAATGTTTAAAAGACATTTGGATAAGTTCATGAAAGGTTTGGAGGGATACGGGCCAAATGCAGGCAGGTGGGACTGGTTTAGTTTGGAAGCATGATTGGCATGGATTGGTTGGACTGAAGGGTCTATTTCCATGCTGTATGACTCTATGACTCTATCAAAACAGATGCAAAGTATTTGTTTATTTTCTGCGCCATTTTCTTAATCCTATGATATATTCTGCAACTGATCTATATCCCACTGTATCTTTTTACAGCCTTCTACACTATCCACAATGCCACCAATCTTTGTATCATCTGCAAACTTACCAACCCACCCATCTCCATTTTCATCTAAGTCATTTATATATATCACAAACAGCAGAGGTCCCAGTACGGATCCCTGCGGAACACCACCAGTCACGGACCTCCAGCCTGAAAACCACCTTTCCACCAATACCCTCTGTCTTCTATGGGTAAACCTATTCTTAACCCATGAGGCCATCACCATGGATGCCAGGCATCTTAATCTTCTGGATGAGCCTACCATGAGGGACCTTGTCGAAAGCCTTACTAAAATCTATGTAAACAATATCCACTGCTCTACCCTCATCAATCACCTTTGTCACCTCCTTGAAAAATTCAAGCAAGTTGGTAAGACATGACCTGCCCTGCACAAAGCCATGTTGACTGTCCCTAATTAGGCCATGTTTTTCCCAAAGTATATAAATCCTATCCCTAAGAATTCTCTCCAATAGCTTCCCAACCACTGATGTGAGACTCACTGGTCTACAGTTTCCTGGATTATCCCTATTTCCCTTCTTGAACAAAGAAACAACATTAGCTACTCACAATTCCTCCAGGACCTCTCCAGTGGCTGGTGAGGATACAAAGATCTTGGTCAAGGCCTCAGCAATCTCCTCTCTTGTCTCTCTCATTAACCTGGGGTAGATACTATCAGGCTGTGGGGACTTATCCACCTTAATGCTGTTCAAGAGAACCAACACCACTTCTTCCTTGATCTCAAAATGCTCTAGCATATTAGCATGTTCCACACAAATCTCACTATCCTCCATATCCTTTTCCGAGGTGAATATCGATGCAAAGTACTCATTTAGGATCTCACTCACATCCTGATCGGATTGTATCTCAATTGCTAATCCATAACAAGTAGAAACCTGAGTTAACTTTTCCACTACTGTCTTAGCTCTAATTGACCTCAAAGGAAAAGCTTCTGGGAACCAGGTTGTCAAATCCGTAATGTAAGGATTTATTGCTTTCTGCTTTCATTTTCAGCAATGGTCCTGCACATTCTGCTAACACTCAACTAAATGGATTTTTAAAAACTGGTATTGTTACCAAATTGGCTGGTTTGATTGCATGTCGGGGTTTTCTTATCAACCATCATGTTTTACAGAACTACGCCACATCTTTATGAAGTCTTGGCTGTGCAAATTACTCATTTTTGATGTAACTGCGCTTAACAAGAATTATTGTTTATTACAAATAAATAAATTCTACTTACAGATAAACAATTATGAACTGACAAGATATAACTATTGGTTAAAACTCTAACTTTTTAATAAAGTCCTCCCTCTGCACATACACATACACACAGACAGGCAAAACACATGGATGTAATGGGCAGAGGGAAAGACTGGAAATGCAGTTCAGTAATCCCTGTTCACCAGGTCTGCTGAGATGGTCCCTTGGCTTGACAGGTTGTTCCTTGATTCTCCTTCACCAGATACCTTCACTTGCTTCTAGAAAGTACAGGGTGACTGGTTCACACTTATATAATTATTAGAATAGTCAACTAAATGTCATAGCTCACAGCAACTGAAAAGGGGAAATAAGAAATTTCTTTGCTCAGAGTGGTGAGCCTGTGGAATTCTCTGCCATAGAAAGTGGTTGAGACCAAAACATTGAAGGCTTTCAAGAAGGAGTTAGATATAGCTCTAAAGGGATCAAGGGGAATGGTGAGAAAGCAGAAACAAGATATTCCATTGGATGATCAGGCATGATCATATTGATTGATGGAGCTGGACTGAAGGGCTGAATGGCCTACTCTTTCTCCTATTTTTTATATTTCTATCTTTCTAAGCTTGAGATTTTTTCACTGCAGAATGAAAATGACTCATTGTCCTTCAGAGGTCCAGTGGTTTCTGCCAAAATATTCACACCCCAGCTGTTTAGCTACCTGAGAGCCAATCACGTAGTTGTTGCCAGGCAGAAGGCCTTTGTCATCAATAAGTGGTCACTGGTCAACAGACCAATTAGTTATTTGTTGTTAGCCAAAGCTCGAATCATAAATACCCCTTTGCTCCAGCTTGTCTGCAAACTTAGTTTCGACTACTGCTTGAACAAGCATATATATAATCAATAATTTCTATAAGTGTCAGGGAAATGGCTTTTTAAAAGAAAAATGCAGCGATCCTCCAACAAACAGTCCTTTTCCTATTTCAGTTCATAAACAAAACTGTGGAAAATTAAAAATGTATAGGGGTCTTTATTCTTTTACTAAGTAAAGGAAAAGGTTGCTGAAAGTCATGCTGCTCATGCGGTGCATATAGACTTTCAAAACGCTTTGATTAAGTGCCACATAATAGATGTTTTAACAAAATTGAAGCTTGTAGAACTAAAGGGGCAATGGAAGCTTACAAAATGGCAAAGGGCCAGGAAGTTTAGTGATGAATGATTGTTTGCAGACGAGAAGGAAGCATGCTTTAGTGTTCCTGGGAGACCAGTACCTTGATCATTGCTGTTTTTGATTTGGATTAGTGATCTAGGCTTGGCATAACTTCAAAGTTTGCACATGACACAATGCTCAGAAAAGTAGCAGTAAGGGCAGTAGTTAAAAAATTGTAACAATCTTCAGAAGGACAGAAAGAGACTGGTGAAATGCAGAAACATGACATATAAATTTACTGTAGAGGAGTGTGAAGTGATACTTCTGTTAGGAAGAGTGTAATTTTAGTCAGTAACTAGCCAAAGACCACAAAGGACAACGGATAGCTCTCCTCATTTCAGAGACAGTTATAAATATTCTGTATAAATGCGAAAGACTGGAGGTGCAGAACTGTACACATTTGGCAAGTATTTATGAAGTATCACAGCTGGTGCAAGAATTAAGCCTGCTCTGTCAGCATCACACTCTGGCCATCTGACAAATTTTGGTATGCTCGCCTTTGTTGGTCAGTGAATTGAGTATAGGAGTTGGGAGGTCATGTTGCAGCTGCATAGGACATTAGTTAGGCCACTTTTGGAATACTGTATGCAATTCTGGTCACCCTGTTATAGGAGGGATGTTGTGAAACTTGAAAGGGTTCAGCAAAGATTTACAAGGTTATTGCCAGGGTTGGAATGTTTGAGCTGTACAGAGAGGCTGAATAGGCTGGGGCTATTTTCCCTGAGGAGTCGAAGGGTGAGGGGTGACCTTCTCGAGTTTTATAAAATCATGAGGGGCATGGATAGGGTAAATAGACAAGGTCTTTTCCCTGGGGTGGGAGAGGCCAAAACTAGAGGGCATAGGTTTGAGGTGAGAGGGGAAAGATTTAAAAGGGACTGAAGCAGCAACTTTTTCACGCAGAGGGTGATGCGAGTATGGAATCAGCTGCCACAGGAAGTGGTGGAGGCTGGTACAATTACAACATTTAAAACGTATCTGGATGGGTATGTGAATAGGAACGGTTTTAAGGGATATAGACCAAATGCTGGCAAATGGGACTAGATTTATCTAGGACATCTGATCGGCATGGATGAGTTGGACTGAAGGGTTTGTTTCCATGCTGTACATCTCTGACTCTAAGACCCTATAACAACTGAACGAGTCAACTTGCACCTAGAAAGAATGAATAGAGGCAATATAAGATAAATGTGCAATCTTAAAATAGGTCCAGGATTAGAGAGAGAGAGAGAGAGAGAGAGAAAGACAAAGGAGTGTATACACAGAAAATTAGAAAGGTGGATGGATAAGTTGAGGAGTAAGTTAAAAAGAATGTATGATACTTGGCTGTACAAAGAGAGCACAGAGTTAGGCAAGATAGTTCTGATGAACCTTTACAAATCACTGGTTAGGCCACAGCTGGAGTAATGTGTCTAAATCCTGGCACCACACTTTAGAAAGGATGTCAAGACCTTGAAGATGGTGCAGAAATTACTAGAGATGGTACCAGGGATGATTATGATAATTTATAAAAAGATACAAAGAGAATCTGGATTGTTCTCCTCAGAAGATTAAAGGGAAATTTAATAAAGGCATTTGAAATTATTGTACGTTTTGTTAGAACAAATGAGGAGAAAGTTTCCATTGATGGAAGACTCATTAACCAAAGGACATAGATACAAGATAAAAGAACCAGAGTTGAGATAAGGGGAACACATTTTAAGCAGTGAGCCTTTATTGTTTGGTATGCACTGTCTGAAAGATTAGTATCAGCAGATTCAAAATAAACTTCCAAAAGGGAATTCAAGAAATACTGGAAAACAAAAATATAAGGGGGTATAGGAAAAGAGCAGGGGAATAGAACTAATTGGATAGCTTTCCAGTAGATCCATGATGGGCTGAATAGTCTCATTTATGTACTGTGTGCTATTTAACTTTATGATTCCAACATGAGTCTATCTATTCTACTTGTTATGGTTATTTCTTCTTTTATCGATAATGTAAGTTGTGTTGTGATGGTTTTAAAAATGCACAAGTCAACAAGGTATTATCCCGTTACACCATGCAACAAAATAGAAAGGGCTATGGTTTAAATGCTCTCTAAATGAATTTATCTGAAGAAACGCCTATTTTGTCTAAAAATACTTTGGCATTTCTTTTATGTCTGAGCTAAATCATTGCAGGTGTCCCAGACTTTCCCTGCCAAAGTCAGAACACTGGTACATTTTTTTATTATTGACAATAGTCTTTGAACATGTTACAAAGCTTGGGCATTGAATAGGTCTTTGTCTATTTCTTTTCTTCTGAGACACAGAAATTAGCACCACTTTCTCTTTGAACAAACAATTGCAAATAGTACATAATTTGTAACAAGTTTCAGACCTTAGGTACCATCAAGCCACTTTTCATACAACTAACTGGGCACAGCGCCTATTTATAGGGAGCTCGCAGGCAAATTGCATCTCGTCACTTCTCAGCTTACTCACTGCTCACTTCTTGCATTTTTAGCATCAAAACCAAGGGGTTTGATGTGGGCAGGATTTTGTTTATATTCATTATTGTGGGTGATGCTGGCTAGGCTAGCATTTATTTCCCATCCACTTATTACTCAGAGGGCAGTTAAGAGTCAACCATGTCAACAAAGTCTTTTCAAAATGGCGGCGGAGAAGCGCTCCTGAGCCGGAGCTTGTCCACTCCAACTTGTCTTCTTGAAATTTTTTCTTTCTTTTTTTCAGTTCTTTTTAGTTTTTCTTTTCTCTAATTACCTTCTGGAGGGAGCTTGGTCACGGAGGCCGTGGTGGTGACAACAGCAGCTGGGGGCTTTTGTGGTGTGTCCGGGCAGACCTCTTTGAGGTCCAGAGGTACCAGTGTGGGGCTCTAGTAGTCTGTTGGAGGTGGCTGGTGGGCCCGGATGGCAGTTGGTGGTGAGACAGCTGGTGTGCCCAGATGGCGGTCAATGTGGGGATCTCCCAGCATGGGAGAGAGATCAGGCCCAGTGCTGGGGAGAGATTAAGCCCTCGTGGGGAGTGCAGACCCTCGTAGGGATAGTCCAGCGTGGATCAACTGCAGGTTAAAGAAGGGCTGTCATTTTGAACTCAGATTTTTTTTATTTACTACTTTATATGGAGAACTGTAATGTTGTACTTTTAATATATTTTTTATTTTTCTACTTGTACCGAGGATTTTATACCTAGGTTCCTTGTACCCAAGATGGCTCCAAGAGTGGCAACTTTGTACAGTTTTCACTATACTCCAGCATCCCTGTATTTGAGTACTTGTGACAATAACACCTAATTCCTAATAACGTTGTTGTGGGTCTGGAGTCATATAATGGTCAGTCCAGGTAAGACCAGGATGGCAATTTTCCTTTCCTAAATAATATTAATGAACCAGATCAGCTTTTAGGGCAATCGATATTTGTTATATGGTTGCCATTAGGTTATTTTTTAAATTTTAGATTTTATTGCATTCAAATTTCACCATCTGCTATGAAGTGAGCTGTGCATTAACAAGGCATTTAACTAGCAATAATCCCCCTTAATTGGCAACTCATCGCTGCCTAATGAGTTTCTCGTCACACTGCTTGCCAAAAGCATAAAAGATGGAATAAGATGCTCTCAATGTCAAGATGGGTTTTGCTGGTCTTATCTGATTCTGCCACAAATATCGCCCTCAGACTTCCAAAGAGTTCTCATTTTTCCAAACCTAAACTGATCATTTCACACATCTGGGAACCAACAGACAACTTTAGAGTAGAAATATAAACTCTGCTTCTACTGCAGCTACAGAAAGAAATGTTGTTGAATTGTTCAGTTTGCTTTCCAATAGTTATTAAATTGAAATCCAGATTTACTAACAAAGGGAGCTGAAAGTGATATAAAATTACAGAAAATGTCACCTGATGTTAAGGTCAGCCTGACAGTGGCCCATTTCCCTATTATTAAATTCTAAAAGCTGGATCGATTTACACACATGCCAACAAGCACTTTACACGTAAACTAATTCATCATTTTTTATTGCCTTTTGACGTCGAAATGGGCTATGCTAGGTAATGATTCCTGTATGTGATTGAATTTCATACGGGGTCTCGAGATTCCTGACTTCTCATTGGCTCTGCTATGCTGGCCTCAATCCTTATTGCCACACAGGTCTACCCCTCTGCAATAAATATGGGCACAAAGAATGTTATTGCCAGTCAAAGTGCTGAGTAATGACAAAAACTGGGCAGCGAACAATGTCAGTTAGAAGCTTATTTTTGATGGACATTGATTGGACTGAAATGCATTTATAAACAAATGTTCTTTGTGGTCTGCTGTAGTTATGTGACCTTTACGATGAGGCATACAAGCTGCAGGCAGCTATCTTGTGGACTATTTAATTAAAAAATATATTTTGACCAGTAACATGGTGTCAGAAATGGAACTGTGATTGAGCTATAAGCAACTGAAATAAGCCAAAACACAATGAAGGAACATGACACAACCGATACACTGGTAAGAGAAAACAGCTGCAGGTTTTCCCTCCCAGCTCCACTCAAATTGTTGAGATAGATAGATTCTTGATCAGTGGTGGAATCAAGAGTTACAGAGAAAATGCAAGAAAATGGATATGCGAAATGTTGGATCAGCGAAATGGCTTACTCTTGTTCCTATTTCAAATGATCTTATGAACCTTAGCGTTGGCCACATGGAGTTTGGCTGGCAGTTCCCCCACTTAAGGGCCTCAACAGTCTCTGCTTAAGAGAGCTGTCTGCTACTTTCCCTGTCTCTTGTAAAATACCAGCAGCAGTGAGAAGGTATGAGAATACCACCTCAGCCTCCCAAACTACATTTCTTGGCTTCTCTGACTGTCTGACAGCTGGCTGATACCTGCTTCTAAAATTTGGCTGTTAACTCTATCTCTCTCACTCTCTTTCCCTCTCCCAACAGATGCTGCAAGACCTGCTGAGAAGAAACCTCTGTTTCTATTTTAGATTTTCTGCATCTCCAGCATATTGTATCCAGATTTGCAGAGCTTGGTCAGCAGCTGCCTGAAGCAAAAACTGTTTCATGTGGATTTTTTCCCCCAAAAGTATTATTATGAAGGAGATGGGAGGAGTGCACTGTCACTCTTTAGTCCACTGCCTCAAATGGTCACGACATAAATTTAATTGTTTTACCCAGTTTGTGATATGTCTGATTGTATGCTTTCTACATTAGAATTAGAAATAAAAGATCCATCAACCAGGCTTTTTTTAAATAAATACTAAGTTATTAGTTACTCTTAAAGCTTTCTGAAAAAAGACATATTTTTGCAAAGAGATAACAAGGTGTAGAGCTGGATGAACACAGCAGGCCAAGCAGCATCAGAGGAGCAGGAAAGCTGACGTTTCAGGCCTAGACCCTTCTTT
>NC_063333.1:14368730-14412523 GCF_021869965.1 Rhincodon typus
TGTGTTCATCCAGCTCTACACCTTGTTATCTCAGATTCTCCAGCATCTGCAGTTCCTACTAACTCTGAAACATATTTATGCAAATTTTTGTTTCATGCATCAAAACAATTCACAATAATTTATAACATATGAGAAGAGAATGTTGATTGGTTGGCAAGTGGACTCTGATTGGTTCAGATGCTGCCTTGGGTAATACACCAGTATGATGATGTCAGTTAACTTCTAAGCTTTGTTTTTCAGGACATTTGGCACTAAAAGTTGTCCAGTCTGACTTGAAATATCCTGGAAAGGTGAGGTATCTCAACAGGTAGAGCAAGAGGTGAAGTTAGCAGTTTCACACTGCTACTATGCAGGAGCTACAAATCTAAACAAAGGAAATCGTGAAGGTATGAGAGGTGAGTTGGCTGTGATAGGCTGGATAACTTCATGAAGAAGTCTGACAGTGGACAAACAATGGTTAACATTTAAGGAACAAATGTATGCATTTATATAGTCCTTTTAGCTGAAAGAACACAACAGGAAAAGTAGGCCACCATGACTAACAGAAGAAATGAAGATTGTATTAGATCCAAAGAGGAGAGATATAAAATTGTTACAACAAGTAGCAAACCTAAGAATTCAGTAATGGAGGATAAAGGCATTGAAGAAAAGGGTAAAACATATGAAAATAAATTTATAAAGAACATAAGAGTTCCATAAGTATGTAAAAAGAAAAAGATTGGTGAAGGTCAATGTAGGCCCCTTACAATCTGAAAGGGAAGAATTGATAATGGAGAAGAAGAAAATGGCAGAATAACTTCTTTTGCTCTGTCTTCACAGAAGAAACCACAAGTAACTTCCAGGGTGGGAGGGAAGTGATGGTCTTTTGGAGGAATTGAAGAAAATTAGCATTAGTTAAAAAAATGTGCTGCATGCTGAAAAATCCCAGGGTACTAGGGAAGATTCATGAAAATAATGGAAGAGATGGTTGTCCTCTTCCAAAGTTCTGTAGATTCTGACCAGTCCCAGCTGGAAAATACAACCACTCTGTTTAAAAAAAGAGGTGAAGAGAAAACCAGGAATTACAGCCTGGTGAGCTTAACATCGCTTATTGGGAAATTCTGGATTCTTTTAAAGAATGTGATAACTGAACACTAGGCAAATACCACTGGTGTTACATACGGTTAACATGGATTTATGAATGGGAAACTTTGTTTGACAAACCTGTTGAAGTTTTTTGATGACAAGTTCTAGAATAGATGAAGGAGAACTAGTGGATATGGTGTATTTTGATTTTCAGAAAGCTTTTGTTGAAGAGCCACATAAGAAGTCATTGTGCAAAACCAATGCCTCATGCAATTTGTAATTTACTGGCATGGATTGAGAATGGGTTAGCAGACATAAAGCAGAAAGTAGGAATAAATGGATTGATTTTGGAGTGGAAGGTGATGAGCAGTAGGGTATGCTTTTTTAAATCATTAACAGAATGAGGGTGTCACTGGCTAGGCAGCATTTATTACCCATCCCTAATTGGCCAGAGGACAGTTAAAGGTCAACCACATTGCTGTGGGTCTGGAGTTACATGTAGGCCAGACCAGAATGGATAAGGATGGCAGTTTCCTTCCCTAAAGGACATTACTGACCAGATGGGTTTTTCCCAAGAATCGGCAATGGATTCATGGTCATCATTAGATTCTTAATTCCAGATATTTTTATCAAATTCAAGTTCCTCCATCTGCCATGGCAGGATTCAAACCTAGGTCCCCAGAACATTTTTTGGGTCTCTGAACTAACAGTCCAGCAGTAATACCACTAGGCTATCACCTCCCATTGTAGGGATCAGTGCTTGGACATCAGCTATTGACAACAGATAAATTTCAATATATGGATGAGAAAATCAAGTGTAATACTTCAAAATTTGCTGATGACCCAAAACTAGGAGGGAGTGTGAATGGTGAAGAGGATGTAAACAGATTTCAGGGTGAGTTAGACAAGTTGGATGACCAGGCAAATACATGGCAATTTTCAGTATAATGTGGATAAAAGTGAAGTTGCCCACTTCAGTCGGAGAAACAGAATGGCAGAGTATTATTTAAAAGGTGGTAGATTGGGAAAAATTGACGTACAAAGAGGTACAAAGGGCATCCTTTTACAACGGTCAGTGAAAGCAAACATACTGCTGGAGAAAGCAATTAGGGAAGCAAATGGTGTGTTGGACTTCATTGCAAGACGGTTTGTGTGTAGGAGCAAGGAAGTCTTAGTGCAGCTCTACAGGACCGTCAGTATGGTGTATAATTTTGGTTTTCTTACCTAAGAAAGCCACACAGGGGGTGCAGCAAAGGCTCATCAGACTGATTTCTGGGACAATAGGTTTATTGCATGAAGAGAGATTAGGTCAATTTGGTCCTCATTCACTGAACTTGAAGAATGAGAAAGGATCTCATTACAACTGGGTTACATCTTTCCCTTGTGGATCATTTCCACAAGCATCCAGAAGCTAAGCCCCAACTGGGGAAGAACTCAGCTAGTTTTTTTTTGTGTATAAATAAAACCACCATCAAATTAGCCAATCCCCCAATTAATATCTGACAAGTAATAAATACTATCCACCAGGGGCAGCTTGAAAAGAATAGAAATTCAAAAAAGGGGATTACTAAGAGAGGGCAACTAAGTGATGGCAGCGGAAATAATACACTTCAGCTCCTGTGGTGCCCACCTTTCTCTAAGAACTTCGAGGATACAATGAAAACCACAGAAGAGAGACAGGTAGTCAGGAATTACAACACCCGCTATTGCCTGCTATCTAAAAACTCAGCTCTTTTATTTTTCATTTACATACAAAAGTGCTTACGTGCACAACAGAATTTTTTTCCCACGACCAGATCACCCACCTAGCTCTTCACTTATTATCCACCATCACCAATTAAAAACCAATTTACATGCAGAGCCCACTGAGGGCAGTGCAATGATACCAAAGGTGAGTGAAATGTAGGAGAAAGAGAGAAGATTAAATCAAAGTGGACTTGGATGGGGAGATAGGCCACTCCAACCTCTCCAAGAGAGAGGTGGGCACTGGAGGGGACAGAGTGCTTTATCTCCCCATCCAACTTTACTCAAACACAGGATGAGGCTATCACTGGCTAGGCCAGCATTTATTGCCCAGAGGGAAGTTAAGAGTCAATCATATTGCTGTGGGTCTGGAGCCACATGTAGGCCAGACAAGATCAGGATGGCAGTTTCCTTCCCTAAATGACATTACTGAACCTGGTGTGTTTTGCCCACAGTCGACAATGGATTCATGGTCATCATTGGACTCTTCATTTCATATTATTATTGAATTCAAATCCATGATCTGCAATGTTGAGATTCGTACCCAAGTCCCCAGAACATTCTGGATTAACAGTTCAGTGATAATACTGCTAGGCTGTCACCTCCCTTATTATCTCCCAATCTAATTCCATTTTGATTTAGCCCCCTTCCCCTCTCCTGACTCCCCCCTCACCTTTGATGATTTGCACTGCCTTAATGGACTTAGTATGTAAATATCCAATTGGTTACACGAGTGATTTACTTGCGGTGGTTAATAGTTAAAAACAAAAAAAAAAGTCACTGTGATTTGGTGATGGGGAAAAATTTTGGTTGTGAAATAGCACTTCCAAATGTTAAAAAAACAACTGAGTCCTCCCTCCCTCTCTCTCTCCACCACTCCCTAACCTTTTATCCATGATTGTCCTTCATGAATTTTGAAATTAAATTATTCAATTGGAAGCATGGGTGATTTACTGGTTGTGGTTAATAGATGAAAATAAACACTATTCTGCCATAACAAGGTGTAGAGCTGGATGAACACAGCAGGCCAAGCAGCATCATAGGAGCAGGAAGGCTGACGTTTCGGGCCTAGACCCTTCATCAGAAAAGTGACTTTGACAGCGTGCTCAGGAAACCATCCAATAGGATCCATCATCTCCCAAACTGACAGTACATCTGAATTGGTGTTCACGTCTGTCTCAAGTTAAATGTGTGAAGAAGACGGTCAATAGCAAAGTCTGTGACTCTAGTGTTTGATTTGATTAGCTGACAAGAAACTGCTTCCACATTTGGGGAAAGAAACGCTTTTTTCTCCAAATTAACTCTGATTTTCATAGGTTATTTTCTTTTGCTGCCTGTGAATACCTGCTCTGTTCTTAATGATCGTTGTCGGGCAGTGCCTTGGCCAACTGTTTGAACTTGGGAATGATTTAGTGAATCGCGTTGACATCTGTCAGTGTTCTGGCACAAAGTTTTCATCAAGGTGCTTGACATCATTTCCTCGTCCTGGTTGTCTTTGTTTTCATTTCGAGTTGGTTTATTGTGTTCCTGGGGAGTGGAAATATTTCTTACAGCCATCGTGCAATGATAGAACATCCAGATGTTCTTAAGCTGTGCTCAAAACAACTCTGACTGACAGAAAGAATTATAGGTCTTGCACACTTAACCGTCAGAAGTCGAATAACTTTGAAAGATTTTGGTTTCACGGCCACCAAATCACTTTAGACGTATGGGTGAGATTCTACTACAAAAATAGTTTGACTTGGCTGTTTCTCAAGGGCTAGCTATGACATCGTTAAGCAATCTTACCCAATACTGCCATTTCCTCTTGGACATTCTGTAACCATTTATATCACCTCTGGCCCTATCTTTTGCATCTGTGTTTGCCTTGCACTTTCACCTTTTTGGTCATTTAATTAAATCTGCCCTCCATGTTCTGTATTTGCTTCAAAGCTATTCATTGGGCTCTTGTGGCACAGTGGTAGTGTCCCTATCTCTGAGCCAGAGCACTTAGGTTCATGTCCCACATATTCCAGAGCTGTGTAATAACATCTATGAACAAGTTGGTTAGAAAATATCTTAAAGCCATTCATCTATCAAATCTAACAGCTTTGCTGAAAGGCCAATGACTGAGACCATGGGCTGGATTTTCAGACTTTAATGGGACATGGTTGGGAGGCAGACAGGGACCTTGTCAGCCATTGTGCCAATTCTCTGGTTCCATCCTGCCTTTGGGCCAGTTTTGAGGAGGGAAATTTTGTGAGAGTGAGTGGAGTAGTGCAGGCCTACCTTTCTCTACGTGAATGGATGACATGCCTCATTAAAAACTGATTGAAGTCAACTAAAGGAAGGTGACTACAATGTTCCAATTAGCCCTAAGGTTCTTTTCATGAGCAGGACTAGTGGGGTGGTAGTGTCCCAACGTCTGGACTGAAACGCCTGGGTTCAAGTCCTAGCTGCTCCAGAGGTGTGTCATAACATGTCTGAACTGGTAGATCTCAGGGTCTAGAAGCAGGATCCTAGAGATGGGTTAGGGCCATTGTTTCATGCAGGCCTAGAAATGCTCCCTGCCTGTTGCAGTAACTGTAGAGGGACTGTAGGGTGGGCCACTGGGGTGGAGGGGGCTCCACCGTATGGTTATGCGCCATGGCCCATGGATGGTTCTCTCTCCAGCGAAAAATACTATCCCTGTGGCTATGGCACAACTCCTTGAAAGTGACCAAACCAACCATTTCCCTCCCTGAATGGCAGGTACTGGGTGACTTATTCCCAATTCTTTAAATAAACTTACAGTACATTGTCTCCCTGAATAATCAGTGATGCTGATGAGGTCGCTGGCTCCCTGACAGAGTGTAGTTCAGGGAGGTGGGCCCAGGGACAGAAGCAGGGGTCATGCATCCATCGGTGTGTGGTCAACTTTTACTTTGCATGCTCTGGGCAGAGCGTATTAGCTGCTGATGAAATTCAGCCCAGAGTTCCAAATTCCTGCTAGTCTTTGTGTGAGAAAATGCTTCCTGACATTGACCCTTAAACTTTAAATTCAAAACAATACAAATTGAGTCCATGCAGCCGATCCTTATAGTTTCTTGCTCCATAATTATTTAACATAACTTTGCTGAGATATGGTTCCCAGAGCTGAATGTTTTACTGCATAACTGTAACATAATATCCACTCCTTTGTGTTCCAGCTCTCTTGAACTCAAGGCCAACATTCCATCAACCATTTTAATTATTTTTGGAAACGTCCACTAGATTTTAGTGATTTTTGTACGTGGGCTTTCAAATTTCTTTGTTTCTCCATAGCTCCCAGTGTTTTGCCATTTAGAAAATGTCCCAATTTGTCAGTCTTTGGTCCAAGTAGATGACCTCACACTTTCCTACATTGAAACACATCATCCACAGTTTTTCCCACTCAGTTGATTGATAGATGACCCTTGGTAACTTTTATTTCCCACTGACACTATTTTCTGTAGTGCCTAGCTTTAGTGGTATCATTTAAAAAAATTAGATGGAACCTTATAGAGGTCTGAGCAATGTGGGCTATGCTAGATATTTGGCAGCATTGGATGAGAAGTCCAGTAAAGGCTAACTTGATGTTGGGATCGTCTTGCACCATCTTTTATGCTTTTGCCAAGTGGTATAGTAAGTTTCTTGCTATGCATTTGCAGATTGTCATTGAAGGAGTTTATAGTTTGTTCAATGCCTAATTAATTCACCTCATTAATATTCAGCTTCCTATCTTACCAGACATGTCAAATGTTGAGAAATCTTGACAAGAAGATCACAGCAACTACCAGCTGATTTCAGCTCAACACTTGCTTTGAAAGACCTACATGTTATTTAGGACCAAGCAGTATCTCAGGGTATGGTCTATAGGCATGAGCTGCAGGCATTTCTCAATCATAGACATTGACATCTGACATTTACTAACCCTTCAGAACCATCACAGCACCTCTCCAATTCGCCAGCAGGACTCTCAAGAAGCACAGAGTTGCATTGCAGGACACACCAGCAGCCAGAATTGAAAGCCTGCAGCAGGAACACATTGAGTGCAGAGACAGGCACTCAGCTCATGGATTAGACCATCTCATCTCAGTGGAGGATGAGGCTTCCGTGGCTGACAAGGGAAGTCTGGAACAGCATAAAAGCAAAAGAAAAAACATACAATATGGTGAAGATCAGTGGGAAGCTATTAAAAACTGACAGAGGAAAACTAAAAATGCAACAAGGGGTAAGAAGATGAAATATGAGGGTAAGCTAGCCAGTAGTATAAAAGAAGATTGCAAGAGTTCTTTTAAATATCTAAAAAATAAAGAGAGAGGCAACAGTGGATGTTGGACTACTGAAAAATGAGACTGGAGAGGTAGTAATGGAGAAAAAAATAAATGACAGGGGAATTGAAGAAGTACTTTCCAACAGTTTTCATAGTGGAAGGCACCAGTAGTATACCAGAACTTCAAGACAGTTGAGGGCAGAAGTAAGTGTCGCAGCCAGAACTAAGAAGAAGGTGCTAGGGAAGCTAAAAGGTATCAAATGGACTACACTTCAGAGTTCTGAAGGAGATAGCTGAGGAGATTATGGAGGCGTTGGTGGTGATCTTTCAAGAATCACTAGAGTTGGGGAGCGGGGGTGCCAGAGTACTGGAAAATGGCTAATGTAACACCCCTGTTTGAGAAGGGAGGGAGGAAGAAGACAGGAAATTATAGGTTGGTTAGCCTGACCTCAGCCATTAGTAAGATTTTTGAATCCATGATGAAGGATGAGATTGTGGAGTACTTGGAAGTGCATGATAAAATAGGGCTGAGTCAGCATGGCTTTGTCATGGGGAGGTCATGCTTGACAAATCTGTTATAATTCTTTGAGGAGGTAATGATGAAGATAGACAAAGGAAAGTCAGTGGACATGATCTATTTGGATTTCTAGAAGTCCTTTGACAAGATGCCACACATGAGGCTGCTAAATAAGAAAAGGGTCCCTAGCGTTAGGGGAAAGGTACTGGCATGGATATAGGATTGACAGACTGGCAGAAGGCAGAGAGTGGGGATAAAGGGGTTATTTTCAGGATGGCAGCCAGCGACTCGTGGAGTCCCACAGGTGTTAGTGTTGGGACCACAACTATTTGCATTATTCATTAATGATCTGGACAAAGGAACTGAGGCACTGTTGCTAAATTTGCAGATGACACAAAGAAAAGTGGAGGGACAGGTAATGTTGAGGAATTGGGGATGCTGCAGAAGGACTTGGACAGACTAGGAGAGTGAGCAAAGAAGTAGCAGATGGAATACAATGTGGGAAAATGTGATTTTATGCACTTTGGTTAAGATAGAATAGAGGCATAAACTATTTTCTAAATGGGGAAAAGCTTCAGAAATCCAAAGCATAAATAGGCTTAGGTGTGCTAGTTTAGGATTCTCTTAAGGTTAACAAGCAAGTTCAGTTGGCAGTTAGCAAAGCAAATTCAATGTTAGCATTCATTCTGAGAGGGCTAGAATCCAACAGCATGGATGTATTGCTGAGGCTGTGCAGACTCTAGTCTTGACCCTATTTATACGCCACTGCGAAGAAAAACTGGAAATGAGGTAACTAATTCCAACGGACCCCAGGGTTTAAATACCGGGTGGGAAAACACAACAGTGCTTCATCGGAGGCTGCACTGATGATGTTACCCAGCAGGGTAATGAAACGTCCGCGAACGAATGAACCAGCTCAGTGAGCGAACCAACCACAGCATCCACAACCTGAGCTATTGGATTTGGAATATTGTCAATAGTTTTGGGCCCCGTATCTACAAGGATGTGCTGGCCTTGGGAAGGATCAAGAGGAGGTTCACAAGAATGATCTTGGAAAGGAAGGGCTTGTTATATGAGGAATGGTTGAGGACTCTGGGTCTGTACTCAATGGAGTTTAGAAAGATAAGGCCTGAATCTCATTGAAACTTTCAGAATACTGAGATAGAGTTGATGTAGGGAAGATGTTTCCACTGGTAGGAGAGACTAGGCCCCAAGGTCACAGCCTCAGAGTGAAGGGATGACCCTTTAGAACTGAGAGGAGGATGAATTTCTTCAGCCAGAAGGTGGTGAATCTGTGGAACTCCTTGCCGCAGAGAGCTGTGGAGGCCAAGTCATTGGGTATATTTAAGACAGAGAAAAATAAGTTCTTGATTAGTAAGGATATCAGGGTTAGGTGGAGAAGACAGGAGAATGGTGTTGAGAAACATATCAGCCATGATTGATTGGCAGAATAGACTCAGTGGGTCGAGTGGCCTAATTTTACTCTAATATTTTATGGTCTTATGGCCTTAAACCTTCTCTGAACAGCCTCCAATGCATTAAAATCCTTCTATAAGTACAGTGACCCGTACTGTGCACAGCTCTCCAGATGCAGTCTCACCAATGCCCTGTGTAACTGAAACAAAACCTTGCTGTTCTTCTACTCAATTCCCCTCGCAGTAAAATAACATTCTATCAGCATTCTTGATTCCTTGCTGTATATGCATTCTAACCTTCTGCGATTCATGCACTGGGCCACTCAGGTCTCTCTGCGTCTCAGAGCTCTGCAGCCTTTCGTCATTTAGATAATATGCTTACTTTTTATTCTTTCTGTTAAAATGAGCAATTTCACACTTTTCCATATTGTACTTCATTTGTTAGATCTCTGCCCACTCACTTAAACTATCCAAATACCTCTGTAGGCTCCTTATGGCATCTTTACAATTCACTTTCCTACCTGCCTTTGTGCCATCGACAAATTTAGCCACCATACCCTCAGTCCCTTCATATGTTTTTGGCTTTCTTTCATACTCTATTAATCTTTCAGTAATTCTTTGCTTTTTAAAAACTATTCTGTCCAATCTTCTGACTTGTCAACTATCTTTGCACAACTATCTGTCTTTTCTTTGAGTTTAATACTATCTCTGAATTTTTAACTTAACCACAGATGGTGGGTCTGTGCCTTAGGATTTTTCTTATTTTCTGGAATACATATATTCTGTACTTTCTGCAATATCCTATTAAATGTTTACTGCTGCACCTCTATTGACTTACCCTTTAATCTAAATTGCCAGTTCACTTTTGCTAGTTTTGCTTTCATTCCTTCCTAACTGCTCCTGTTTAAATTCAAAATAGTAGTTTTGAACTCACACTTCTCTCCATGAAACTTTGTGTAAAACTTGTGTAAAATTCAATCATATTATGGTTGCTGCTTTCATTACGAGGTCAGTAATCACTTATATCTTGTTATCAAAACTAGGTCTCATGACCTGCTCTATCATTGGTGCCATTACATATTAGTCTATGAAATTGTCCTGAAAACATGCACTGAATTCCTCAACTAGATTATATTTTGCTATCTGATTTTTCTTGTAGGCAAATGGGATTAGTGTAGTTTGGTGTTTGTTGGTAGGTATTTTGTTTGTTGGCAGGCTGAAGGGCCTATTTCAATGCTGTCTGACTCAATGAGATACTCCTCCACTCTTTTCTAGCTTCCTATCCTGCCTAAATGGCACACATCCCCTTTAATATTAAGGTCCCACTCTCCATCATCCTGCAGCCCCCCCCTTAGTAATGGTTGCCAAATCGTACTTATTTAACTCAATTTGTACTTCTAGATCATCTGTTTTGTTTCGAATGCTATGTGCATTCAAATAGAGTGCCTTAAGCTTTGTCCTTTTATTATTTTTGTCTCATTTGCTGATTTGCTCTTACATCTGCATTCTCTGTCGTTTTCTATTGTTATCTTTTGAATATTTTTCACATTAATTCTGGCTTCTGATACATTTTTCCCATTCTCTGATTCTCCAAATTCTTCCCAAATTCGAGCTCTTTTCCCCTACTACTTAGTTTAAGGCCATTCTACTTCTGGTTATGTGATTTGCAAAATACTAGTCCCAGTATGGTCCAGGTGTAGACTGGCCTGATATTACACATCCCACTTTCCCCAGCATTGTGCCAGTGCCCCACAAACCGGAATTCACTTCTCCCACACCAATCTTCCAACCATGAATTCCTCTCTGTCACCTTCTTTGTCCTATGCCAGTTTGCATGTGGCATAGGTAATAATCCGGAGACGATAATCTTTGAGAACATAAGAAATAGGAACAGGTGTAGGCCATCTGGCTTTCGAGCCTGCTCTGCCATTCAATAAGATCGTGGCTGATCATTTCATGGACTCAGCTCCACTTACCTGTCCGCCCACCATAACACTTAATTCTCTTACTATTCAAAGGTCTGTCTATCTATCTTTGCCACAAAAACATTCAATGAGGGAGCCTCAACTGCTTCACTGGGCAGGCAATTCCACAGGTTCACACCCTTTGGGTGAAAAAGATCCTCCTCAACCCAGTCGTAAATCTGATCCCCCTTATTTTGAGGCTTTGCCCCCTAGTTCTAGTTTGACCTGCCAGTAGAAACAACCTCCTGCTCCTAGTTATCTATTCTCTTCATAATTTTATATGTTTCTATAATTTGGAAGAAAGGAGGAGGACAAGCCCTGATCTACATCAGCGGAGCTGAGGCGAAGAGGGTTGAGAGTGTCAAGTTCCTGGGAGTAACAATAACTGACAATCTGCCCTGGACCTCCCATGTAGACATGACAGTGAAGAAGGCACAACAACGCCTCTTCTTCCTCAGGTGGCTTAGGAAATTTGGCATGTCCCTAAGGACCCTTACAGACTTTTACAGATGCCTTAGAAAGCATTTTATGCATAACGACCTGGTATACCAACTGCTCTGCCCAGGATCGCAAGAAACTGCAGAAAGTTGCGTGCACAGCCAAGACCATCACGGACACCAACCTCATCCATGGACTCCATGGACTCCATGGAAAGGCTGCCAACATCATCAAAGACCCCTCCCACGCCAGTAATGCTCATTTCCAACCTCTTCCGGCAGGCAGAAGATGCAGAATCTTGAACTCATGCACCAACAGGTTCAAGAACAGCTTCTACCCTGCCATTATTAGACTGCTGAAGGACTTCTCTAACTTCAAAAAATGTTGATCTTGCTAATGTTGTTCTGCTTTGTGCACCTCCTGTGTAGCTGCAACCTTGTATGCCTTGCTTTATCTAAGCACCCTATGACCTGTATGTCCTTGTTTGCTATGGTCTGTCTGTACAGAGTATAGTCCCAATCTACTCAATCTCTCCTCATAAGCCAACCCTCTCAACTTCGGAATCAACCTAGTGAACCTCCTCTCCATCCCAAACAGTACCAATGCATCCTTTCTCAAGTAGGGAGGCCAAAACTGTACACAGTACTCCAGGTGTGGCCTCACGAGCACGCTATACAGCTGCAGCAGGTTGAGGTTCTACTTCTGCATTTGGTGCCTAGCTCCTCAAACTGGCTATGCAGAACCTCTTTCTTAATTCTACCTACATTAATGTACGTTTTTTATTCTTTATTCATTCACGAGATGAGGGCGTTGCTGGCTAGGCCAACATTTATTGCCCATCCCTAATTGCCCGAAGGGCAGTTAAGAGTCAACCACAGTGCTGTGGGTCTGGAGTCACATGTAGGCCAGACCAGGTAAGGAATGCAGTTTCCTTCCCTAAAGGGTGTTAGTGAACCAGATGGGTTTTTCCAACAATTGACAATGGATTCATAGTCATCATTAGATTCTTAATTCCAGATATTTATTGAATTCAAATTCCTCCATCTGCCATGGCGGGATTTGAACCCAGGTCCCCAGAACATTATCTGGGTCTCTGGATCAACAGTCCAGTGATAATACCACTAGGTCATCGCCTATTGGACTTTGGCAAATGGATCATCCCCTGCCACTGAAGTTCCTCTTCAGCCCCCAGTTGTTGTCCTGAACCCTGGCACTGTGCCGACAAGACAGCCTTTGGACTCATGAAAGATAAACAGAAATTGCTGGAGAAACTCAGCAGGTCTGGCAGCATCCTTGGGAAGAAAGCAGAGTTAACGTTTTAAGTCTGGTGACTCTTTAACAGAACTGGACTGGACTTATGCTCTTTGCTGCAGAGAAAAGTGTCAATCCCTTTGATATGCTGTCCTGTACCACCACTACATTCCTTTTGGTTCCCCTGCTTAGATGGTTTCCTGCACCCTTGACATGGTCAATTAGCTCATCCCCGCCACAGATACTGTTCTCATTCAAACAAGTCGAGAGAACTCCAAACCTGTTGGACAATTGCAGGGGCTGACATGCCTGCACTCCTGTCCTCTGGGTCCTTTTACCTGCCTACTTGTAGTTACATTCTCCTGACACCAATCACCCAATCCTGCCAGTTGGCATTCATACTCTTAATCTCTATTCTTTGTGTTCTTCGTTCTGATCAATTCCTTACCCAAGCTAGTAGGTTGTAACCATTTGCTACTTGCCCAAAAATTCAATAAGGGCTGATGATGTCTTTGTGTTAGTTTGACTATTCTTTCCTTCCAAAACTTTATGAAATAGAAATAATACATCTCCACACTGAATTTTACTAAAATTACTAACACCTGGAACACATACTTTGTTTCCTCTCTAAATCATAATGGCGTCTCAAACAAATACTCAGAATGAATTTCCTTAGAGACTCCCAGGGTCTCAGGTTTTTAGAATTAATTAAGTTCAGGCCAAAGAAAGTCAGTACATTGCTTGCCAAACCTGCATGTTAGATATTAATTCTACCTTTCTCAAAGTTTCGTGTACAACAAATCATTTGAGGTATGATTTCATAGGCTGGAAATTTGGCCCTTTGACAGGGTTATTTCACAGAATGTTGAAGACGATAGCATATTAAGTTTGTGGCAGTCCTTTGGAAGGCCAATCCAGTTTGTCATTCATCCATTTTTCCCCCATATCCCTACAGTTTTTTTTAATTTCTTATAAGTATTTATCATTTTTTTCTTAAAGTTGCTCCTAATGTTGTATTTACCATTAAATTAGGCAATGTATTACAAATCCTAACCAATGGTTCAGGAAGAATATTTCCCATCATATCACTTGTGGCTCTTTGCCAATCTTAAAGGTGTGCCCTCTGATTGTCAACCCTACAAACATTGGAAACAGTTTCCCTTTTTGTTACATTAACTAAACGTTTTTAAGATTTTAAAGCCCTTGATCAATTCTCCGCCTACCCTTCTCTGCTCTATTAAATATCATGAACTCATGAATAAGAGCTGAATTTTGATGTTAGTTGACATGCTTTCAGTTAAAATTGACATATGATGTCAGTTGACCATTGATTAGCACAGCATCTTAACAATTGAAAGATGAACCAATTCACTTTAGCTTGTGCTAAAACCAAGGCCACCAACTGCATGTTGAGATACCAGTCTGGAATATCTTGGGCTGTGGTTGTCTTCATATACACACAAGGAGGCTGCATGTTCCTTAACTCTGAGTAGTAGTTTTATACATAAACATTGTTTAAAGGGGACTAGAAGTTGAAGCTTTTTGTCATTGGAACTAGGATACAAATGGACTTGAATAAAGGGACACCAATTTATACAGCATAATAAGAAGGTGATGATTGGCATGGTGTTGCAGCGAGAACTGACAGCATCTGTGGAGACAGAAACAGAGTTAACTGTACTGATTTTCTTTAGCACTTTCAGTTTTATTTCAGGTTTTTAACATCCATAGCATTTTGCCTTCATTTATGTTCCCTCAGTTCAAAATGACTGAACCCTGTGGATTCATAGGAGTGCCCCTAATGGGAAACAGTAACAGGATTTATGCAAATCATCAGGACACTATTGGTAATGAAGTTTTATCGTGGCCTTCAAAGATTGATGACATCATCCTGAGATTATGGGTGATAAGTGGAAGATGTAAATTGTTGATTTCCAAATGAGACACTTCTTTGAATATTTGTGCCATACAATTTCAACTTTGTTCAGATTGTATTTCTTTAATAATCTATACCTTGTGTACTGACCTTGCTGCTACAATTTTCTAATTCCTTTTTTTGAAAGCATTGATGCTTCAGGAAATCTTGTTGAAATGGGGGCAATAATTAAATAAAAGTGATTCCATTCCTGGTTTTAGATAGAGATTGTGTAGAATCCATTAAGGCCCTGCCAAATGCTTCTTCAAAAGATGGCATTGGAATTAAAGGTGCAAGTTTAATTAATAGTCAAGTTTTCCCAATATATGCCGTATATGTCATGTCTGGCAAAACGTGACCATTTCTTTATCCATTTCAGATCAATAAAATTTAAAAAAAATTAGCTTATGTTTTCCTAATACCTAAGTGACCTGACCTGATTCCTTTCTGGTTTCTTATAATGCTTCTTTGTGATACTCCGAAAAGACTACCACTTGATGGACTACCCTTTCTTCATTGGCTAGTAATTGAGGTGGTCTCCATTTCATCATTGCCTTTCGAGCAAAAACACTCAATTTCAGAGAAAGCTATTTCGTATAACTCCTTCGATTCAGGATCCATTTGTTGCATTTCTACAAAAGAAGATGGGCCAAAAATGTCAGCCTCATTCACCTTGCTTTCATTCTTTTTATTTAAATTATCAAAAAATGAAACTAATAGCTAAATTTCCAAGTCTTTTCCCTATTTCATAAACTGCTCTTCTTCCTGTCTAATGCTATGGGCCTGAGATCTAGTCACAACATTGTCAGGAAACAATCCAGGATGTTCCTCCTGTAACATATCAGCTTTTTTTTACTTCAATGATTATTTCACAAATCTTAGCGAGGCTAATAGTTTTGAACCAGCCAGGTTATTTCTGAAGATAAAGTCAATTCCTTCTATAAGAATTTGTTCCATGAGTCTAACTATCCAGTTACTAAATTGCACTTTAATTTAAATCTGTACAATGGGGCTGGTTTGTAACCTCCAATTAACATTTTTTTCTTCATTAACCCCTCTGGAAGACAAACAGAAACATAAGCCAGCATCAGTGTTTAACTTGCTCCGGTATCTTGCAGTATCTTTATTAGTTTACTGTATACTCACCTATTTTGAAAAAAATTATTCAGACCCTTCAGTCTAATTATCTTTGTCAATATTTGAAGAAGAGTTTTCATGGCTGTCCAGAATCATCTCCCCCTTTTTAGTATATTCTGAGGAAACATATTTCTTTGTACTACTGCTGTAATTTTGATATCTGTTACCTTTCCTGAAATTTCCTTGGACATTCCTACGAGTACATCTGTTATTCCATTTATTTTTCAGCAATTAGCTTTGGTATGTCCAGTCTTGTTACAATGGAACATTTTCTTTATATCAGTCTTTGCTTTCAGCATTTCTCCTTTATCACTCTAGTGTCCATAAGGTCAAAGGATATAGGAACAGAAGTAGGCTATTTAGCCCATTGTGTCTGCTCCATTATTCAGTGAGATCATGGCTGATTTGGTAATTCACAGTTCCACTTTCCTGCTTTTTTCCTACAACCATTGATTCCCTTAATGAGTAAAGGCTTAGACATACTTAATGACCCCAACCTTCTGGTCTTGTGTTTGTTGACTAAAACTAGTACCTCTTCCATCCATAGATTTTCTATTCCTCCAATTTTCTTGTGGATTCCCATATGACCATTTCCCCATTTATAATCATTTGTGTGAGACACCAGAGGCATCAATCAGAACTGCTGCTTCTCCAATCTTAGGCAGCTGACACTCATCTAAAAAAATTTCACAGTTTTTAGGAATGCTCTTTCTGAATCCTTCCACAATCATAATTTCCCTTACATTCTTGAAATATTTCTCTAACCTTAGTGATCAAAACCACTGATCCCACAGAGATAGTAGGAACTGCCGATGCTGGAGAATCTGAGATAACATGGTGTAGAGCTGGATGAACACAGCAGGCCAAGCAGCATCAGAGGAGCAGGAAAGCTGACGTCGAGACCCTTCTTCAGAAATGGGGGAGGGGAAGGGGATTCTGAAATAAATAGGGAGAGAGGGGGAGGCGGATAGAAGATGGATAAAGGAGAAGATAGGTGGAGAGGAGGCAGACAGGTCAAAGAGGTGGGGTTGGAGCCAGTAAAGGTGAATGTAGGTGGGGAGTTAGGGAGGGGATAGGTCAGTCCAGGGAGGACAGACAGGTCAAGGAGGCGGGATGAGGTTAGTGGGTAAGAGATAGGGGCGGGGCTTGAGGTGGGAGGAATGGTTAGGGAGGCGGGGACGAGCTGGGCTGGTTTAGGGATGCGGTCGGGGGAGGGGAGTTTTTGAAGCTTGTGAAGTCCACACCGAAAGCTGCAGGAACAGCATCTCATATTTCGCTTGGGATCAACACACAGACTTAAGTGGTTCAAGAACAATGCCTAACTTGGTCACACTTTCTTACAAGACAACAAGGTGCAGGGCTGGATGAACACAGCAGGCCAAGCAGCATCATAGGAGCAGAGAGGCTGACGTTTCGGGCCTAGACCCTTCATCAGAAAAGGGGGAGGGGAAGGGGGTTTTGAAATAAATAGGGAGAGAGTGGGAGGCGGATAGAAGAGGGATAGAGGAGAGGATAGGTGGAGAGGAAACAATTTCTTACACCCTGTTTCCTGTAAGAATTCCATTCCATTCCCCTACTTTGTCTGTGTCCATCATATTTGTTCCAATGATGTCACCTTTCACAGTGGTGTCTCTGGCATATCCTCCTTTTCTGTCAATCAAAGATTGCCCCTCATGATTTACATGGCCCTCAACTGTGCCTGATTCATTTCCTCTATGTCTGCTGTCACCCCCTCCCAGAAAAAGAATCAGGTTCCCCTCATTCTCATTTTCTATCCTACCAGCTTCCGTAGCTGATTACTCTCAACTATTTCCAGGATGATGCTATAACAAACCATACCTTCTCTTTCCCTGTACTGTTCGCATTCTGCAGGGACTGTTCCCTCCATGACACCCTAGTCCATTTCATGTCACTCCTAATGCATTCTCCTCCAAATCCACACCTCCCCCCACCACCATGACACCTTCCATGCAATTGCATGTCCTTTTGCCTCCTCCCTCCCCGCTGTCTGAGACTCCAAACACTTCAAAGTGAAGCAGCGATTTATTTGGGCTTCTTTCAGTTTAGTATACTTTATTTGCTGCTCACAACCCATTCTCCTCTACGTTAACAAGATCAAATGCAGACTAAGGGACCATTTTGGAGTTCACCACTGCTCTGGTTGTAAGAATGACTCCTACCTTCCAGTTGTTTGCCATTTCAATACACCGTCTTACTTTCATGTTAACATTTCTCTCCTAGGACTGCTCCAGTGAAGCCCAACACAAGCTTGAGGAACAGCACCTCATGTTCTGCTGTTGGACTTTACAGCATTCAGGACCCAACATTGAGGTCAATGACTTCAGCGCATGAACACTGACCTTCATTTTGATTACACACTCTTCCCCCCAGTGTGTCCTCTTTGTATGAGTTTGCTTTCATCATGGCTGACCTATTTTTTTATTCACACTAATTTTAACACCCATACTGCATCCAGAGTTCTCATTTACTCTTACTGGTAGTCCCTTTGTTTTGCCATCACCATGTGTTCCATTCATTCATCCTTCCCCTTTGTCAACAGTATAAAAACCATAATTTTCCAGCCCTCTTCAATTCTAAAGAAGAGTCACATTTGAAATGTTAACTTCATTTCTCTTCCTGCAGAAACTGTTAGACCTGTTGCGTTTCATCAGCACTTAATTTTATTTCAGATCTCCAGTATCCATTGTTTTTTTAATTTATTGACAACAGGCCTGGGTTTTTGATAAAGGTAATCCATTCTCAAGTCGGTGAACATCAGCAACCTTTATTAAGTATATAGGATACATACAAGAAATGATAAGCATCTTTGCAACCTACACACTTGTATACCAGTTTCACATTATCTGACATCCTTGATAATGGACTGTTTTAACTGCTTAAACTACAATTAAAATTTAGATTCCTGGAAAAGGCTTGAATGTACAACTTTCGACTGAAGGCAGGAATGTTGGTTTGAGATCGCAGTCAGATCAACCAAGACCTTACTGAATCATGACGTAGGCTTGAAAGGCTAAATAGCCTACTCCTTATCCTGTTTCGTATGTATGTTATTCCAACTTGAAAAAGCATTGTGTAAAATTTGAGATTTTTGTGCCAGCACATGGGTTCCTGGAAGGCTGCTTTCTTATTCTTTCATGGGATTTGAATGTTGTTGCCTGGCCAGCATTTATTGCCTGTCCCTCGTTGCTCTTGAGAAGGTGGTGGCGAACTGCTTTCTTGAATTGCTACAGTCCATCTGTTGTGAGTTGACTCATAATGCCTTTATGGAGGGAATTCCAGGATTTTGACTCAGTGATACTGAGGGAACAGCAATATATTTTGTCCCAGTGACACTGAAGGAACAGGATATTATGTGGCTTGGAGGGGAACTTACAGGTATAAGCTGCCCTTGTCCTTCTACATTGAATTGAATTGAATTAGGTGTAATGTCATGTGTAAGCAGATGAGTACGGTGAAAAGTTTACAAGTCGCTACTTACGGTGCCAATTTGGTACAAGTTCTTGAAGGGAAAAAAACTGGAAAATAAAGAAATAAAAAGTCCAGAATTGCAGATCGTAGGAATAAATTAGAAAATAGAGAAATAAAAAGCTCAGAACAACAGTCCTTCCAACACGGTCCACGCTGTCACCTGGCTGTCTGGATTAACAGTTCAGTGATACTATTTATAGGCCAACACCTCCTCCCTTTTGGGGAATATTCCTAGGCTCTGATCTGATCTTGTAGCCACTGTGTTTATGTGGCAAGTCTGGTTCAGTTTCTGGTCAATGGTAATCCTGAGGATGTTGATAGTGGGGGTAACACCATTGAATGTCAAGGGATAGTGATTAAATTGTCTTTTATTGGAGATGGTCATTGCCCGGCATTTGTGTGGCGAGAATGTTACTTGCAATTATAGCATGGTGTATGGACCAGGTCGTATCATTTTGTAATTAGCAATAGTCAAGTATTACGATCCCAGCTGATACTACTACCGAATAAGTGACGCCCCACTATGAAATCTGGCTTCATAGTTTTATTTTAGTTTAGTTTAGTTGTTGGTTATTCACTGAAACATGATGCTACAAGAGTTCTTTTAAAAACAGAATTTAATGACACAAAAGAAAATAAAGTCAAGCTATCTAAGTATAGAACAGAATTTGAAAGGTCTTAAATCCCACAGCAAACAATGTCTCATCCCATTTCCGAACATTGTCCTTAACAGAGGTCCAAATCCAGAGAATTTACCGGGATTTAAAATAGCAAAACTTTAACTTTGATTTAACTAATTCTCCCCCGTTCATTCCTGTGAAGTCTTTTTCCACAAATGCTAACAAAATTGATGGGCTTAAACTATCTCAGATTTTAGAAATCTACAGATTTCTAACATAATACCATGGTTGGAAATTGCACAAACTAAACTTTCTTACTGAGGTAACTTTGCTTCCTCTGAACTGTCTACATCCCTTTCTAGGAGATAAACTACATTTGCTTGGCTACATTTTCTAGCCAAGTCTCCTCTGAATTTACTTAAAAAAAATTTTCAAACTCTGCGTTTCCTTTGCTAAATTCAATCCTTTCTTATTCTGAGCTAAAAACAAGCTAAAGGCCTTCAATGTTTATCTCACCTGTCCTAAACCATATCGATAAAAACAATTATCCATTAATACTCGAAGGAGACCAGCTCTCTGATGTGTACTACACTAGGTCACTGTTGCAGAAGGACTGTCTGACCTAATTATTTTTAAACCCTACATAGAGTCATAGAGTCTTACAGCGTGGAAACAAACCCTTCAGTCCAACGAATCCATGCCAACCATGTTCCCAAACTAAACTAGTACCACTTGACTGTGTTTGGCTCATATCCCTCCAAATATTTCCTATTCGTGTCCTTATATAAATGTCTTTTAAATATTGTAGCTGTACTTGCATCCACCACTTCCTCTGGCAGTTCATTCTACACACAAACTACTCTCTGTGTCAAAATGTTGCCCCTCATTTCCTTTTTAAAACTTTCTCCTCTCACCTTAAAAAATGCCCCCTAGTTTTGAACTCCCCCACCATAGGGAAAAGGCCCTTGCTTTTCACTTTGTCTATGCCTGTCATGATTTTAAAAACCTCTATAAGGTCACCGCTCAACCTCCTATGCTCAAGTGAAAAAAGTCTCGGCTTATCCAGCCTCATTTTTATAACTTAAACCCTTGAGTCCCGGCAACATCTTGGTAAATTTTTTCTGAAACCTTTCCAATTCAACAATATCCCTCCTATAGCTGGGTGACCAGAACTGCACACAATACTCCAGAAGAGGCCACACTAACATCCTGTACAACCTCAATATGATGTCCCAACTCCTATACTCAAAGGTTTGAGCAATGAAGGCAAGCCTGCTAAATGCCTTCTTAACCATCCTGTCTACTTGTGATGCAAATTTCAAAGAATTACGTACCTGAGCCCCTAAGTCTCTCTGTTCTACAACACTATCCAGGCCCTACTATTAATTGTATAAACCCTGCACTTGTTTGTTTTACCAAAATGCAATCGTTCACATTTATCCAAATTAAACTCCATTTGCCAATCTTCAGCCCATTGACCCACTTGATCAATATCACTTTGTAACCTTAGGTACCTTCTGCACTGTCAACTTTACCACCAATTTTGGTGTCATCCACAAATTTAGTAACCATGCCTCCTATATTCTCATCCAAATCGTTTATATAAATGACAAACAAAAGTGGACCCAGTATTGACCCCTGTGGAACACCGCTGGTCACAGGCTTCCAGTCAGAAAAACAACCCTCCACCACCACTCTGTCTCCTACCATCAATCCAATTTTGTATCCAATTGGCAAGCTCACCTTGAATCTCATGTGATCTAACTTTACTAATTAGTCTACCAGGAAGAATCGTTTTGGTTACTTCCTCAAAAACTCAAGCTTGTGAGACATGATTTCCTTCACACAAAACCATGCTAACTTTTGCCAATAAGTCCTTGTTTCTCCAAATGCTGTAACCAAACCCAAGTGTCACTATTTTAATCCACACTTTAAAAATGTAATTAATATATCTATACGAATTATGCACCTTTCACCACAGAAGTCCTGTGAAGAGATAGGCAGCATATCTGAACTGTATATGCTCACTCATCACACAGGATGCTGAATCAGGTATTGAAAGCATTATGTCAGTGCCATTTGACAGCCACACAGCTTTGACTAGTGGTACACATCCATCCCTGATCACAGCCAGCACATCACAGAGTGAAGCTACACAGCCAAGTCATTATAACTGTAAATGACTAGATCTGGTTGTGTCTTATCCATGCTGAAGTGTTATCTTAAATTGTAGAGATACTACATCTATATGCATTTTTATCAGATTATTTTCCCCACTCTTTAAAGGAAAAAGGTGGGGACAGTGTAGTTTTGCATTGATTCCAGGGCAGACAAGCATCCTATCTTGAACACAGTTACCTGTAACATGTGACTTTCCAGTATAGAGCTATCTGCCTCACCTACCGCAGTTGCTGCTGTCGTTGCCATCATGGTACCAAGCGCAGAATTCAGTCTATATGTGAGTCTGAGATCTTGTAGCAGTGTAAGTGGGAAAAGAATACTGTAATAAGCCAAAATTATGGAAGGAGAAATGTTGCAGTTTTAAAACAAATTACTGGAACCAGTTGTGAGATAGTTTCCATTGATGCTTTGTTCAAACAGTGGAGGAATCTCATCAACAGAGTGTGTGTGTTTGGAGGCAACTTTGACGAGAGTTGGACTGTTGAACTTTTTTCAAAGAAGGCAGTTGTGTTGTAACTAAGGTTACTGCTGTCTCAACAAGAACCCCGTCTTCATAGTACTTTATATCAGGAGTAACATAGAGGGAACATTCAGGCCATAATATACTTGTAGGGGTGTTTTACTCAGAAATTACATCATTACTAGCAGCCGAGTTCACATGAATCACAGCATAAAACAGACTAGAAAGAAAATTATTCATGGCTTGCCCTGATGCTTGTTTACAGCTGAAGGACCACCTACAGTAACTGCTGGTACTGGAGTTTGTTATTAGAGCAACTCTGCAGTTGTGGCTTGGGTAATTTTTTTGCTTTCTTGGAAACAGAGGAGTTGATTTAGAATTTACCTTGACGATCTCTCAAGTTGCAGTAATGATGACTTCTGGGAGGGCCAGATAATCAACAGCTCAGTTTGATGAAAGACATTTAAAGAACAAGATGACACTGTCTCCCTTCTGACTTGTGGCAATTTTTTGTCTCTGGCTTTTAATGCAAAATTCCGTAGCCTTTTCACACCTAAGACTGGGTCATGTGACCTCTTGCTGTGCTCTTCATAGACTGTGTCTCTTAGGAAAGCATTACGTTCTTCACAAATGTGTTACTTGAGAAAAAAAATACTCTTTTCAAAATCCCATGATGTCCAGCCAGGGATATTATAAATTAATATTTTAGGTAACACTTTGGCACACTAGTAAGCAAACCAAAACTACACACAATACTTCTGTTGTGGTCTCACTAAAGCCCTGTTCAGCTGCAGCAACACTTCCCTACTTCTATGTTCTATTCCTTTTGCAATAAAGGCAATGTTCTATTTAACTTCCAAATCACATACTGTACCCTCATACCCACGTTTTGAGATTCATGTACGAGGAGACCCTGATCCCTCTGTACTGTGAAGTTCTGAAGTTTCTATCCAATCAAATAATACATTGCTTGTTGCCAACATACAGAAGTTCCCACAATATGTGCCACTCGATGTGAGGGGAGGCAATGGACTCGTGGTATTATTGCTGGACTGTTAATCCAGAGACAAAAACAGAAATTGCTGGAAAAGCTCAGCAGGTCTGGCAGCACCTGTGAACAGAAATCAAAGTTAATGTTTTGGGTCCCTTCTTCTGACCTCAAAACAGTTCTTCAGAACTGCTAATCCAGAGACCCAGGTAACATTCTGGGGACCTGGGTTTGAATCTCACCACAGCAGACGGTAGAATTTGTATTTAATAAAAGTCTGGAAATAAGAACATAAGAACATAAGAACTAGGAGCAGGAGTAGGCCGTCTGGCCCTTCGAGCCTGTTCCGCCATTCAATAAGATCATGGCTGATCCTTTTGTGGACTCAGATCCACTTACCTGCATTCTCACCGTATCCCTTAATTCCTTTATTGTTCAAAAAAAATCTACTTTTTTTTAAAAAACATTTACTGAAGTAGCATCAACTACTTCACTGGGCAAGGAATTCCATAGATTAACAACCCTCTGGTGAAGAAATTCCTTCTCAATTCAGTCCTAAATCTGCTCCCTCTAATCTTGAGGTTATGCCCTCTTGTCCTAGCTTCACCTGCCACTGGAAACATCCTCTCTACATCTATCTTATCTATTCCCTTCATAATTTTATATGTTTCTATAAGATCCCCCCTCAATCTTCTGAATTCCAATGAATATAATCCCAATCTACTCAGTCTCTCCTCATAAGCCAACCCCCTCAACTCCGGAATCAACCTAGTGAACCTCCTTTGCACCCCCTCCAGTGCCAATACATCCTTTCTCAAGTAAGGAGACCAAAACTGCACACAGTACTCCAGGTGTGGCCTCACCAGCACCTTGTACAGCTGCAACATAACCTCTCTGCTTTTTATTTCAATCCCTTTAGCAATGAAGGACAAAATTCCATTTGCCTTCCTAATTACTTGTTGTACCTGCAGACCTACCTTCTGTGATTCATGCACAAGGACACCCAGGTCCCTCTGCATAGCAGCATGCTGCAACTTTTTACCATTCAAGTAATAATCCTTTTTACTATTACTCCTACCAAAATGTATGACTTCACATTTATTTACATTGTATTCCATCTGCCAGACCTTTGCCCACTCACTCAATGTATCTATGTTCCTCTGCAAAGTTTCACAGTCTTCTGCACACTTTGCTTTGCCACTCATCTTAGTGTCATCTGCAAACTTTGACACCCTACACGTGGTCCCCAACTCCAAATCATCTATATAAATTGTAAATAATTGCGGTCCCAACACCGATCCCTGAGGCACACCACTAGTCACTGACTGCCAGCTAGAATAGCACTCATTTATCCCCACTCTTTGCTTTCTGTTAGTCAACCAATCCTCTATCCATGCTAATACTTTACCCTTAACGCCATGCATCCTTACCTTATGCAGTAGCCTCTTGTGCAGCACCTTGTCAAAGGCCTTTTGGAAATCTAAGTACACCACATCCACTGAGTCCCCATTGTCCACCTCGCTTGTAATGTCTTCATAGAATTCCAAAAGATTTGTCAAGCATGACCTGCCCTTCATGAACCCATGCTGCGTCTGCCCAACGGGACAATTTCTATCAAGATGCCTTGCTATTTCTTCCTTGATAATAGACTCGAGCATCTTCCCCACTACAGAGGTTAAGCTAACCGGTCTATAATTCCCCATCTTTTGTCTACTTCCCTTTTTAAACAGCGGCGTCACATTTGCTGTTTTCCAATCTGCTGGGACTGCCCCAGAGTCCAGCGAATTTTGGAAAATTACCGCCAGTGCACCTGCTATTTCTCCCGCCATCTCTTTTAGTACCCTGGGATGCATTTCATCAGGGCCAGGAGACTTATCAATCCTTAGCTCCATTAGCTTGCCCAACACTACCTCTTCCATAATAATGATTGTTTCCAGGTCCTCACCGACCTTCGTCTCTTTGTCAATTACTGGCATGTTATTAGTGTCCTCCACTGTGAAGATCGATACAAAATACCTGTTCAATGCCTCTGATGACCTGCCTAAGAGTCTGATGATGACCATGAAACCATTGCCAATTGTTAGGAAAAACCCATCTGGTTCACAAATGTCCTTTAGGGAAGGAAACTGCCATCCTTGTCCGGTCTGGCCTACATGTGACTCTAGACCTACAGCAATGTGATTGACTCTTAAATGCCCTCTGGGATGGGGAATAAATGCTGGCCTAGCCAGTGATGCCCTGATCCCGTGAATGAATAAAAAAAATGCCCACTCACATGACTTGTGTAGATTCTCAGTCCACTTGAAACTTACCTTCCTACCTACTTTTGTGTAATCAACAAATTTACATGCTATACATCTAGTTATAGACCAACAGATTTATTTGAAAACACAAGCTTTTGGACCCTCATTCCTTCTTCAGGTGTTAGTGAGAGAGGTAGTATTAAGCACTGAATTTATAAGTAAAAGATCAAACGGTCACACCACTGATGAGGATGTATTAAACAAACCTAAGATGCTGTTAAATCTTTAATCAGTTGGAAGGTTTTAATTCATTAATATGTATATATAAATCCCTGAATTCCTTTCAAGTCACGGTCCTGAGAGAACTAAAGGCTTTATCAGTCTAAAGAAGAATTAACATTTTCAAGCACACAACACACAGACACACACACACACACACACTCACACACCCTCTTCCACCCCCTCACATACACACACAGATACACACATGTACACACAAACTCTCTCTCTCTCACACACACACACATACATGTACATGTGAATCTATGGGGTGAATTTGTTCAGAAAGCATACAATTTATAGACAGTCAGTTAATGTGGCATTTTATATTTTCCTACTTTAGAAATAAAACCAGACTGACTCCAAACCAAAACACAAACAGATTCTAAACAAGGCCTCATACCTAACATGCGTTGTTTGCCCTAAAATGTCACCTTTTCTTTACATTGATGAAACCTTTAGTTCTCTCAGGACAGTGACTTGAAAGGAATTTGGGCATTTACATATACATATTAATCAATTAAAACTTTCTAACTGATTAAAGATTTAACAGCATCTTAGGTTTGTTTAATACATCCTCATCAGTGGTGTGACTCTTTGATCTTTTACTTATAAATTCTGTGTCTGATACTACCTCTCCCACTAACACCTGAAGAAGGAGTGAGGCTCTAAAAGTTTGTGTTTTCAAAAAAAACTATTGCACTATAACGGTGTCGTGTGATTTCTGAACTTGTCCACCCCAGTGCAACACTGGCACCTCCACATCATGACTATATATCCAGTAATTGAAGTAATCCAAGTTAGTGTATAGATCAGGAATATTTGTGGCCTGAGCACTGATATCTGTGGCACTTCACTGGTAACAGCTAACCAACCCAAAATGATCCATTTATTCCTAATGTGTTTCCTTTTAGCTAATCAGCTTTATCCACAGGAATGTGTTAACCCTAAACTAAGTTCCTGCTTTGTATCCTTTCAACAGCCTTTGATGTGGCAGCTTATTGAATGTCTTTTGGAAATTCAAATAAACCACATTTACAGGTTCCCCATGAACCATGTTACATTGTCAAGGAATTCTAACAAATAAATCAAACTTGATTTCTCTTTCACTAAACTGGATCAATTCTCCCTGATTGTGTTATGATTTTATGAATTCTTTCTTTAAATGGATTCAAGTATTTTCTCTATGGTATGTTCTCTAGGACAACTGGTCTATAATTTCATACCTTTAGTCTCCCTCCTTTCTAGAAAAGAAGAATTACATTAAAGATTTTCCAATCTGCTTGGGCCTTTCTAGGTCTAGGGAGTTTTGGAAGATCACAACCTGCTACCTCTGCAGCCACATGTTTTAAGACTCCAGGATTGAAGCCATCAGGTCCGGAGGACCTGTCAGCCTTTAATTCTAATATTTTCTCAGCACCTTTTCTTTAGTGGTTGTCTTTATTTTAAGTTCTTCTTTCTTTTGTCTCTTGATATTAAAGCATTCTTAGGATGTTTTCTGTGTATTCTACAATGAAGACAGATACAAGATATCTGTTCAATAGTTCAGCTAGTTCCTTGCTTTCCATTATTAACTCCCAGACTCAGCCTTTAAAAGTCTAACAATCATTTCAGCTACTCTCTTCATTTTTAAATACTTGTAGAAACTCTTATTTTCTGTTGTTATATTTCTGGCTAGTTTTCTCAGTTTTTACTCCTCACTAATGTTAATCATTCTTTGCTAGTTTCTACAATCTGTCCATTCCTCTGATCTAACACTAATTTTGAGGTGTTGTAAGTTTTTTTCTTTTCATTTAATACTATCCTTAACTTCAGTTTGCCACAATATCAAACGCTTCTCGTAGAGTTTTTCTTTCTCAATTGCATATATCTTGGCTGAAATTTCACCTTAACTGTCTACCACTTCTCTGTGCTCCTACCTTTTAAACTATTTTCCAAGTTAACTTTAGACAATTCTATCCTCATATACTTTTAATTTCCTTCATTAATTTAATTTAAGATGCTTGTCCTAGACCCACAATTCTCTCCATCAAACTGAATGATAAATTCTATCATATTATTATCACTTTTGCTAGTGTTTCTTTCACTATGAGGTCACTGATTACCCTTTTGTAAAGATCACATCTTTATATCATTCTTTATTATGGAGTGAGGATCAAAATGGGAAAAGAATACTGTAATAAGCCAAAATTATGGAAGGAGAAATGTTGCAGTTTTAAAATAAATTACTGGAACCAGTTGTGAGATAGTTTCCATTGATGCTTTGTTCAAACAGTGGTGGAATCTCATCAACAGAGTGTGTGTGTTTGGAGGCAACTTTGACTAAGAGTTGGACTGTTGAACTTTTTTCAAACAAGACAGTTGTGTTGGCCAGGAGTCATCAAGCATGGCAACAACTCTCTATTTGGTTCTTGGGCTGGTGGACAGTCTATATGTGAATAATATAATGGGGGAAGTGATGGCTAGTGGAATTATCACTGGACTGTTAATCCAGAGACCCAGATAATGTTCTGGGGACCCGGGTTTGATGATACCCATGGTAGATGGTGGAATTTGAATTGAATAAATATCTGGAATTACAGAGTCTAATGAAGACTGTAAATCCATTGTTGATTGTTGGAAAAACCCATCTGATTCACTAATGCCCTTCAGGGAAGGAAACTGTCATCCTTCCCTGGTCTGACCTACATGTGACACCAGACCCACAATAATGTGGTTGATTCTGAACAGCCCTCTGGGCAATTAGGGATGGGCAATAAATGCTGCTTAGCCAGCAACGCCCTCATCCCATGAATGAATAAAGAGAAAAAAAAAGAAAACCTCCAGACTCTAAAAATACAACATTAGTCTCCTAGCATAGAAGTAACAAAAAACTGGAGAACAGCTAGCTATTTTCACTCACCAATTGTCTATAAGCTGCTGCCACTAACCAGTGGCTAAGAGACTGATTAATTAGTGTGCCAACTATTCTGTGTCTACAGTAAAGAACTGAATGGACCTGGAAAGAACATCAGAGACCAGAAAGCAAAAAGGTACTCCATTAAATCCTATGGACTCTGCTATTGAACTGTATTCCCAAAATTTTTTTTCTTTACCAAAACATTTTTTTTCATTTGACTGTGTTTGTCTGCATGATTGTGTAGGGGTTTATGAAGGGGTATAATTAAAAGTTGATACTTTATTTGCCTGTGGTTAGAACTGATTTATTTGGAATAAATAATAGCTTCTTAAATACAAATGCCTAGTCTGTGTTTCTGTTAATCTGTTCATTAGAACAGGAAAATTCAGGGCTTGATTGATTGATTGATTTGACTGATTGATTGATTGTCACATGTACAGAAATACAGTGAAAAGCTTTGTTTACGAGCATTTATGACTTTTGAGTAAGTTCATTAAATCCTTAACTTTTGTGATGACCTCAGGAGTTGTCAGGCTCAGGTATTAGCACACTTCCCAACTGGGTCATGATACGGTCTCACAAAGTAATAGATCTAAAATAACATGCTGCCCAGTTGGCACTAGAACACACTGCTCTAAATATAAATTCCTGTATCACAGAAATCAATTTTTGATTAAATCTCTCAATGGAGGTTGGCTTTGAGGTTAGTGACCCTTTGGTTTGTTGCTGACCACAAACTCCAAGCCACAGTTTGTTCAAGGCGATGAAATGGGGCTTGAATCTTCTGACTGGTGGAACAAAGATCAATTTTACTATGCTGTGATTAACATTGGCAAATACCATGAACCATTCATAACAGCATAGGAATAGACTCAAAGGTCTTAGGCACCTTAAGGATGGAGAAACTGTAATCACAATTTATAACACAGATTCACAGGTCTTAGAAAATGGTGTCCACTATATAGGACTGAGACAGGATTAATTTCTTTGCTGGTGGATTGTGAATCTTTGTAATACCCTACCCCAGGAGCTGTGGGTGTTCAGCCACTGAATAAATTCAAATCTCTTGATAGCATTTTCAACACTTTGTTAATCCATATCCAATGTTGTAAGATGACCCTTAGTAACTTGAAATCTTCACCTCCAACAGACGAACATACCACCTTATGCAACGTAGCAGTTTTCAGGTGTTATTCCAACTGCCAAAAACATTCTCTCTATGTGTCATTTTACTCCTATAGTGTGATTACCTTTGAGGCCTGTTTTGAAACTGAATGAGTCATATGAAGACATCTGTACTTAATGTTAAATTGGCGTGACCAATATTTTGCACTTAATTTTGTGTAGGCAATGAAACAAAGCCACAAGAAGAGTCATGTTCAATGAATTTGAACAGTGGTTCTCAGGGAGTTTTATGTTTGTGTCAGATTTTCTATTCATAGGGGCTGGAAAATCTCTATTCCTATTCAGTTGATGCTTCTTTGCCCTCACAGTTTAAACATAAACACTATTATTCTGTGTAAATGGTGATTTCCACCACATTTATGGAGAAGTGACATCAGAGGAGTAAGTGCAACTTCAAGACCTTCAATGGCCTCCAGTTGTCTTTATTTGCCCATTTTTTTGGGAAGCGGGGATATTTTATTTTACATAGAAGACAACAATTACTATGTTCAATTCATAGCACTTCAGTGCCAGCAATGAAAAGTACTCTGCCCACTCTACTGCTGTGGCGTACAGTGATCAAATAATGATCTCAGTTAGGAAGTGATATAAACCAAGGTTGCTGAAAATTCAGAGTCCCAGATGACAGAAAACTTTCCACGTAGAAAGTTCCATATTCTAACTTTTTGTTATTCATTTGAAAGATATGGGCATCACTGGAAAGGACACCATTTATTATTCACTACCTAATGTTGGTGAGTTGCTTTCTTGAACTATTTTGTTTTTTGATTTCACAACCATTTGGCAGTCAAGAGTCAACAACATTGCAAAGGGTCTGAAGTCACATAAAGGCCAGATTACTTAAGGGACAAAGCTAGGTGAACAAAATGCTTTTATGACAAAAAGAAAATCATATTATGGTAAACATGACCAATGCTACATCTTTTCATTTAGGATTTTATTTAATTAAATAAATTTAATTCCACAGTTATAACGAGAGCATTCAAATTTATATCTCCAGATTGAGATCAAGATGGTTTGTGCTAATTTCACTGGCCTAGAAATCCAGAAGTCCAGGCTAGTGTGGTGGGAATGTGGGATTCCAATTCACCATAGCCAGTTGGCAGAATTTAGGCTAAATGATCAAAATCTGGAAGTAAAAGCTGGTCCCAGTAATGGTGAGCATAAAACTATCCATGACAATGAATAGGGGAAGGCAATGGCCTAGTGGTATAATCGCTAGACTATTAATCCAGAGACCCAGGTTTGAATTGACCATGGTAAATGGTGGAATTTGAATTCAATAAAAATCTGGAATCTGCTGATGACCATTAATCTATTGCTGATTGTCAGAAAAATCCATCTGGTTCACTAATATCCTTTAACAAAACAAACTGCCATCCTTAATTGGTCTGGCCTATGTGTGACTCCAAACTCACAGCAATGTGTTTGACTTTTAACTGCCCTCTGGGCAATTAGGGGTGGGCAATAAATGCTGGCCTGGCCTGTGATGTCCTCATCCTGTGAATGAATAAAAAGTTGTTCCGCCTGTTAGAATTTCCACAAGGAAACATTAGCTTTGACTATATACATACTCAGATGAGTTAACGAGACTGCTTAATTTATTGTAAATTTTGTTCAAATCTCTATTTTCCTTTCCGAGTCTTTGACTTGATTCATCTAATTTGATTTGATTTATTGTAGTCACGGGTACCTAAATACAGTGAAAAGCTTTGTTTGCGAGCAGTACAGGCAGATCATAGTAAGCAAAAATGTATAGAGCATTGGGTGCTCAGAGAGAGTGAGGCATGCAGGTTACATTACACAGGAGGTGCATGAAGCAAGATCAATATTAACAAGATCAACACTCTTTGAAGTTAGAGCATCCATTCATCACTCTACTAATGGCAGGGAAGAAGCTGTTCTTGAACTAATTGTTGCATGCGTTCAAGCTTCTGTATCTTCTGCCTGATGGTAGAGGTTGTAGGAGAGCATTACCAGGGTCTGAGGGGTCTTTGATGATGTTGGCAGCCTTTCCCCACAGTGAGAAGTGTAAATGGAATCCCTGGATGGAAGGTTGTCTTCTGTGATGATCTGGGCTGTGCACACAACCTTCTGTAGTTTCTTATGGTCCTGGGCAGACCAGTTGCTGTACTAGGCCATTATGCAACCAGATAGTATACATTTTGTGGTGCATCTGTAAAAGTTGGTGAATGTCCTTACAGACATGCTGAATTTCTTAAGACGCCTGCGGAAGAAGAGGCATTGTTGTGCCTTCTTGTCCGTTGCATCTATGTGGGAAGTGCAGGACAGGTTGTCAGTTATCATCACTCCTAGGAACTTGATGCTCTCAACCCTCTCAATCTCCGCTCCATTGATGTTTGGGGTGTGTTCTCCTCCTTTCTTTCTGAAAGCAATGATCAGTTCTGTTGTTTTGCTGACACTGAGAGAGAGATTGTTATTATTTCACCATGAAACCAAGCCCTCTGTCTCGTTTCAGTATTCTGACTCATCGTTGTTTGATATCTGTCCTACCATGGTGGTGTCGTCAGCAAACTTGTAGATCACATTCATTTGGAATCTGGCTACACAGTTGTGGGTGTACAGGGAGTACAGTGGGGGCTGAGAACGCTTCCTTGGGGGCTCTAATGTTGAGTGTTATCACAGAGGAGGTGCAGTTGTCTATCTGTACTGAATGCAGGAAGCTGAGGTTCTAGTTGCAGAGGGTGGAGCCGCGATCCAGATCTTGAAGTTTTGAGATTGGTCTGGAGGGAGTTATGGTGTTGAAGGCGGACCTGTAGTCGATGAGCAGGAGTCTGACCTATGGGTCCTTGTTGTCCAGATGTTCCAGGGATGAGTGCAGGTCTAGGGAAATGGTGTCCACTGTGAACCTGTACTTAGGTAGGCAAATTTCAGGGGATAGAGGCAGGCTGGGAGGATCGAGTTGATGTGGGCTATGACCAGCCTCTCAAGGCACTTCATGATTGTGGTGTTCAGAGCCACTGGGCAGTAGTCATTGAGGCATATTGCATGTACTTTCTTTGGTAGTGGGATGATAGTGGTCTTCTTGAAGCAGGACTTTAGGGACTTTGGCTTGTAGGATAGAGAGGTGGAAGATGTCAGTGAATACCTCTGTCTGCTGGTCTACATAGGATCTAAGTGCACAGCCGGGGATTCTATCTGGGCCCGTCACTTTCCATGCGTTGGCTCTCAGGAAGACCAATCTAATGTCTGCAACAGTGACAGAGGGAACAGGTGTGTTTGGGGCTGTCGGAGCCTATCTATATTGATAGGCACGCAAGGAAAGTCTATGACCAGGTTTAGAAACACTTGAAGTAACGTTGGTGATTTTGCAATTTCCCTGTTGGCTTCTATTAGATCAGACATTCAATTGATCTGATTTAAGGAACTTCCAGTGATGGAAGTGCAAGAGTGTATGAGCGTGAAGAGCTGGTTAAATTTCTTTTACTCCATTATTAGCATCGGATACTGTTGTTGGTTCCCCTGTAGAAAAACTAGTCCATCAATATGTTGTTGTTTTTCATATAAAGAAGCTTATTCCAGGGTGTGATGTAAACTGTGGGATCTATAAGTATAATGTTTAATGTTAGTTATTGTAAGATTGCATTTCTGATTTTGAGCGAGTAACTGGTGGGATTTTCTGTGAGACGTAAGTTAATAATTAACCTGTAAGTATTTCTGTCACAATGGTGATATCTTTTAACAGCAGTTTTTGAAGCTTGGCTATGGAGTGAATGAGTTTTATGCGCTCATGGACTTTTGGTTATTTTCGATTGTTTGTGACCCAGCATGGTAAATCGTGAGGTCTCAGAGATTTGATAGCGTTGTATAATCTGTCTCTTTTTAATCTGACTATCCTTAGTGGAGAGAGAGAAATTATTTTTTTCACTTTTTACTTTTATATTTTCATCCTGTGATGACCTTGGAACAGGATGGCTGTATACAGCAGTGCTCCTAAGAAGGAAATGATAGATTTAGTGAATTAGATTACCTTGCAATGAAAAGGTTAGTGCTAGTCCCAGAAGAAGGGACTAAACCCTGAAAGTGGTTACTTATGATGCGTACATTGAAATTCAAGGGTTTAGTAGCTCCAGGAAGAAACTATCCGCAGTTTCAGTTCAAAAGTTGAAGTCACAAGGAAGACTCTGGTGTTGGTATTATATGCGTGGTGTTTTGGGAACTGTACCAGGGTGACTTTTACTGTGTGTTTAAATTTTTTGAATTTGACTTATAAACAGATTTGGGTTATTCTATATTATCTAAGTTCCTTTTGTAATAAACTATTGTTAAAGCAAAATCTGCATCACGACTTTGTTAAAGCTAAAACAAATAAAAATATGAACTATCAAACCAGGTTTCTGACTGGGCTTTGTCTTATCTGGTAATAACATCTGCTGAGGCTGTTAACACCTTGCATATTGATAGGTTCTTTAAGCTTTTGTTTCAACTCAAGAATATACATGTTGAACAAAAACAGTTGTTGGAAAAGCTCAACAGGTCTGGCAGCACCTTTGAAGAAAAATCAGAGTTAACGTTTCTCTGCTCTGAGGAAGGGTCACCAGACCCGAAACGTTAACTCTGATTTTTCTCCACAGATACTGCCAGGCCTGCTGAGCTTTTCGGCAACTTCTGTTTTTGTTCCTGATTTATAGCATCTGCAGTTCTTTCAGATTTTATTTAATATACATGTTGAGTTGGGAATGTTTTAAATTGGTGCTTGCTCTCTTCTTCAGACTACAGCACAAATTCAAGGAGCTAAATCTTTTGCTACGAATACCTTGCTGGTAGAAAGCTGGATAGCTTTGTCTTCACTGATGTAGGATTTGGAAACTACATCTTGACAAGAGTAGTAATATTAGATTGTTCAGGATTTTGCATTGATGTCACATGCAATATATTGTTCAGATGAGAGATCTGTTCCTCTAGTCAGATGGTTTCTTGTGCTTTAAGTAGTCAACACCCAGTAAAATGCTCTGCATTAAATGAAACCTTTGCTGTATAATGCTTCTTGAACAATTTTCTAGACCCTATATCCATTCCTATTTGAACTGTCTGTTCTAGAGTTAGATCCTCTTAAATAAAATTGTTCAGTAACTGACCTGTGAGACCAATAACAATTCTGTTGCAAATAAGCTCCTGTCATAAGTTTTACATTTTACTTTTGTAGTTTAACTTATAAGTATTTCTAAAACAAAGGTGATTTCTTTTAAAAGCTGCTTTTGAAGCTAAGCTGTAGAATGAATGAAATTTGTGACTTTTGGTTATTTTAGATTCTTTGTGACCCAGCATAGTAAACAATGAGGTCTCAAAGATTTGATAGAGTTCTGTAATCTGTCTCTTTTTAAGCGTAAAGAAAATACCTTCAGCTGAGAGAAAGAGAAACTTTTAGCTTCACGTTTTACTTTTGAAGTTTAGTCCTGTGAAGACCTTGGAACAAGATGGCTTTATGGAGCAGTGCTCCTGAGAAAGGAACGATAGATTTAGTGAATTAATTGCTTTGGAGTGAAAGAAGTTAGTGCTGTCCCAGACCAGAAGCGTCTGTGGTTAATTCCAGACCTGAAGAAATGACTAAAGCCCGAGAGTGGTTACTTAAGATGTTTACATGGAAGCTCAAGGGTTTGGTAGCTCCAGGAAGAAGTAGGGTTAATGGGACTCACTAATTTAGCTCATTATTGACCTGTATGTACTATCTACAGATCTTGGGAGTTGATATCTGCTATCGAAGCTTGAACTTGCCAGTTGTTCTTGAAGTTAAAGAATAATCAAAAACTTACAAAGTTGTCAAAGTTAACCTGTTTCTGATTGATCTGTTGTCTATGTAACATATGATCTGCCATTTTTTTTCCCTACACAGTAAAGTGTACTAACTTGCTCAGCATTTGATTTGGAGTCCAATTCAGAGGCTGTTCAAAATCTTAGAAATTGTGCTTTCCACATCCGCCAATTTGCTGATCCTTCAAATGGATTTGAATATTTAAACCTTTCTGATAGAAAGATTAAGAGAGGTGAATTTTGTTCTGAGGTTTGATTGTTAATAGGCACTTGAAGTTTTGACTATTTATTTGATTTGGTTGAAAGTTGTTAGGATTTTAATCCCATTGTATTGAATTCACTGTTGTTTTGCGTTCTTAGTTTCTTAGCATCATTAAAGTTGATGTTAAATCTTTGTTGTCAAGATTATTCTTGTCCTAAACTGAAAGCTGTTAGGTTTCTGCTGTGTTAAATACTGTTTTCAATGTAAAGTTTGTTTTTCCTTTCCTATGTGGAATCTCTATAGAAATGAATGAAGATATTCAGAAGGAGGATCAAGTTCCAAGCCATTCCCATTGCTCCTGAGCTCCTCTCAACAATCTGACAACTAACAATGAGTAGGAAATGGGCTTAAATAGTTAACAATTTTCCAATTAATACCTTCAATTGGAGCAAGGGCACTGTGTCAGCCCAGGCCTCGTCTGTCTCACTGTAACATTGAGAAGAGGTTGGGGTAGGCAGGCAGGTGTGGGAAGGTCATCTGAGGAATTTAATGCAACTGCTGAGCATGTTAAACTGATTGGTGGACCAACCAAACATTTGGGGAAATTCTTGGAAGCAAAATTAAGTGCAGCATTGCCATTTTTTCAGTAAAGTGATGTCCGATAGCTACATGTGCATTTCATGATATCATAGAATCCCTACAATGTGGAAGCAGCCCATTCAGCCCATCGAGTGCACGCTGACCCTCCTAAGAGTGACCCACTCTCCTCTTTATAACCATGCAGTTACCATGGCTAATCTTCTAAGCTGGCACATCCTTGGACACTATAAGCGACTTAGCATGGCCAATCCACCTAATGTGCACATCTTTGGACTCTGGGAGGAAACAGAGTACCCAGAGGAAGCCCACACACACACAGGGAGAATGTGCAAACTCCAAACAGAGGCTAGATTTGAATCTGCGTCCCTGGTGCTGTGAGGCAGCAGTCCTACCCACTGTGGTGCCCCAGTGTTCAGGATGACATCTTGGTAAAGTGATTATTGATACAGACTTGATGCTTGCTGAAGACATGCAGATTTTGATGTGATGTTAGTATTTAATGATTGGTGTTATCATTTTGGAGATTTATGCTCCAGCTGTTGCTCTGTCTCTTAACTTCACAAGCTTGATGAACCGCAGGAAGGATTCCTATCAGTGCGATTTAAAGATTGATTTTCGGCAATCTATTTTGCCTGTTGCTACAATTCTACAAGAGTTTGGTGCTGACCACTGTTTTAATTCGCATAAGTCTACACGTAAGTGGTGTGGCAGGTACTGAAAAATTTTTTGATGACTTCATGATTTCTATACAAGGGTGTATGTGTAGACCTGTTTGAGTATCTAAAAATAAGTTTGTGCAAGAGGAGAATAAAGTTAGAGCTGCATGTTTACACCATTTGCAGCTTCTAAGTTAAAAGAGATTGTAGAATAATGGGAAAAACAGATGTAAGTAGGAGAATTAGACTAGACAATACCTTCACTTTCAACCTCACTGCTGGTCATAGCCTTAGCAATAGCTTTTCTGATACTAGCCAGTACCATATTTTCCAGTTAATTTCTACTGTCTGCACTTATATGCCACCTTCTCCTGCAATAAACAGGATTGGATGTCAGTGAACATTATGTAATATGTTTGGATGAGTTGGTTTGGATCACGGCTGAATAGCGCACAGTGCCTGTAAGCTGTGAAACCTTGGTGTAAATTGCAAGACTTCTAGGTAAGTGAGAGTGAGCTGAAATATTTGCGTGTTAGATATGATCTGTGATTGATGATGTTATGATACAATAAGCAGTTTGAGAGTCTCTTGGTGCAGTTGGTGAGATATATTCACAGACCTTGATCACTTGTTTTTCTTTCTTTGATGCCCATGCCAAATGGGACAGAATGGCTTGATAGGCTATTTCAGACGGTAATTAAGAATCAACCATATTGTGTGGGTCTGGAGTCACAGGTAGGCCAGATTGGGGGAACACTGGATTTGCTTCCCTAAAAGGCATTAGTGAACTGGATGAGATTTTACAACAATTGACAGTAGTTGTCTAGCTCTCAATTCAGATTTTATTAGTAGAATTTAAATTCCAAGTGCTGCCATGCCAATACACCGTCATCTTCCTCTTATGGGAGGTGGTTAAATTCTTATAGAATCACATCTATCTGTAACATATAGACTCTTCTGCCACGGATAATATTGTCTTAGCTGCTTCACTATAGTTGTTTTAATATAATCCAATTGACAGCTGGGCTTCTTTGGTAGGTAGGATTTCAAATAATATACATGAACTAATTACCAGAAATAAATGTCTGCTTCATGTATAAATCTTGCAGATTATTGGACTATTTAAGACATGTACAAATTATTTTTACAGCCTTGCAGATTGATTTTTTTTATTTGTGGGATGTGGGCACTGCTGTCAAGGCCAAGGTTTATTGCCTATTCCAATTGCCCTTGAGAAAGAGCCATCTTCTTGAACAGCTGCAGTTCATATGTTGCAGTTACAGTGCTTATAGGGGAGAATTTATAAAGTTTTGTATTTTACACCGTTAATGCATCTGTATGAAATTACACTTACAAGTTTAAAAAAAATCTTAGATTTAGGCATTAGTTTGATATAGTGGATTTTGGTGTGCACTAGAGAACATACTGGCATCGTATGTGATTTCTTGGTGTTTGCATTGTTATGAAAGGATAATTGCTACCCCTGCAGCAGCCAGCTGTGATCACAGCATGCTTAATGGTGCACATTTCAGTTTATAGGATAATTGACCTGTTTATGGAACTATTCTGTTGCTGTGAACACAAGTTAAACATCTTAGGAGGCAGTCCAAATCATGAATGGGACAATGGCTTTTTTTTTAGGGACTTGCAAAGCGATGTAGACAGCCTAAGCAAATTGGAAGAACTAGGAGAGATATTTCAATGTGTGAGGTTATCCACTTTTGATCTGAGAAAGATAAAGTATTATATTTCTCAATGATGATTTTAGCAATAAACAAGCTGGGTAACCACTTGCACTAAAAGCTGGTGCAAAGGTACAAAAAGTAATCATAAAGGTTGTTGAAACTTTAATTAGTTGATTAATTCACATATCAATGTGTACAAAATGATATAAAGATTCAATAAAGTAAATACAGAAAACAACTGACGTAGGAATGTAGAACCATTGGGGATAAATTTAATGTTAGTGCTAGACCATGTTGGAGTAAAATCTGATAGTATGTCTTCATACAAAGGTTAGTAGAAACTATCCTGGTCCATCCACATAAACGTTACAGTCAAGAAAGCACACCAAAGCCTCTACTCCCTCAGAAGGCTAAGGAAATTCAGCATATCCACAATAATCCTTACCAATTTTTACAGATGCACTATAGAAAGCATCCTATCTGGGTGTATCACAGCTTGGTATAGCAACTGCTCTGCCTGAGACCGCAAGAAATTACAGAGAGTTGTGATTGCAGCCCAGTCCACCACGAAAACCAGCCTTCCTTCCATTGACTCAGTCTTCACTTCCTGCTACATGGCGCAGCATAATCAGAGATAGCAAGAACTGCAGATGCTGGAGTCAGAGACAGTACAGTGTGGAACTGGAGGAACACAGCAGGCCAGGCAGTATCAGACGAGCAGGAAAGTTGACTTTTCGGGTCAGGACCCTTCTTAGAAATGGGGAAACGGAAGGGAGCTGGGAAATAAATAGAGGGAGGAGGAGTGGGGCTGGAGAAAGTAGGTGGGATGGTGATAGATAAATGACATTTCGGGTCGGCATCTTTCTTCAGAAATGGGGACCCCGGTTATACTCTCTTCTACTCTCTTTCACTGGGCAGATGATACTAAAGTTTGAAAACACGTACCAACGGATTTAAGAACAGCTTCTTCCCCACTGTTATCACACTTATGAATGGACCTCTCATATATTAGAGTTAATCTTCTCTGTAGCTATAACACTACTTTCTGCATTCTGTTCTATTACCCTGATGTACTTATGCAAGGTATGATTTGTCCAGTTAGCATGCAAAACAATACTTTGTGTATCTCAGAACATGTGACAATAATAAATCAAAATCAAAGTATCAAAAAACACTGTTGGTCTTTATTGTTGGGAAGGTGGGTAACATATTGGTGTGATGAAATCTTGCTGCATTGTACAGGACTTCTGTGACACTACATCTATGTCTCATTACACAAAATAGGAAATACTTCTCTTGTAGGATATTACAAAGGTTCACCAGATTAATTCCTGGGAAGAGAAGGCTGCCTTATGAGAAGAGATTGAGCAGAATGGGTATTTGTTTTCTGGGGTTAGATGAGTGAGAGGTTAATTATTTGAAACATCCACAATTATTGAAACGTTAATGCTGTGAGAGATCTAGACTCTAGGGAGAATCTAGACCAATATGTTATCATTCCAAGATAAGGGGTCAGATGTTTCAGACTGAGATAAAGATAAATTCCTTCACTCAGTTGTGAATTTTGGAATTTCCTGTGGAGAGTGCATGTTCGGTCAATGATTGTTTAAAGACTGATATCCATAGATTTTGGGCAATGACGCATTCAAGACATATGAAGTCAGAGTAGGTAGTTGTATTTGAGCAAACATTCACCCCTAGCAGAGCCATACAAATGCTACTTTTACTTCTAATGTTCCGATAAATTGCGGTGTTTGGGTTCCTGCTTGTCTGCTGCTTTCTTGTGTCCATTTCTCTTTTTCTTTTTTGTCTTTTCTTTTTACTGTTCTTTTTTCTACAACACTCTCTTACCTTTTGCCCTTGTCAGTGACAGTGGGCCTGGGGGGAGAAATGGCACTGGAGCATGGTCACTTTGACATTGGTGGGCCCAGCGCAGCACTGGCCTCAACGGTGGCTCTGACGGCAGCGCTGGTTCAAACGGTTACACTCTTGCATTTGTTCAGGAAGGTTGTGGACTCTGACGTTTCAATTGATTCCAAGATGACACTGGCGCTAGTGGCAGCGAGGCACAGGACTCGAGGCAGTGGCATCAGCAGTTGCAGTGGTGGCGGCACCATGGCATTGTTGAATCCTGTGCAGGCAATGTCGCTGAGTCCGGATTAAGACTCATGGCAACGGCAGTGAGGGTGATCTGGACATTTTCTTTTCCTTTTGTTTTGGTTTCATTAATTTAGGCTCTTGTTTTTAATTCTAACTATTGTATTCTAAGATAGCGCTGGAAAGTGAATATTTAGTACACTTTTCACTGTACTCTTGTACTCAACTACATGTGACATAATATCTAATCAAAATGTAACAGTGATCACAATCAACCTGCTGTTTTGAATCCTGGTCAAAGCCAGAATCCTGAAATAATTAGTTGAAAAATCTCAAAGAATGTTCATGCTACACAGCAGACAAGAGCGTCAATGAATCCTGTATAATTCTAGTGCATTGTACAGAAGAATATACGAAATATAAATATTGATATAATTTAATTAATGGCTTAGAACGTTTTCTAACTCACAGGTTCTATTTTGCCATATTGCTGGTAGAAATCCTATTTTTCCAATGGATTTTGAATTTGTTTCTTATTACCCTGATCAAATCAAAAGGTTGGGAGCACCAAAGTTTTATATTTTTACACCCATATAATACTTGACTTTGACTTCTATCAAAAAAAGGAAATTTTTAAGAATAATGTTGCATGAAAGACCCATTTATCTAGTTACTCCCAGGAGAAAAAAGTACATTGTGGGTAGATACTTGAGTATAACAAAATCTTGTCAACAGCAATGGGTCTGTTTCTACTGACACTTGAATATGGTGTTCACCTTCAGCAGAATCTTTGCATCTTCCATCCTAGGCAATTGTTATCTGGCAAACAGCATCAGCCCAAAAGTAACCATGATTGAATAACTTGATGCAATCTGTTGTGCTCTTCAGATAATTAGCAATCTTTTCTTTTGTAGATGAGCAGAGTGCTCTGAAGGAATGGCCATTTCTGCGCAGCAGATGGTGGTTAAGTAACATCAGGCAGCAAGCCATCAAAATAATCAACATCTCCATCATTCATTCATATTGCCAGATCACTGTTCATTGACACTCCTTGATTCATTCTGCACTAGTGCCAGATTTTGAGTGGTGCTTGGAATGGCACCAGCAACTTCCTGATCTTGTGCAGACTAAATACAGCTGGCTCAGGTTGTTTCCACAGTTACTGAACAACTGCTTGCTTTTGTTTGGAAGACATTATAATACCTTGCCAGATTGATTTTAAGGAAAAACATTTCAGTTTTTTTAATATAGATTTAAGATTATTCTTTCAGTAAAACCAGTAATCTAAATTTTAGAAATTGGAGATCTTCATAGAGCCATAAGTAGGAATCTTGCCAAAACATTACTGGTATTTTGATGTGAACCAGAATGATGTTTTGAATGCAGGCTGGAAAGATACTAGTTAGTATTTGAGGTCATAGAGTCTTACAGCATGGAAACAGACCCTTCGGTCCAACTTGTCTGCGCTGACCAGAAATCCTAAACTGATCTAGTCCCATTTGCCAGCATTTGGCCCATATACCTCTAAACCATTCAAATTCATGCACCCATCCAGATGCCGTTTAAATGTTGTAACTGTACCTGCCTCCACCATCTCCTCTGGCAGCTCGTTCCATACATGCATCACGCTCTGTGTGAAAACGTTGCCCCTCATGTCCCTTATGAATATTTCTCCTCTCACCTGAAACCTATGCCCTCTAGTTTTGGACTCCCCTACATTGGGGAAAAGAACTTGGCAATACCTTGAGAGATTAGTGGGCCTGACCAGCACCCGAATCATGCTCAATTCCCAAACTGCATCCATTTGGCCTCAGTGCCCTTGTTCTAAGCTAGGGTTGGCAGAAGGAAGAAAGCATTCTGGTTTGCCAGTCCCAATTATTATCAAATGACCTTCAGTTTTAGTCCATTGCATTATATGTAAACATTGTGCAGAGAAATAATAGCTCAGGAAAGGTCCTGACCCGAAACGTCAACTTTCCTGCTCCTCTATTGCTGCCTGGCCTGCTGTGCTTCTCCAGCTCCACACTATGTTATCTCTGACTCCAGCATCGGCAGTTCTCACTAGCTCAGGAAGCTGGTTACCCCAATCTTTCCATGAAAAAGACATTCACTTCATCTTCTGCCAACTCCACCACCCCATTCTCCACATTGTTTGTGACATGGCCTGATCCTAACATTATAACCTTACCTCCACCTACCTATAATTTTAACCAATTTACATTGATATTTTCAGGTTGTGTCAGACATTTTATTCAGACAGTAAAAGGGTAAATTTGGGTCAGTGACAAAGTACTCAACTCTTGTCTCCTGAGGACTAGCTGATGCAATAATTTGGCATAACTTTGACATCTGGGTCTGAATCCAGACTAGCCTGCTTGGATCAAAGTATCGTCCCTCTGTCCAGCTGTAGGGGATTCTATCCAGAATGAGTCAAAAACCAGTTTTTTGCATGGGTTCAAAGTACAAAAATGATAGCAATTTGTGACAACTTGGCACGAATGCATAGTCTGAATTGGAGAACTAGTGAAAATGGACAAAAATTATTCAGCTGCATTTGCTTGCACTCTTGAGACCTATGTGTAGTGTTACAACACAGCAGAGTGAGCTTTACTTAGTATGCTTTTTCTTCATTTGGTGCCCTTTCCTAACTGCCCTTAAACTGAGTGGCTAGCTAGACCATTTCAGAGGGAAGTTAAATGACCCAGAGATAGTAGGAACTGCAGATGCTGGAAAATCTGAG
>NC_063333.1:14417523-14420474 GCF_021869965.1 Rhincodon typus
ACAAAAACTAATGAAAATTGTCAAGGTTACCATTACTTAGATGAGCTTTATAATTCCAGATTTATTAATTGAACTTAAATTCTACGAATTATAATAGCTGGATTTGAAACTATTCCTAATAGCCTGGGCCACAAGATCCTCAGTCCAGTTACATTACCACTATGCTATCATCTCCCCTAACCAGAGAGTCCTTGGCACTGAAGCACCCAACCCAACGAAATACTGTACTGCCACAACAGATATGGATTTTCTTTTTAAAAAAGTGTTGACTTGAAAGTCTCTTTCTCATGTAAGCACTCTATTATATTTTGGTCACCTTTCTCATGACAGATTAAATATTGAAATGAATATCCTGTGTGTGCTTTTTAGAACATCATTCAGCAGTTAGAAGGTGCAAAACATTCCTACCATTTTGCAGGGAATCATTGGCCTGGATTTTCTGATGACCAGACAGTCCTTATTCCAGCATAGATATGAGTTGTGCATAAGGACCCTGCAGAATCTCCATATTAGCAAATTCCAAAAGAATTGGGAAATTGACAATTCCACTGCGTAGTTCCTCTATGTCTGGAACCGTCTGAACCTCTCCATTTAAACTGGAGAATCTGGATTCCAATGAAACTAAATAAATAGCTAATCAAGAAAAGTTAGCCTATTAAATACACAGTCTATCTCCTGAGTAACTATTCAACTGCTCAATACCTGCCACACATACACCAAATAATCTCCGTAAGGCCAATTACCATTCCCCAGACCCTGACCCAGCCGAAGCTGGTTACCTATTCCACTTGGTATTCTATTTTCCTGGCGCCCTACACCTTACCAATCTGGCATACTCCTCGCTGGCCCCTACCCTTACTCAGCTGGCACCCTATCCAGCTGACAACCTACTGACCTGGCCTCCTACTCAGCTGTTACCCTACCCAGCTGGCATCCAGCTTACGTCACCCTACCCCTTATAAAACTGGCACCCTGGCCCTTTATCCACCTGGCACCATCCTTATGTAATAGCTTATTCCCCATTACACCTGGCACACTACCTTTGCAGCACTCTAACATCTTACTTTATGTACTTACCTGTTTGACAGCAGCTGTCAAAATGGACATCTAGACCTTTAAATTTCAGAATACAGCAGATGACTGCTGTGAAAAGGGGACGTGACTTAATGTCCCACAGCAGTTCTGTACTACTAAAGAACTGTCATTACGAAGGAGCCATGAGCAGAATTTCCTGACAGAAATGTGGAGCTCCTTCCTTTCGTCAAGGAGAAGGGTTGGCAATCTGCGTGAGATGGGTTCTTCCCTTTTCTATTGAATCAAACATTATTAGACACCTCTTAGCTTGGTACATTTCCACCCATCATCTTGTTTATGTTCAGATTAAAGTTAAAGCCATCACTGAAGATGGTGGCTAACTCTGAATATTAAGAAAGTGCATGAAAAAAAGCATTGATCACCAATATATGGCTTACAGGAATTTTCCTATTACTTCAATTACATTTCATAGCTAGAATGGCGCTGCAAAAGTCAGCAGGCTACATCAACAAGTTGGAATGGGGAGTCCAGATCACAATCTTTGGTAAATCAGGGCCATTGAGAGTGGATAGCGAGCTGTATTGCCACGGAGTTGTGTAGTGTAATCATGAATTGGAAGGCAGGAAGCTAGAAAATGTTTGTAAAAAAAAAAGGGAGAAGAGTATGTGATTCCTGTAGGAGGTAAAGAGCTTTTCTAAGCTTAGAGATTTACACAGAAAAAAAATGCTGATATGTAGCTGAAGATGTACAACCAATTCTGAAATTGAAACATGTATCAATTGCCTGTGTGATTGGAAACCTTAGGCTTGTTTTGATGTTTTAGCAACTATTTGGGATCAGCCAATTAATTTAAATCAAGCACTTAGCAACTGAAAGCCAATTGAATCTATATCTGAGACAACAAGGCATAGAGCTGGATGAACACAGCGTGCCAAGCAGCATCGGAGGAGCTGGAAAGCTGACGTTTCGGGTCTGGACCCTTCTTCAGAAATGGGGGAGGGGGAGGGGAAGGGGATTCTGAAATAAATAGAGAGGTGGGGGGAGGCGGATGGAAGGTGGATAAAGGAGCAGATAGGTGGAGAGGAGACGGACAGGTCAAGGAGGCAGGGATAGAGCCAGTAAAGGTGACTGTAGGTGGGGAGTTAAGATGGGGGTTGGTCACTCAAGGGAAGACGGACAGGTCAAGGGGGCGGGGATGAGGCTGGTAGGTAGAAGGTGGGGGTGGGGTTTGGTCAGTGAGGTGGAAGGAGCGGATAGGTGGGAGAAAAGATGGACAGGTCAAGGAGGCAGGGACGAGCTGGGCTGGTTTTGGGATGAGGTTGGGGGTGGGGAGATTTTGAAGCTTGTGAAGTCCACATTGAAACCATTGGGCTGCAGGGTTCCCAAGCGAAATATGAGGTGTTGTTCCTGCAACCTTCGGGTGGCATCATTGTGGCACTGGAGGAGGCCCAGAGTGGACATGTCGTCCAAGGAGTGGGAGGGGGAGTTGAAGTGGTTCGCAACTGGGAGGTGCAGTCGTTTGTCACGAACCGAGCGTAGGTGTTCCACAAAGCAGTCTCCAAGCCTCCGCTTGGTTTCCCCGATGTAGAGGAGGCCACATCGGGAACAGCGGATACAATATACCACATTAGCAGATGTGCAGGTAAACACCTGTTTAATGTGGAAGGTTTTCTTGGGGCCTGGGATGGGGGTGAGGGGGGTGGTGTAGGGGCAGGTGTAGCACTTCCTGCGGTTGCAGGGAAAAGTACCAGGGGTGGTGGGGCTAGTGGGAAGTGTGGAGCGGACAAGGGAGTCACGGAGAGAGCAGTCCCTCCGGAAGGCAGATAAGGGTGGGGAGGGAAAAATGTCCTTGGTAGTAGGGTCAGATTGCAGGTGGCGGAGGATGATGCATTCAATCCGGAGGTTGGTAGGGTGGT
>NC_063333.1:14420574-14458334 GCF_021869965.1 Rhincodon typus
ATGATGCATTCAATCCGGAGGTTGGTAGGGTGGTACGTGAGGACGAAGGGGATTCTGTTTCTGTTGATATTGCGGGGAGGGGGTGTGAGGGATGAGTTGCGGGAAACGCGAAAGATGCAGTCGAGGGCGTTTTCGACCACTGTGGAGGAGAAGTTGAGGTCCTTGAAAAACGAGGACATCTGGGGTGTCCGGGAGTGGAATGCCTCATCACGGGAGCAGATGCGGCGGAGGTCAAGGAATTGGGAATAGGGGATGGCTTTCTTGCAGGAAGGTGGGTGAGAGGAGGTGTATTCTAGGTAGCTGTGGGAGTCGATAGGCTTGAAATAGGTATCTGTTTCCAGGTGGTTGCCAGAGATGGAAACAGAGGTTCAGGAAGGAGAAAGAGGTATTGGAGATGGTCCAGGTGAACTTAAGGTTGGGGTAGAAGGTGTTAGTGAAGTGGATAAACTGTTCGAGCTCCTTGTGGGAGCATGAGGCAGCGGCGATACAGTCATCGATATAATGGAGGAAGAGGTGGGGGATAGGGCCAGTGTAGCTTCGGAAGAGAGATTGTTCCACGTATCCTACAAAGAGGCAGGCATAGCTTGGGCCCATGCGGGTACCCATGGCCACCCTCTTTGTCTGTAGGAAGTGGGAGGAATTGAAGGAGAAGTTGTTAAAGATGAGGATGGGTTCGCCTATGTGGATAAGGGTGTCAGTGGAGAGGGACTGGTCGGGTCTGCGGGAGAGGAAGAAGTGGAGGGCATTTAGGCCATCTGCATGGGGAATGCAAGTATATAGGGACTGGACGTCTATGGTGAAGATGAGGTGTTGAGGACCAGGGAATCGGAAGTTTTGGAGGAGGTGGAGGATGTGGCTGGTGCCACGGACATAGGCTGGTGTCACGGACATATAGTTCCTGGACCAGGGGGGAGAAAATGGAGTCGAGATAAGTGGAGATGTTCGGTGGGGCAAGAGCAGGCAGAGACAATGGGTTGACTAGAACAGTCGGGTTTGTGGATTTTGGGAAGGAGATAGAACCGGGTGGTGCGGGTTTGGGGAACGATGACGTTGGAGGCTGTGGGTGAGAGGTCACCTGAGGTGATGAGGTTGTGGATGGTCTGGGAGATGATGTTTTGGTGGTCGGGGGTGGGGTCAAATTCAAGGGGACGGTAGGAGGAAGTATCAGAGAGCTAGCGCCTGGCCTCGGCGATGTAGAGGTCAGTGCGCCATACAACAACTGCACCACCCTGGTCTGTGGGTTTATAGTGACGTTAGGGTGGGAGCGGAGGGCTGCACGTTTTGTGGAGGAGAGGTTGGAGTGGGTGAGAGGGGTAGAGAGGTTGAAGTGATTGATGTCTCGATGGCAGTTGGAGATGAAGAGGTTGAGGGAGGGTAGAAGGCCTTGGGGTGGTGTCCAGGAGGATGGGGTGTGTTGGAGGCGGGAGAAGGGGTCAGTAGAGGGAGGGTTAGGCTCACAATTAAAGAAGTCAGCGCGGAGGCGGAGGAAAAATTGTTCAATGTCCAGGCGTGAGCGTTATTCGTTGATGTTCGGGTGGAGAGGGATAAAGGTGAGACTTTTACTGAGGTCTGACCGTTCGTCCTCAGTGGGGGGGGAGGTCTGGGGGCATGGTGAAGACCTGGCAGGGCTGGGTGCTACTCTGGAGCTGCCTACTGTTTAGGCGGTGGGCGGAGCGACGATGACGCCACCGCTCCACTGCCGATGTTGCTCCGCCCACAACGATGCCGTTCTGCCCACCACCGACGTCGCACTGAACGTGCAGCCCTCCACTCCAACCCTAACGTCACTATAAAACCCGCAGACAAGAGTGGAGCAGTTGTAGTATGGCGCACTGACCTCTACATCGCTGAGGCCAGGCACTAGCTCTCTGACACCTCCTCCTACCATCCCCTTGATCATGACCCCATTCCCGACCACGAAAACATCATTTCCCAGACCATCCACAACTTCATCACCTCAGGTGACCTCCCCTCCACAGCCTCCAACCTCATTGTTCCCCAACCTTGCACTGCCCATTTCTATCTCCTTCCCAAAATCCACAAACCTGACTGCCCTGGTCGACCCATTGTCTCTGCCTGCTCCTGCCCAACGAACTTACCTCCACTTATCTCAACTCTTTTTTCTCCCCCCGGTCCAGGAACTATATGTCCGTGACACCAACCTATGTCTATGACATCACCCACACCCTCCACCTCCTCCAAAACTTCTGATTCCCTGGTCCTCAACACCTCATCTTCACCATGGACATCCAGTCCCTATATACTTGCATTCCCCATGCAGATGGCCTAAATGCCCTCCACTTCTTCCTCTCCCGCAGACCCGACCAGTCCCCCTCCACTGACACCCTTATCCGCATCGGCGAACTCATCCTCACCCTTAACAATTTCTCCTTCAACTCCTCCCACTTCCTACAGACAAAGAGGGTGGCCATGGGTACCCGCATGGGCCCACGCTATGCCTGCCTCTTTGTAGGATACGTGGAACAATCCCTCTTCCAAAGCTACACTGGCCCTATCCCCCACCTCTTCCTCCATTATATCGATGACTGTATCGACGCCGCCTCATGCTCCCACGAGGAGCTTGAACAGTTGATCCACTTCACTAACACCTTCTACCCCAACCTTAAGTTCACCTGGACCATCTCCAATACCTCTTTCTCCTTCCTGAACCTCTCTGTTTCCATCTCTGGCAACCACCTGGAAACAGATACCTATTTCAAGCCTACCGACTCCCACTGCTACCTAGAATACACCTCCTCTCACCCACCTTCCTGCAAGAAAGCCATCCCCTAATCCCAATTCCTTCGCCTCCGCTGCATCTGCTCCCGTGATGAGGCATTCCACTCCCGGACATCCCAGATGTTCTTGTTTTTCAAGGACCTCAACTTCTCCTCCACAGTGGTCAAAAACACCCTTGCCTGCATCTCTTGCATTTCCCGCAACTCATCCCTCACACCACCTCCCCGCAATAACAAGAAAAACAGAATTCCCCTCGTCCTCACGTACCACCCCACCAACCTCCGGATTGAACGCATCATCCTCTGCCACTTCCGCCACCTGCAATCTGACCTCCCTACCAAGGACATTTTTCCCTCCCCACCCTTATCTGCCTTCCGGAGGGACTGCTCTCTCCGTGACTCCCTTGTCCACTCCACATTCCCGTCCAGCCCCACCACGCCTGGCACTTTTCCCTGCAACCGCAGGAAGTGCTACACCTGCCCCTACACCTCCCCCCTCAGCCCCAACCCAGGCCCCAAGAAAACCTTCCACATTAAAAAGGTGCTGCACATCTGCTAATGTGGTATATTGTATCCGCTGTTCCCGATGTGGCCTCCTCTACATCGGGGAAACCAAGCGGAGGCTTGGAGACCGCTTTATGGAACACCTACGCTCGGTTCGTGACAAACGACTGCACCTCCCAGTTGCGAACCACTTCAACTCCCCCTCCCACTCCTTGGACGACATGTCCACTCTGGGCCTCCTCCAGTGCCACAATGATGCCACCCGAAGGTTGCAGGAACAACACCTCATATTTCGCTTGGGAACCCTGCAGCCCAATGGTTTCAATGTGGACTTCACAAGCTTCAAAATCTCCCCCAACCTCATCCCAAAACCAGCCCAGCTCGTCCCTGCCTCCTTGACCTGTCCATCTTTTCTCTCACCTATCCGCTCCTTCCACCTCACTGACCAAACCCCACCCCCACCTTCTACCTACCAGCCTCATCCCCGCCCCCTTGACCTGTCCGTCTTCCCTTGAGTGACCAACCCCCATCTTAACTCCCCACCTACAGTCACCTTTACTGGCTCTATTCCTGCCTCCTTGACCTGTCCGTCTCCTCTCCACCTATCTGCTCCTTTATCCACCTTCCATCCGCCTCCCCCCACCTCTCTATTTATTTCAGAATCCCCTTCCCCTTCCCCTCCCCCATTTCTGAAGAAGGGTCCAGACCCGAAACGTCAGCTTTCCTGCTCCTCTGATGCTGCTTGGCCTGCTGTGTTCATCCAGCTCTACACCTTGTTATCTTGCTTTCTCCAGCATTGGCAGCTCCGACTAATGTTGGAGAAAGTGATGTCAATATCCTTGTAGCAGGTCAGTTAGGCTGAGAGTTGGTTTAGGAGTGGAGAAATTGTTCCTTTATTTGACCAGACAGCAGACATGCCAGATACAGAGCTGACTAGAGTGGGGATAAAAGATGACTGTTTTTTTTGGCATTCTTGTGCATCTAAAATAACCACGTGACTGATAATACCACACTTGTTTAATTCATTTTCGGGATGTGGACATGTATAGGGGCATTTATTATTCTCCTTTAGTGCCCTGAAGAGGTGATGATGTACGTCCTAATTGATGGCTTGAAGTGAACATATCTTTATATCTTGTCTATATCTTTCGAGTTGATACATACAGACCAGACTGGGTGAGGACTCCAGATTTCCTTTCCTGAATGAACCAATAGCGATTTTATAACAACCCTGCAGTCTCATGACCATTTTTCTGATATCAATGCTTTATTTTCAGACGTAAAAATAGTATCGTTCTAAATATTTCAGATCTATGGTTTGTACACTTAATAGAATATGTAATAGTCAGGCTAAGATAACTTTGTAGCAGGTTGTTAGAATTATCTACTTGACTCTCCAACAATTTGGCAAACTTGTAACAACCCCATTTTCATGCTTCTGAAATGAAACCTTCTGATAATGAGATCTTACCACTTCAAAATCATTCTTAATGGTTTGGATGTTGAAACACGGTCCATCTTGAAATACGCTACGATTTTCTCAGTGGACACAAACATTGAAATGAGAATAATGGTTACCTGTTCCTTTTAGCTTGGGTGTATTTGAGCAGAATGAAATATTTTTGTCCATTCTCATTTATCTTCATCAATTATGTGGCAGGAGTAAAATAAAAAGATTTGTTTATATTACCAGTACATGCAGGAGCTTTAGTCCGAACAAGAGGATTGGGCACCAAATGAATAACTATGGGGAGTTTCCGGCAGGGATATAATAGGGACGCAACTGATTTGCTTTGTACATTAGATATCACTTTTTTGTCAGTTTCCTAGTTAATTTTTCCCAAAAATGCAAGTGTTTCAGCACTCGTAGCAAGCATGAACCACATTCATGAGTTTCCACGATCGGTAAATACAGCTTCTACCTTATCAGTTCCCCTTTCTGCTGCTGTTTATTTCTGGTTCTTTGCATTTCTTTACCTCACTCTTTGTTTTTGCTTGTGTTTCTGTCCCCTTATGCTTCTCTTCTCCTTTCGGGTCAAAGATTGTGGTTCTTACTCTCTCTCAAAGTTTCTTCTCTCTCTTACTCATATAGTATCTCTCTGAGAGGCTTTACTTGCTTTAAAACTCAACTTACTTGGAGTATTTTTGGAAGTTAGATTCACAGGAAGCATATCAATCCCTCATTTTGTCTCTATTACTCATTCTGTCTCCCTCCACGGAGCTTTCCTCTTTTACTGTGTACAAGGTACAATGGTGCATGTGAATATCTTCAAGATCCTTTAAAGTCACAACCTGTCCTAGCTTGGAAACATATCATAGTTCCTTCACTGTTACTACATTACAGCTGGTAGTACACTTCAAAAGTGCTTCATTGGCATGTAAAGGACTTTGAGACTTTGGTTGTCACAAAAAATGCTATACAAGTGAAAATCTTTCTTTCTTTCATAGGGTTAAAATCCTGGAGCGTCTTACCAAATGGTACTTTGAAAGTGCCTTCAACACGGAGAAGGCAGAACTTCCAGAATAAGGCTTATTACCACCTTTTCAAAGGCAAATGGAATGGGCATTTAATGCTGGCCCTGCCAGTGATGCCTACATCCCAAAGAATGGTAGTTTTAAAAAAAACAATCTCCCACACAGTCATGCCACATCTATAGGACAAAGTCACCTTCGTCAGCTGCTCTGAGCTCAAATAATCACAGTTCTGTCTTCACAGCAGTGATTATTTACTTTTGGAAATTCAATCTTTAATAACTTGTTCATTTTTGGAATGATCATTAGGAGCCCTCCTGTGAGATGACAAGTGGTTAACTTGATTAAGGCTTTTGAAGACCACTCTACCTAAATTATAACACCAAATTAGCAGATTCACCTCGGCTGTTACACAGTTATGTAAGTCTAACACTATTTTCCGCTTTTATTAAAATTGGGAGAAATACACAATTTTCATTTATAATCTCCTCATCCGCTGACTAAAATTGCAACCTGTGACTTTGAAACATGATTCTTACAATGCTTGACATTTCAATAATAAAACACCAGTCCACATTATGAGACACGTGGAATAACAATACCTTATCACTTCTCAATCTGATAAATGGTGTCACTGGTTATAGATGAATCCAGGTTTGTAAAGTTCTAGTGTTTGCAACCTTTGAGGCAAACATCTCAATGTCAACTGAGAAGAGGCTGGTTTATTGACAAGAGAGGCCCAATGCATGAACTACCTCTGCCATGGAAGAATGGAAATTGACTTTCTGTAAAAGTGGATCAACCTCCTTTTTCTAATAAAAGATGTGGAGTTTTGTCAAAACCTTCTTTGTACTCACACTAGCTATCAACTTTCAAGAGGATTAGTTAAGGTATTATAAGGGCAGAATGGGTATAGTTGCTGGAGTAGTACAGGGATGCATCATTGGGCGAGTGGTGGTCAATCCCCTACCAGAAAGTGGCTAGCCACATGAAATGGTGCTGTATCTTGGTGGAAAGAAATGCTTTCCAAATTCTGCCCATTGGTTTGCCTCAAATAATGCTTCCAGTTCAACATTTTGGGACCACCGATATTGGGTCTGACTTGTTTGATGATCTTTGACCCAGAAGCAGTAATAGTAAGAAATTTGTAATTAAAAATAAAACAGCAGATGCTGCAAACCAGAAGCAGAAATAGAGATTGGTGGAAAAGCACAGCAGGTCTGTCAGCATCTGTGGACAGAAATCAGAGTTATCATTTCAGGTTGAGTGACCTTTCCTCAGAACTGGGTGTCCAGTTCTGAGGAAGGGTCACTTGATCCGAAACGTTAACTCTGATTTCTCTCCACAGATGCTGCCAGACCTGCTGAGCTTTTCCAGAAATTTGTAACTACTTTCTCATATTGGAAAATTGTAAATGTTTTAAAAATTGTTTGAAAAGAACTTGTTAAGAGTTTAACTCACACATAAAGAACCCAATTATATTTCCTGAATATTAGAAATCCATTCTCTGTGATTTGGAGACCTTTGTTCTCAAAGCAGCACCAGGAAGGGAGTTAAAATACAGACGCCTTGAAGTAAACAGACACAAAGAGGAAGAGAAAGCTTGACGAGAGGAGGTGGTCAGCAAGCTGATTTGGAGAATTAGATTCCTCGGCAATACGGAAGCATGAAGTGCTGTTTCTTTCATTTCTGAGCATGACTGAATGCCCAGAATCAGCCATACCATGTAAAGCCAGTTCAGATAGACCAATGACCAATGGGAGATGAAAGCTGAGAAAGTTCCATAAAGAAGTACAGATTATTACATGGATGGAATCTTGTTTAGGTGGAAACAGCAGGTTTTAGAAAATTGGCTAAATTCTTTTCGGAAAGGGACTGAATCATGCCTTAGGAAGATCCAAGCTTGGAAGAACTTTGTAGCTGAAATAGACAGCATTCTAGACTGTCTAGAAAATTAGTGAAACTTACCTTTGTTGTATAAATAAACTATAATTTACAGTTTGTACCATGTTAAATTATATTTAATTTACATTATTACTTTGCCATGAGTCAAAATCTGTTACAAAAATGACATCTTGTTCCATCATTTCTTCAGTTGGGGATTGTTTAGTAAACATTTGACTCTTTCAGTTTGTGATCTTAGCATTACATATTTTCCAGCTACAGAACAGTGCACAAGTTTATCATTAACAACCTTAACCAGGACATAACAAGCAAAAATTGGATCTTCAGCTGTGAAAAAGTTCATTGATTTTATGAGAACAGCTCTTTAATTGATGTAAATTATCACTGAGCTTACACATCTCATAATGAGCAACAACATCTAATAATAAATTAAATATTACCTTTTCATAACTGAGGCAGCAGAACATTCTTTCCAGGCGAATTACCTCGGGTCTTTGACTAAATTGATCTACACTGCCACACCTCATGTCTTTTCTGTTTTAGTGATTTGTGCACCAATTGTAATTGGATGGTAGGCTTTGTTTACAGGACTTAGATATGGAAGATTAAAGGGTGAATTATTTATGGTGTTTAAGATGAATTAACGTTGGTGGGGTATATTCCTGTTGGAGGCATCCAGAACAAGAAGTTGTAATTTTAAAACTAAAGCTATGCCATTCAAGGGTGAAATCAAGATGATCTTCAAACAAAGGATAGTGAAAATCTGGAACTCCTTCCAGTCAGCTGTGGCTCATCACTCTTAACTCAGTCTGAAAAGTTCCTGGTTCAATACTTACCTTAGGATGTTAGCACAAACTTCAGGTTTGATATTACAGTACAAGTGATGCACTGTCAGAGGTGTTGGCTTTCAAACCAAGACCCTGTTACCCTCGAAAATCACAAAAACAGTTTATCCACTGGTTATCACAATGTGTTTGGCTATTATCTTTCGAAATTTACACTGTTGACACTTCAAAGCAATTGCCTGTAAAGCACTTTGGGAGATTGTGTGCTCCTAAAAACTGCTACATACATGCAGGTCATTCTTTTAACAAATCCGAACGTAGAATTACACATCCACCATTCTGCATTTGTGTTACCAAGTATATGTTTTTGCACCCATTTTGTTTTTGGGGCACCCTCCAAAAGCCTCAAGTTAACATTTTTAGTGAACTTTAATTTGCTGCTGAGACTGGAACAAAAACACAGGAGCAAAGTGATTTCAGGTCTGGGACACGTAAGTACAGTGTAGCTCAACTGGCTAGCTCCAGTGCTTAGATTCCATAATCCTGAAACAGTAAAGTCATATCAGACTTCAAACATTAACTTCCTGTCTCTCTTCACAAATGCTGCTAAACCTGAGTTTCTCTCGCATTTTGGGGTAGGGTATTGCAGATCCTCAAATCATGCTCTGACCTTTTCTGAAGACTTCTGTGTGGAGCTGCAGTATTGTCATTTCCAAGTACTACTGTTTAACTGTTTTTGTTCCTCATTGTAGAATAGAATTTCCTTGGAAATTATTCCAAACATTCACCACTTCGTGTTGTTGTAATGTATTTCTGAGCCCTGCCTTAAACCTTTCAAATCTTCAGGGAGGTGATGCCAGTTTTACACCATTTGTGAGACCTGATCTGGAGTAGTGTGTATACAGTTCTGGATGCCACAGCATAAGAAAGGCTTGAATATATTGGAGAGAGCGCAGTTGCGATTTACAAGGCTGGTTCCAGGGATTAAGGATAGACTGGAGATAGGAGCAAATTACAGCAGAAGCTGGAATCTGTACTGAAAACAAAAAATGCTGGAAATCACAGCGTGTCAGGCAGCATCCGTGGGGAAAGAGCAAGCTAACGACTCGAGTCTAGATGACTGCTAGATGAGCTCTGAAGAAGAGCTCTGGAGCAGGTGGGACTTGAACCCTGACTTCCCGGTCCAGGAGTAGGGAGGAACCAGCGGGCACAGATTTAAAGTGAGTCACATAAGAAGAAAAGGCCTTCCTCACTCAGCGAGTTGTTAGTGTATGAAACGCAATAGCTGGAAGTGTGGCGGAGGTGTGTTGAACGGAGGCATTCAAGAGAGGGAGTGGGTAACGTGCAAGCGGGGAGGGTGTTGGAGAAAGCAGGAGATTGGCATTAAGTCTGGATGCACTTTGGAAGAAACTGTGCTCTTCCGAGATTTTCAGTGACAACTCAGTAACCTACACCACACTCTCCCGGTGCTGAGGAAGATCCCACAGGTCCCCGGTTAAGGAAAAGGGGGCGATCGGCGGTTGACGACCGCGAACAACGACACCTGACGCCCTCTAGCGGCGCTGACCCCGGAAGTGCTCGGCGCGCGCTGACTGCGGAGACGCGGCGGTTAACGGTTGGTGGCGGCGGTTGGCGCCTTCCCCACACCGCAGGCCTCCCCATGCTTTAGACAGCTAGCACCAGACTCCGATCGCCACTCACTGGCAATAAAAAAAGTCTTTTTTTAATCATTCCACCCCCCCCGACTCCCTTACTATCCTGACGGTATGACCGGCAACTTACCTCCTTGTGTGATTGACTGTGGAACAGGGTGAGTCCGGTGTGTCTTGTGTGTTGATCTACCGACGCGTTTACGGGAAGAATCTTCACTTAATATTCCACGGCCCCCTCGCCACCCCCCTTCACTGTCCTTTACACCATCCGTCTCTGTCCCAACGGTTGCCCTGGTAACGGCCGCTGCGAACTGGCGGGGGCGTTTCCATGTTGGCGAGAGGTCGGGGGTGTGGCCAGCGGGGAATTATAGCGGGAGGTTGGGGCGTGGCTGGTGCGGGAGGGTGGGGGAGAGTGGGAGGCGTGTCTGGCGGGGCTGGAATGGAGTGGGGCGTGACTGGTTGGGTGGGGGTGGGGTGGGACGTAGCTGGTGGGGCGGGGGCGTGGCTAGGAGGAGTAGTGTCGTTGAAGGGGCGTTGCTGGGAGGGCGTGACCAGGAGTCAGGGAAGACGTGACTGGGGAGTCCAGGGGTGTGGGAGGTAGAGCAAGTGTTTCAGGGATCAGTGGCCAGGAGGTATGGGTAAGCTGGTAGGGTCAATGGAAGCTCCTCTGACTTAATCTTCCAAATCCATGACCCCTTCCACCTAGAAATGCAAGAGTGCCAGAAGCTTGGGAACACCACTGCCTGCAGGTTCTCTTCCAAACCACACTCCATCCTGATTTGGAACTGTATTCTTAATTCTGGCTGGGTCAAAATCCTGGAACTTTCTTTCTAGCAGCGTTGTGAGCCTTCGTACATCCTCAGGACTGCTGTGTCTCAACACCACTTTTTCCGTGGCAATTAGGGATAAAGAATAAATGCTGGCCTACCAAACATTGCCCACAACCCATAAATGAATTAAAAGCTATCAAACCATCCAAACTGCGCTAGCTCTCTGGAGGGCAGTCCAGTTAATCTCATTCTCCTGTAGTCATACCAGTTTATTTCCTGGAAGTGACTGGCCAATTCCCTCTTAAATATATTCTTCTCCAGTTCAAGCATTTTTGTAGACAGTGTGAACGTTATTTAGATGGAGAAAATCTACAGAACAGAGAGATTTGGGAGTCCTCATCCATGAGCCATGAAAAGCTTGCATTCAAGTTCAGCAGGAACATTGGCCTTTATTTCAAAGGAAATGGAATATGTAAGGAGGGAAGCTTTGCTAAAACTGTACAAGACACTAGTCAGACCACAGCTGAAATATTGTAAACAGTTTTGGACCCCTTATCTAAGGAAAGATATACTGGCAACGGAGGCAATCCAGAGAAGATTCACAAGGTTGATCCAAGGTCCAGAGGTTCTGTCTTGTGAGGAGAAGTTGAATAGATTAGACCTGTTCTCCTTGGAATATACAGGAGTGAGAGGTGACCTTATTGAAATGTGCAAGATTCTTAAGGGACCTTACAAATTAGATGTGAAAATGTTGTTTCTCCCTTGTGGGAGAGTCTAGGACCAGAGTGCATAATCTCAGAATAAAAGGTCGCGCATTTAAAACGGAGCTAAGGAGGATATTCTTCTCCTGGAGGGCAATAAATCCAGAATTTTTTTACTGCAGAGGGCTGTCGAAGCTAGGTCATGAAGGATGTTCAATGCTGAGACAGGCAAATTTTTAATCAGCAAGGGAATCAAGGGTTATAGAGAAAAGGCAAGAAAGTGGAGTTGATGATTTTCAGAGATAGTAGGAACTGGAGATGCTGGAGAATCCGAGACAACAAGGTGCAGAGCTGGATGAACACAGCAGGCAAGCAGCATCATAGGAGCCTTTCTGCTCCTATGCTGCTCGGCCTGTTGTGTTCATCCAGCTCTGCACCTTGTTGAGGATTTTCACTTTAGCCACTGAAATGTGGAACAGACTCAATTGGCTGAATGGCCTACCTCTGCAACGTCTTATGATCCTATGTGTACTAGATCAATGACTTCCGAAGAGGCATTATTCTTACTATTCACCAACCTGTTCAGCTGTGGCATGATACATCTCTACAGCAGGTGGGACTTAAACCCAGGTTTTTTGGCTCAGAGTTTGGGACCAGTGTACCACATGAACCTCTGAGGAGGCATTATATTGGATTCTGAACATTAACTCTTATTCACATACAAGTTTCTTCTTTCACAGATGCTTCTTTTACAGATCAAGCCTATAGTGATTCTCCAGCACGTTTTTTTTGTTCCAGTTTGTCACTGCACACTGAATTAACAAAAAATTCTTCCTCCATTACCTTTGCATGTCTTTCCCAAAATTTGAAATCTCTGTACACTAGTCCATTGGCAAATGGGAACAGCTTTTGTCTAGTTTATTTAAACTTGTCATCATCTTTTTCACATTGATTAAATCCCCGTGCATTTTCTATGCTCCATGGAGAACAGTTCCAGCTTCTTCAAACTAAACTTTGTAGCTAAAGTTCTATTATTCCTGGAACCATTCTGCTGAATGTCGTCTGTATACTCTCAAGGACCCTGAAGTCCTCCCTGAAGTTTCGTAGCCAGACTTGAATGTAATACTCCAGTTGTGTTGTGTGTCTATTTTTCCTGTAAAACCAAAGGCAGTAAAACAAGCAGCTCAGCTGGTTGCATTTGTGAATGTTAGCCATTGTAATGTTCATATGTTTATAACTTTATTAATAATGAATTTTATATCTTGCATTATTTTTGTTTAGTTTTGGTTATCAATGTCTTCCTTGAGCTTCAAATTTATTTATTGCCCATCTTGAAGGTGGTTCCAAGCCACCTTTTTGAACTGCTTGTATTATTTATGGTTGTCTTGATTCGGAGCACAAAAATCAAGCCTGACACCCTGAGGCAGTGTTGGACTGTCACAAGTGCTATTTGTCAAGTGAGTAACCCAGTCTTCTCTAAAATGTGGTCATGAAAGAATCATGGCCCTATTTCAAAGAAGGGCAGAGAATTTAGCCACTGGTATCCTTCAGTGAACATCATAAAAGCAGATTATCTGGTTAATATCTCATTACATTTTATGGGAACTTGCTATATCCAAATTGGCTGTCGTGTTTCAAATATGTATTCAAACATTAGGAGTATGAGAAGGCCGCTCGAGCCTGCTTCGACATTCAATAAGGTCATGAATGATCTGATTACTCCACAGTTGTGTCTATCCCTGATAGACCTCACTATCCCTTCCTCATGAAGAATTTATTTACCTATTTCTGCTTTCACTACCTTTTTTGAGGAAGAAAGTTTCTTACTTTACAATAGTGACTACCTAGAAGTACATTAGCTGTAAAATTATTTGGGACATTAGGAGGTTGTGCAAGATGCCAATTAAATAGAAGTTTTTTTTATTTTAAGTTCATTTTTGATTATTCTGGACAAGGAGACTGTTCTGTATTAATATTCATAGCATCTAGCATGCACAAATGCATCAGACTGTGATCCTTACTGATGATCTTAAAGTGGTTTCTGCTTTAACTCTTAGCACAATTTCAGATTATTTAATGAACGATTTACAATTGCAAAATCACACTTGATGATGCATGTACTTTGAGGCTTGCAAGCACAGGCTGATTCAACACGATTGGTATGTTGCTGGTTGTGAATGGCCAATGGGATGGCATGGAAACCAATTTTCAGATCACCAGTTCAGCTCAGAGAACCATGTTTTATGTTAACAAAGGAATTTGTAAATCTGTTGCACCTTTTTTTCATGGAAAAGAAATGGGTCAAGGGGACTGCCAATGTTTGCTGCATTCCTATGATAACACCCTGACTTTGATGAGAGTCTACTTGCTTCGCCTGAGAATTAAAATTGATAGGTAACTGTTTTTGCTGCAAAAACAGAAGTTGCTGGAAAAGGTTGTTCTGAGGAAGAGTCACTGGACCTGAAATGTTAACTCTGAGCTTTTCTTCACAGATGCTGCCAGACCTGCTAAGCTTTTCCAGCATCTTCTGTTTTTGTTCCTGATTTACAGCATCTGCAGTTTTTTTCGGTTTTTGTTCTTGCTGCATCTCCATGCTAATGATGGTCTAACCTATTAGCAATCTCTCTTTTTTAATGCTCTATAAAATGATGCCACTTTTTACAAGAATTACAACACAGGGATAGCAAGCCAAACCAAATCAGCCGCATTATCACTCGATTCGCAACATGGTGAAACTAAAACATTCAATGACCCTCAAAATTGCTTAATTGTTCCTAACCAGACCTTAGAAATGGTGGATCTTGGACACCAAGTTTATAACAGAGATTGACAACTTATTATTAATAATATACTTTAGCAGAACACAGTTGAATGATAAAGCAATCTAATTATCTATGATCTAAGCCCAATCTTCTTTGTTCATAAACCCCCCACTCTCTCATCGACAGACACAGTTAAAGGATTAGTTAAAAAGAAAATAAAAGAAATCTAATTTTCTAGTTCAATAACCATTTCAATGACGAATATTAGGCCTTCATGAAATCTTTTGATGGATTGTATTACGGACAAGTAGGTCTGTACATCTTGCATGAATTCTGAAGTCAGCAGTCAATGAAAACAACTTCCACAGACTTCTAGAAACTTGTACTTATTTCTTACAATTGGGATTCATATCTCAGAACTTTCAACAAGTCAATAACTGGATAGTAACTAGAGAGACCAAAACAAAAACAACTTCCAAAACAAAATGGCCTCCTGCCAAAAAAAATCAGAGCCAGTTCACTCTGTTTATTCTTTCTTTTTCAACGTGGCCAGCACTTTATTGACCAATTGAACATTTAACCTGCTGCCAGTCCTTAAGCATAACAACACCTCAGTGCTGGATTGGCTAAAGTCCTTGGAGCTGTAATTAACCAGCATTACCTTTCCAGGCCAGTTCCTGACAGCAAACTGCAGTCTGGCGCTATATTTTTTTCTAAAACAAGCTGCTGTTTCAAGTTCAATTCTTGACTGCAACTCACAATTCCAAACTCAAAAACGAGAATATAGAAGAATAGTAACGTTCTCAAAACAAATATTTTTTTAAAATCATAGTTCTGATGAATGCAAGATGAAACTCTGACTTCTTGTCTCCATTTATCAATTTCTATGTTTTGTACACTAACTGTTTCAAAAATCTTAATTATGTGAACTTCATTGCATTTTGTTACATTATACCCAGCAATGTGATTTTTAATATTGACAGTTTTGACAATATTATTAAAAGATCTTCACATTTATTTACATCAAAGCTGTTTTTCCCCCTTGCTGCCCTACATTGGAGATTATGTAGATGAATGCAGCAAAGTTCTTGTTAACATGTTTTGGCTCATGTAGCAGATTGTTGTTGGAACAAAGTAGTAGTTGTAGCCTTTATGTAAAAACTGACTGTTGTGCTCTACATCTGTTATATCAATACCATTTGTTGTGCGAAAATATTTTATTTATTTGGTAATTCAATTTATGACTTTTTGAATTGGTGAAATGAGTTATATAATTTTCAGTATTGTGTACAAATATGCCACTTAATTTGAAATATTTCTGTTTTTTGAGGCAATGCTGTGGACAACTAAGTGAATCTGTTGTATTTAAGACTGCAATTCCCTGTAGCTACGACAAAATCTTTATTCTACAGGCAAGAGGTAAAGAAGCCTATCTTCAAGCACTTCTTATGTATATGCATTAAAATCATAGAATCCCTACAGTGTAGAAGCAGGCCATTCAGCCCAACAAAGCAACACCGATCCTCTGAAGAGCATCCCACCCATACCCACATCCCTACTTGTCCTTGTAACTCTGCATTTTCCATGGCTAATCCACCTAGCCTGCACCTCCCTGGACACTATGGTCAATTTAGCATGGCCAATCCACCTAAACCACACATCTTTGGACTGTGGGAGGAAACCCATGCAAACACAGGGAGAATGTGCAAACTCCACATAGACGGGTGGAATCTAACCAAGGTCCCTGGCACTTTGAGGCCACAGTGCTTACCAGTGAGCCACCTTTTTGTCACTTCTTCAAAAACCTCAGCCAAGTTAATGAGACACAATTTCTCTTGCACAAAGCCATGTTGACTATCTCTAATCAGTCCTTGCCTTTCCAAATGCATGTAAATCCTGTCCCTCAGAATTCCCTCCAACAACTTACGTCAAGCTCACCGGTCTACAGGTCCCGGGCTTTTCCTTACCACCTTTCTTAGATAATGACACCACATTAGCTAACCTCCAGTCTTCGGGCACCTCACCTGTGGTTATTGATGATACAAGTATCGTATTAGCAAGGGGCCCAGCAATCTCTTACCTGGCTTCACACAAAGTTTTGGGATACACCTGATCAGGTCCCAGGGATTTTTCCATCCTTTGTATTTTAAGACATCCAGCATTTCTTTTGGATGCTTTTCAAGATATCACTATTTTTATTCCCCAAGACTTCGAGCCTCTATGTCTTTCTCCACAGTAAATACTGATGTGAAATACTTGTTCAATATCTCACCCATTTCCTTTAGTTCTACACATGGACAGCCTTGTACATCTTTAAGGGGCTCTGTTCTCTCCCCAGTTACTCTTTTGCCCTTAATGTATTTGTAGAATGTCTTTGGATTCTCCTTAACCCTATTTGTCAAAGCTATCTCATGTCCCCTTTTTGTCCTTCTGATTTTCTTCTTAAAAACTCATACTGCCCTTACTCCTCTCAGGATTCACTTGATCCCAGCTAACTATACCTCCTTCTGTTTCTTGACCGGAGCCTCAATTTCTCTACTCATCCAGCATTCCTTACACCCATCAGCCTTGCCCTTTGCACTAACAGGAACATAATGTCTCTGAATTCTCATTGTCTCATTTTTGAAGGCCTCCCACTTTCCAACTGTCCCTTTACCTGCGAATAGTATCTCCCAATCAACTTTTGAAAGTTCCTGCCTAATACCATCAAAATTGGCCTTATTCCAATTTAAAATTTAACTTTTAGATCAGGTCTATCCTTTTCCATAATTTTTTAAAAACTAATAGAATTGTTATCATTTGCCCTAAACTGCTCCCCTACTGATACCTCAATCACTTGCCCTGCCTTATTTCCCAAGAGAAGGTCAAGTTTTGCCCCTTCTCTAGTAGGTACATCTGCATATTGAATGGGAAAATTTTCTTGTAAAAATTCCTCTCCATCCAAGCCCTTAACATTAAGGCAGTCCCAGTCTATGTTTGGAAAGTTAAAAACCCCAATCATACAACCTTCTTATTCTTACAGATAATGGAGCTCTCCTTACGTATTTGGTTCTCAATTTCCCACTGACTATTGGGGTGCCCATAGTACAATCCCAAAAGGCACTCATCCCTTTCTTATATCCCATTTTACCCATATAACTTCACTGGACGTTGCAGCCGTAATCCTATTCTTAACCAAAAACACCACTCTCCCTCCTCTCGTACCCCATGCCTCGCCCCCCCGCCGTCTCTATCCTTCCTAAAGCATCTATACCCTGGAACATTAAGCTGCCAGTCCGGTCCCATCTCTGTAATCGCTATGATATCCCAGTCCCATGTTCCCAACCATGCCTTGAGTTCATCTGCCTTACTGACCAGGCCTCTTGCATTGAAATGCATTCAGTTTAATTTATCAGTCTTTTAGTAGAGGAGACCAGCAAAATTTGTATTTTCACTGCAATATGCACACTACTTAAGTACAGGATTTCTGTTTAATTTCTATTGAATAATTGTCACTGCCATTTGGCCACAATTGACCATTTCCATCATCTCACTCCTTTCACCCTTCCAGTATGAACCCATCCCACTCTTTCTTCCTAGGGCATCCTTATTCTGTCCCACCCTCCATCTTGCTTGACTGAATGTAACAACAGGGAAAGTTGGCACTTCATCTTATCAGGGAGCTTACCTTCCACTGGTCTCCCATGCCACCAATACTTTGCCACCACTACTCAACTATTGGAAACTGAATGGGATAACATTTTACATGTATCAAAATTTAATTTAAAACAACAATTTTTTACAAGTAAATTCAGTTAGCAACCAGAGATAGTAACCAGTTCTGTAAAGCAGCATTTTAGAAATTTTTCGTGTATCTCGTCATAGAGTCATAGAGTAATACAGCATGGAAACAGGCCCCTTACCCCAAACTGGTCCATCCTGACCATGGTGCCCACTCAGCTAGTTCCAATTGCCCGCATTTGGCCTATATCCCTTTAAACCATTCCCATCCATGTACCTGTCCAAATGTTTTTTAAATGTTGCTATTGTACCTGCCTCAACCACTTGTTCTGGCAGCCCATTCCATATATGCACCACTCTCTGCATGAAGAAATTGCCCCTCAGGTCCTTCTTAAATCTTCCCCCTCTCACCCTAAACTTATGCCTTCTAGTTTTCAATTCCCCATGCCTGGGAAAAAGACTATATGCATTCATCCTATCTATGCCCCTCGTGATTTTATACACCTCAATAAGATCACCCCTCATTCTCCTACATTCCAAGGAATAAAGTCCTATCCTGGCCAACCCTCCCTGTAACTCAGTCCTGGCAACATCCTTGTAAATCTCCTTTGCACACTTTCCAGTTTAACTATGTCTTTCCTATAATAAGGTGATTCAAACTCTACTCAGTACTCCAATGGCAGCCTCACTATTGATTTATACAGCTGTAACATAACGTCCCAACTCCTATACTCAATGCCTCGACTGATGAAAGCCAACATGCCAAATGCCTTCTTCACCACCCCGTCTACCTGTGACACTACTTTCAACGAACTATGTACTTGTACTCCTAGGTCCCTCTGTTCCACAACATTCCTCAGGACCTTACCATTGACTGTATAAGTCCTACCTTGGTTTGACTTTCAAAAGTGCAGAACCTCACACTTAACTGTATTGATTTGCATTGACCAATCCTCAGCCCACTTCCCCATCTGATCAAGTTCCCTGTGTAATTTTTGATAACCTTCTTCGCTATCAACTATACCTTCTAATTTTGTATCATCTGCAAACTTACTAATCATGCCTTGTACATCCAGACCATTTATGTAAATAACAAATAACAAAGGTCCCAGCACCGTCCCCTATGGCACACCCCCTCTAGTCACAGTCCTGCAGCCTGAGAAACAACCTTCAACCATCACGCTCTGCTTCCTACCACCGAGCCAGTTTTGAATCTAACTGGCTAGCTCTCCCAGGATCCCATGCAATCTAACCTTCATGACTAGCCTGCTGTGCAGGACCTTGTCAAAGGCCTTACTAAAGTCCATATAGACAACATCCACTGCCATCTATCCTCTTGCTTACCTCCTCGAAAAACTCTAAAAGATTTCTCAAACATGACTTCCCGCACACAAATTCATGCTGACTATCCCTAATCAGACCTCGACTATCCAAATGTTGGTTGATCCTGTCCCTCAGTATCTTCTCCAGTAACTTGCCACCACTGATGACAGGCTCACTGGCCTGTAGTTCCCTGGCTTGTCTTTGCTACGTTTCTTAAACAATGGAACAACATTAGCCATCCGCTGGTCTTCCGGAACTTCACCAGTGGCTGAAGATGAAGCAAAAATCTCTGCAAGGGCCTCTGCAATTTCTTCTCTAGCTTCCCACAATGTCCGAGGATGGACTTGATCAGGCCCAGGGGATTCATCCACCTTGATGTGATCTAAGGCTGCAAACGCCACCTTTTTGGTAATATGTATGTGGTCCAAAACATCCCCACTTGTTTCCCTTATTTCCTTAGCATCCATGATTCTCTCCCAAGTAAACACTGAGGAGAAATTTTCATTAAAAATCTCCCCCATCTCCTGTGGCCCCACACAGATGGCCATACTGATCTTTAAGGGGACCCATTCTCTCCCTAGCCACCCTTTTACTCTTAATAAAGCTATTGAACCTCTTGGGATTATCTTTAACTTTATCTGCCAGATCCATCTCATACCATCTTTTTGCTCTTCTGATTCCCTTAAGTGTGCTCCTACACTTTTTATAGTCATATAGGGATTCACTTGAGCCGATAGCTTAAACCCAATGTATGCCTTCTTCTTTTTCCGACCAGAGCCTCGATATCCCTCATCAGCTAAGGATCCCTAAACCTGCCAGCTTTTCCCTTCACCCTAATAGCGACATACTGTTCCCAGACTCTTGATATCACACTTTTAAAAGCCTCCCATTTGCTAGTCGTTCCTTTTCCTTCAAACAGACTCACCCAATTGATCGCTGCTAGATCCTGCCTAATGGCCCCAAAATTGGCTCTGCTCCAGTTTAGCATCTTAACCTGTGGACTTGTTCTATCTTTTTCCATAACTATGTCAAACCTAAGAGAGTTATGGTCACTGGAACCAAAGTGCTCTCTGACTGACACTTCAGTCACTTGCCCAACCTTGTTTCCTAAGAGGAGGTCCAGTGTTGCACCCTCCCGAGTAGGGCCCTTTACATATTGATTTAGGAAACTTTCTTGGATACATTTGACAAATTCCACCACATCCGGGCCCTTTACACTCTGGGTGGCCCAGTCAATAAAGGGAAAATTAAAATCTCCAACCAATACTACTCTGTTATTCTTACAGGTATCTGCACTCTCTCTAGACGTCTGCTCCTCTGGTACCTGCTGGCTATTTGGGGGTCTATAATACAGTCCCAACAGAGTGACCATGCCTTTGTTGTTTCTAAGTTCTAACCATATGGCCTCATTTGATGACCCCTTAAGAATATCCTCTCTAAGCAGAGTTGTTATGTCCTCTCTTATCAAAAGAACAACTCCTCCTGTTTGCTTACTTGTACTTCTGTCATGCCTGTAGCTTCTGTATCCTGGAACATTGAGCTGCCAGTCCTGCCCTTCTCTCAGCCATGTTTCTGTAATGGCTATAATATCCCAGAGCCAACCCATTTTCTGAGCTCATCTGCCTTATCAGTCAGACCTTGTGCGTTGAAATGAGTGCAGTTTAACCCAGAAGTTGTTACCGTCCCTTTACTGTGCCCCAGTCTATCCTAAATAGTAAACTTGCTTTTGATAGCTAATGTATTTTCCCCTGACTTCTTGATGGCTCCTCTCTTATTCAGAGTCGCGTCCCCACTGCCAAACTAGTTTAAACCCTAGTAACAGTAGCAAATCTCCCTGCAAGGATTTTGGAACCCCTCCTGTTCAAGTGCAACTCATCCTTCTTGTACAGGTCACCTCTACCCCAGAAGAGAGCCGAATGATCCAAGAACTGAAAACCTTACCCCCTACATCAGCTCCTCAGCCATGCATTCATCTGGCCTATCTTTCTATTTCTATCCCCACTGGTGCATGGCACTGGGAGTAATCCGGAGATCACTACCCTTGAGATCCTGCTTTTTAAGTTCTTACCTAACTCCCTATACTCATTTCACAGGACCCCATCCCTTTGTCTACCTATGTTATTTTGTACTGATGTGCACAGTGACCTCTGGTTGTTCATCCTCCCCCTTCAGAATGTTCTGCAACCGCTCAGAGACACCCTTGACCCTGGCACCCGGGAGGCAACTCACTATCCTGGTGTGTCTCCTGTGGTCACAGAATCTCCTGTCTGTCCCCATCACAACCGAGTTTCACTGTCTCATTGCACCCGTTCCCTCTGAGCCTCAGAGCCGTCCACAGTGCTGCTGACCTGACTGCATGCTCGCCCTAAAAGGGCACCGTCCCCCGCCAATAGTATCCAAAGTGGTATACCTGTTATTGAGGGGAATGCCCACAGGGGAACCCTGTACTATCTGTCTTCCCCCTTTACCTCTTCTGGCGGTCACCCAGCTACCTGCAGCCTGCACCTTAGGAGTTACCACTTCACTACAGCTCTTATCAATGATGTTCTCTGCACCCTGGATAATTCTGAGTGCATCCAGCTCCAGCTGGATGTGGTCTGTCAGGAGCTGCAGGAAGGGTCAACGGACCTGAAACGTTAACTCTGTTTTTTTTCTTCACAGATGCTGCCAGACCTGCTGAGCTTTTCCAGCAACTTTGTTTTAGCACTTCTCACAGGTGTAGCCACCAGGGACACTGGAAGTGACCCTGATCTTCCACATCCTGCAAGAGGAGCATGCCACTGCCTCAGTCTAGACAGAAAGTAGAGTTAAAAAGCCCTTACCAGCCTCCTCACACTGAAACCGCTCAAGCAAGGGCCTCAGCATTTCCACTGTAACACTGGCCCACTCTCTCAATGGCAGCTGTCTTGTACTTTAGCTTGCCAGTCATCATCTTCACAGAGCCCTTTTTCTTTTGTGAGAGGAGGAGGGTGAGTGGGAAACATCACTGTAACATTTCAGTTTAACCACCCCTTGACACCAGGTTCTCTCTGACCTGCTGTACATTTGTGATGACTGTGGTGATGTCTCCCAGAATTCCGCTGTGATGACTCTCAGCCTCCCTCTGATGCAGTTTTTAAAAAAAAAAGTATGCGTAGAATCCCGACAGTGTGGAAGCAGGCCATTTGGCCCATTGAATCCTCACCGACTCTCTGAAGAGCATCCCACTGAAATCTACCTATCCCTGTCACCCTGCAGTTACCATGGCTAATCCACCTAAGAAGTGCATCTTTGGACTGTGGAGGGAAACTGGAGCACCCAGAAGAAGCCCAAATAGACATGGGGAGAATGTGCAAACTCTATACAGTTACCCGAAAGTGGAATCAAACTGGGTGGATCCCTGGCACTGTGAGGCAGTAGTGCTAACCACTTACCATGCGCCACCCTTCACTCCTCTTCCAGTCCAAAATCGAACTGAAAACTAAACGTGCTGCCACAAGCACAGGGCAACACCCAACATAGCGTGGTGTATTGTGACTAAACAGAATCATCTTAACAGACAAACACTAAGCATTATTACAGATTTGTTTAGAAAATTGCTCATTCAGGAAGGATTTGCTTTGTAAAGAAGTGTTTGTACATACCTTTTTGTTCTGGGCTGAGAATGACATCTATGTGGGCTGGTGAGCTTTTGCCTTGGGTTTCCATATGTCTGAACAATCCAGTTCTCAACCTGCAGGTCTTTGGGTATTAGGTGCAAGACATCCCATCAGATAGTGGGATCCAGAGTGTAGGATTTGCTCCCTTGTCCTTCTCTGTTTCTTCATTATGGTGTTTGGAAAATCAATATGGTTTGACTGGACACAGGCTAAAAAGGATCTTCACTGCCAGGTTCTATTTCTCAACTCTGAAGTGGCCAGCATTTCAGGGGAGGTCAAAGGAAATCATTCTGGATGGATGTAAATTTATCTTTATTTCCTTTTCTGTGTAATGTGCTGACTAAAACTTTGAAGCTACATGGCTGAAGTATGAGTTGATGACCTACATCAGAATTAGCAGTAGTTCTATGATCTGAACTGTTTACTCAGTTTCTCGCTCTGTAGATGCTGCCAAACCAGAATGTTTTCAGCATGATTTTATTTCAGACTCCCAGCATCTGATTTGTGTGTCTATATCCTGGCCTTCACTTGTGGCTTATCTGTAGTGAACCAGACATTTGGATACATGAGTGGCCCGGGGTACATCTTTTGTGAACATTGTGCTCTAAGAACAGGAATTCAACTTGATGAGGAATTTTCCATGATGGTTATTCACTGTTCCCTCCTAGTTCTTAGGGGCAGAAGGGTAGAATCTATTCTAAGAACAAGAGGTTGCATTGTAATTACAAAAAAATTAGATTAAATTATGTTAATTTTAGCCGGTAGTTCCAATTTCTCGTATGTTTAACTTGGGCTTTGCATCTATTGGATAAATATTTGAAGCCTAGAAAATTCTAGGCCTCTGGGGAGAGATTGGGGCAGTATTATAAATAGTAGGTTACCCTAGCAGTGTGCTTGCCAGTATGACTGTCTGCCTTTTGTGCAGTAATCATTTGTGATTGGAAGGAGAGTGAAAACGTAACATTTTATTTGCTGGTGTTCAGCTGATCTATGAAATTCAACAAACAGCCATTAAAATCAACTCTAACAACTCATAATGGGGCATTCAGGAAGCACTGTGGGCCATCTGAGTAGCAGAATTGTATTTTACTACTACTTTAACCTCACGGCCCAGCATAACCTTGACTTCAACACCATCATTAGGTCAACCAACATTGGTTCAATGAAAGGTGTAGAAGAATACTGAAGAAAGGTCACTGAATCCGAAACATTAACTCTGACTTCTCTCCATAGATGTGCCAGACCTGCTGAGATTTTCCAGCAATTTGTTTTTGTTTCAGATTTCCAGCATCTGCAATTCTTTCGTTTTTTTTATGTAGAAGAGCATGTCAGGAGCAGCATCAGTTAAGCCTAGAAATGAAGTGCCAACCTGGTGAAGCTACAACACAGGACTATTTGCATGCTAAACAGTGGTAGCTGGATGCTGTAGACTGAGTTAAACATCCCACAACCAATAGTTAAAATTCTGCTTTCCTGCCATGCGTGGCAATAATCAATCACGGCAGTGAGTCTTCACGAACATCCCCTCTTCAACAACAGGAGAGTCCAGCCTGTCAGGTTAAGTGAGGGTTGTCGCAAACCATCTTCCACTGAAAATGCCAACTAAGTAACGCTGGCTCATAGCCTGACTTCCCAAAGTCTCTACCTGCCAAACATAATTTAGAGATGTGATGAAATACTCTTTGCTTGCTTGACAGGTGTAGTTACAATTAAATCTGATGTTGAACACTTCTGAGACAAAATGGTCTGAGATGGTCACATCACCTATCCATTTAAACATCCACTCTTGACCATAGAATGCACTGCAGCAAGTTTTCAGATCTCAGTTGCTACAGGAAAGATGTGCACAGCAGGTGAACGGAATAGTCACCTCCATGTCACACAGCATTCAGTCTTAGACATGCATGTGTTTCACTGTCAAAATCCTGAATCTTGGAGTCTCTGAACTGGAAAAAATGTGGTAGGAAATTCACCACAGAGGCAGCAATAATGAAGGTTGTTGAAGAAGGCTCATCAAAACTTCCTCAACGCCCACCTGTCATGGCCAATAAATAGCAGTGATACTTGCTGAGTATGGGTGTGGCAGGGTTAATATTGGAGAACCATGAGCACCACTCACTAAAATGTCACGTGGACCTCTAGGCAAAATAGGATCTCGAATGGATGAGACCTAACATACAGTCTTCTTCAAAGTTCCTGTAACAATGTCTGTCATATTAATGTAACTTGAATGAGCTGCTAATGTATAGTGAACTACGTCTTGTTAACTACAAGAGAGACTTCCATCTGGACTAGGAAGTGGTTTCCTATACTACACTATAAGACTATCGTATATAGTATAGACCATACCATACTAGAACAAACAGGCCCTGTAATTTCCTACACTTAAGAGGATAGTGGCAGTAATCTTCATGTTCTGCTAGAACATAGAACAGTACAGCACATGAACATACCTTTCAGCCCCCTATGTCTATGTTGACCATGATGACATTCTAAACTAATCCCATCTGTCTGCATGTGGTCTGTAGCTCCCTGTTTCCTGCCTGTTCATGTGTTTGCCTGAATGCTTCTTAAACATTGCTGCCTTATCTGCTTCTACCACCTCCCCGGCAGTAAGTTCCACACACTGCGTAACCCATGCATTTAAAAGGAAATTTGCCTTGCACATCTCCTTTAAACTTTCCCTCTCACCTAAATCTTTGTTCCCCTAGTATTTGACATTTCCACTCTGGGAAAAAGAATCCGACTAACCATCCTTTCCATGCCTCTCATAATTTTCTATGCTCCTATTAAGTTGTCCCCTCAGCCGCTGATGCTCCAGCAAAAACAATCCAAGTTTGTCCAAACTCCTGAATAGCTATTACACTCCAATCCAGGCAACATCTTGGTAAACCTCTTTGCATCCTCTCCAAAGCCTCCACATCCTTCCTGTATTGTGGCCAGAACTGCACGCACTACTCCAAATGTGGTCTAACTAAAGTTTTATACAGCTGCAGCATGACTTGACAACTTTTATATTCACTGCGATGACTGATGAACGCAAGCATGCCATACACTTTCTTTACCACCCTATCCACTTGCATTGCCACTTTCAGGTAACTATAGACTTGCACTCCACTTTCTGTTTGTATATCAATGCTAGTAGTGTCCTGCCATTTACTGCATACTTTTCTATTGCATTTAACCTCTCAAAATTCATCACCTCATACTTGTCTGGAAACTTCATCTGCCATTTCTCTGCTCCACTTACCAGCTGGTCTATATCCTGCTGTATCTTTTGACAGCCTTCCTCACTATTCACAGCTCTAACTTTTGCATCGTTTGCGTACTTGCTAATCAGAACACCTATGTTTTCATGTACATTATTTATATAAAAGTTAAAATAACAGAGGTCCCAGCGATGATTCTTGTTGAACATCATTGGTTACAGACATCCAGTCAGAAAAACACCCTCCACAACCTCATTCTGTTTTCTATGACCAAGGCAATTTTGTATTCAGTTTACCAACTCACCGTAGCTCCCATGTGACTCAATCTTCTGGACTAGCCTTCCATGAGGGTCCTTGTCAAATGCTTTAGTAAAGGCCATGTAGATAATATTCACTGCCCTACTCTCATCAATCATCTTCATCACTGTCAAAAAATTCAAATTTGTGAAACAATACCATGCTGACTATCCCTAGTAAGTCTATTCTTTTCCAAAGGTGAGTAGATCTGTCCTGAAGAATCTTCTCCAATAATTTCCCTACCATTGACATAAGGTTCAATGGCCTATAATTTTGTGGATTATCCCTGTTGCCCTTCTGAAACAAAGGAGCAACATTGGCTATTCTCCAGTCTTCTGGGACCTTGTCTTCAGCTAAAGAGGGTACAAAGATCTCTGTCAAGACCCCAGCAGTCTCCTCCCTTGCCTTTTTCAGTGTCCTGGGATAGATCCCATCAGGCCTAGTAGATTTATCTACCTTAATGTTTTTCAAGAAACTCACCACCCCCTCCTTCTTAATATTGACATGCTAGAATCCATTATTAAGGATTTATAGCAGAACATTTAGAAAACAGCAATAGAATCAGACATTGTCAGCATGGATTAGTGAACAGGAAACAAAGAATAGGCATAAATGGATCATTTTCTGAATGGCAGGCAGTTGCTAGTGGGGTACCACAGGTATTGGTACTAGGACCCCAGCTATTCACAATGTTAATGAGTTAGATGAGGGAACTAAATATAGTATCTCAAAGCTTGCAGATGACACAAAGCTGGGTGGAAAGGTGAGCTTTGAGGAAGATGCAAAGATGTTGCAGAGTGATTTGGACAGGCTGACTGAATGGAAAATGTATGGCAGATACAGATAATATGTATAAATGAGGTTATTCAGTTTTGTAGCAAAAGTAGGAAGGCAGATTATAATTTGAATGGCTGTGTGTTGAGAGAGGGTAATGTTCAATGAGTCCTAGGTGTTCTCATCTACCAGTTACTGAAAGTATGCATATGGGTGGAGTAGGCAATAAAGAAGGCCCACTGTATGTTGGCCTTCATAGTGAGAGGATTCAAATACAGGAACAAAGATGTCTTGCTGCAATTATACAGGGCATTGATGAGGCCACACATAGAATACTGTGTGCAGTTTTGGTCTCTTTATCTGAGGAAGAATGTTCTTGATATAGAGGCAGTGCAGCATAGGTTTACCAAATGGATTTCTGGGATGGGCAGGACTGACATATGAGGAGAGGTTGTGTAGTGATTGTAAACTCGGTCTGCCAAGCTGGACCTCATAGAATATATGCTCCCTGATTGGTGCTGTTAATCGGGTCCAATCAGGGAGACCTGGCTGCCTTAAAAGGGTGAATGACAGAAATAATTGAGCCCCTGAATGCCTGACTCAGTGAGGGACGTATTTTTGTCAAATTTGGCAGGTACAGTTACAACGTTTGAAAGATATTTGGTCAGGTACATGAATAGGAAATACTCGGAGAGATATGGGCCAAAGGCGAGGCAAATGTAACTAGTTTAGTTTAGGAAACCTGCTTGGCATGGATAAGTTGGATCAAAGCATCTGTTTCCATGCTATATGACTCTCTGATTCTATAAGTCTATGGATATGTATTTGTAAATAATGGATGATTGGTAATGGATGCTGACGTCTGTAGAGTTATTTCAGGTTGACTTGTTAGGATTGTATTCACTGGAGTCGAGAAGAATGGGGGGAGGAGAAATCTTATAGAAACCTATAAGATTCTAACAGGACCAAAACCAGAAATTGCTGGAAAAACTCAGCAGGTCTGGCAGCGTCTGTGGAGAGAAATCAGTTAACATTTCGGGTCCAGTTCTTTCCATTTTTTATTTAAAATTCTAACAGGACCAGACAGGTCAGATGCAGGAAAGATGTTTCCAATGGTGGGGAGTCCAAAACCAGGGATTATAGTTAAATGATAAGAGGTAATCCTTTAGGTCTGAGATGAGGAGAGAGGGAATCAAAGCAATGTTTTTGCAAGGAGGAGATAGATAGAGATCTTGTGGCTAAAGGGCTACGGTGGGAGCAGAGGAGGAGGTGGTGTGGGTAGGGTACTGATCTTGATGATCAGCCATCATCATATTGAATGATACAGCAGATTCGAGTGATTGAATGACTACTCCTTCCTCTGTCTCCTATGTTTATAAGCTGCAGTTGCACTGCAATTCATCTGTTATTTACATGCCAGTTTTTACAAGTTTGTTAATCTCTTATATTGTTTTGTAGTCTTCCTTGGTATTAACTCTACTCCCTAATTTGGAATTGTTTATCAATGTTCAATCTATTTCTATTTCTCTAGTCCAAATCAAAGTTTTGTCTTATGTTTTGAACATAGTGCCTATTACTGGGGTTAAGCTAACTGATCTATCGTTTTGTTCTAACATTTAATGCAGGAGGTGTACTTGGGGAAATGGTGCAAATACCTCATTTGAACCCTTTTTTTTCAATACTTATAGAGTCATACAGCACAGAAACAGACCCTTCGGGTCCAACTCATCCACGCTGACCAGACTTCCCAATCTGACCTCGTCCCATTTGCCAGCATTTGGCCCTTCCTATTCATATACACATCCAGATGCCTTTTTAAATGTTGTAATTGTACCTGCTTCCATCACTTCCTTTGGGAACTTATTCCATACATGCACCACCCTCTGCATGAAAAAGTTACCCCTCAGGTCCTTTTTAAATGTTTCCACTCTCACCTTAAACCTATGACCTCTACTTCGGGTACAGATTTGAAGTATGTGTCCTCTTCGTTGCTTATTGCCCACCAGTGTATATAATCTTTCAGAATGGCCTTACCTTTTGGAAAACTGGCAACAGGAAGAAGCTGTTTAGCCATAATCATCTGTTCTTTCTTTCAGTTATATCATGACATCTTTTTCTCTCCTCATGGATGCTGCCTGATCTGCTGAGCATTTCCAGCTTTTTCTAATGTTGTCTAATTTTTAGACGATGCTTTTCTTCTGTATTGCTCCACCAGAGGAAGTAGTTTCTCTTGTGTTTCCTACTGAATCCTTTTATCATTTTAAATAATTTGATTAGGTCACATCAAAATCTTCTAAATACACACCAACCTGTGCTTGTAATTTAGTTGCATCATGATTGATCTCAACTGTGTCTGTCAAGTGGGGCTTTCATAAGGGATATTATATGAAAAGAGAAATACTTAAGAACTAAGTGGAAAAGGAAGAAGGTGGCACAATATGAATTATTCCTTCAGATAGCCAGCGCAGATGCAATGGACGGAATTGTCTCCTTCACCGCTATAACCATTGTATGATGATGTAAAAAAAAGCAAACCTTGGTTTAATTCAAGCAAAATATTTCTTTATCTTTTTAAAGCTTTATCTTGTTTAAATTAAAAATCTTGATTACCTATACCTGCGCTGTTCTGCTTCTTCCACTCTGGGTGTTTTGATTCATTGTGCTTCATTTCAGAATAATATGAGCAGCTGCATCAGTGTCAGGTTAAAAATAAGATAGTGGTATGTGATCGCTTGTGTGCTGGGCTTTTTAATTCAAGAGCAAATGAAATGGAAGGAAATGCTGATAGATCAAATCAAGTAAAGTGGAATGAGGGATGTATGGGACATAAAAACTAGCACAGGCCTCTTGGGCCAAACCTGTTTCTATGCTGTATTTTATCTGTTTCCATTACAGTGATTTCCTGATCTTTATTATGAGGACGTGTTGTGCAAATCTGTTGTGTTCTTGAAAGGAGAGGCTTTCTAGGATGCTGGTAGCTAGTGAGATCATTCAGAGATTCCAAAGAGAGGTGAGTCTGTCCTTATGCTGGTGAACAGCAACCTTTCAAAGTATTTTCCACTAGATTTGTAAGAAGCAGAGGAGACCATCCTTAGAATCTTGCAGGCTCAGTCCTAGTTCCAAGTGCCTGCCACATTAGCTGGCATCACTGATGACATGTCACATTTATGAATATAATGGTGCTTTTCCATTATCCTCTCCCTCTCCTCTAATTCTTTTGTTCCGTCCTTTTAAATCATTATTATTTTTAACTATTAATATTTCTCTTGTGCATTCTACCTCTACTATCTGACCTCCCTAAGCTGTTCCAACATCAAAAGGTGGTTTAACCAAGTGACCTGAATGTGTTCTTGTCTCTTTGGCAAGGAGTCAGAGGATAGCAAGTATCAGAAACAAAAGTATCTGGAGGCTTGTTGGCATCATCAGAACAGTTCAGCTAGAGTGGAGTTTGCTTGGAGTTAGGGAGCAATCAGTGTGATTGCATTGGAGAACTCTTATTATCAGAAGTCACCTGAGGTTGAAGTTCTGGCAGCATGTGTACATTATGGTGATAGATGAGGGTGGTTTTTGTGACTGAGATTATCCACAAGCTGGACTTTGTCCTGGTCAGCTGCAGTGACTTGTGGTACAAGTGTGTGGAGAAGGCATGGTAAATGAATGCATAACCTCCTGTACATCAAGATTTCATAGTATTGTGCAGTAGCGAGGAACGGTAATTGAGAAGAGGCAAATCAACATCACCATTCTTGTTGAGTTGGACCATGATCGCATGGACTCCTTTCTCCACCTTCCCATTGTCCTGATGGTATCAATGTGAAGTGATGTGCTGAAACCCAAAGGATTGGGCAGAGTGCTTAAAAGGGTTGTTACTTTGTGGTCTGATTATCCAAGGGTACCTCAGCTGGATGATTTAAAAAACACACTATTCAGGTTGGTGACAATTGCCATGAATGTGAGGCCCAGTAAGCACTTGACCTCAATCCACCAGGAATAATAGTTGATAACTATAAGGAAGATTTTTCCACTGGAAACCCAAATCCCTCTCCAGGCTTTCTCTTGGGCAGATTGAGAAAGAAAAACATGAGGCTCATTCCCGTATGTCAACAGCTCATATTGAACAGTTGAAGTCAGATTCCACAGTAATTTTAAAAATGCCTGACTAGCAGACCATTAAAGATGTCAATTATACAAAGAATTGTGGATGCTGGAGTTCTGAAACAGAAACAAAAATTGTGGAAAAACTCAGCAGGTCTGGCAGTATCTGTGGGAAGAAGGTCACCGGACTCAAATTGTTAGCTCTGCTTTCCTCTCACAAACCTGCTGAATTTCTCTCACAATTTCTGTTTTGTTTCATTTAAAGATGTCAATGTGGCCATGGTGTAGGTGAAAAAGATGTGTGCCTGAGGAGATAAAGGCTTATGATCTAAACAGTAGGGTCAGGCGTCTGTGGTGCTCCAAAATATTGGCTCAAACCAGGATGATTAGTCCTGCAGTTGCGCACACTTCGCTCATTCAATGTTTTGCTAATCTGGTACAACCTTTGGATGGATACTGGGAGGAATTGAGTGGAAAATAAGGTATAGGACTGGATGTCCTGAACAAAAGAGATCTTGGGAAGTAGGTTGCTAAGCAACGATATAGGATAAAGCATCAACAATGGTCTGGAACCTGCCCTGGACCTATGTTTTGACACTACTACACATCCATAGATTTATCAGCTTCTAACCATTAATTTCTCCAGCATAATTTTTTCACTGATACTCCTACTCTACAATTCCTCCCACTCACTAGATATTTGGTTACCAAGCATTTCTGGGAAGTTATTTTGTACTATCTATAAAGTCAGACTCATACTGTATAGGACACACACCCTTCTTCCCACCATGTCTGTGTCAACCAGTAAACACAAACTATACTCATCCCATTTACTTGCAATTGGTCCATAGATTACTATGCCCTGGCATTAAAGGCGCTTGTCCAGATGCTTCTTAAATATTGCAAGAGTTACCTGCCTCCGTTGCCCTTTCAGCAGAACGTTCCATATTTCTACCACCCTCTGAATGAAAAAATGTTTATTCAGATCTCCTCTAAAGCACTTCCTCCTCACTTTAAACTTATGCCATCTGGTCTCAGACACATCTGCCTTGGTGAAAAGATTCTCATGATATACCCCATCTATGCCTCACATAATTTTGTATACCTTGATTAGATCCGCTCTCAGCCTCCTCTACTCTAGGGAGAACAACCCAGTCGACCCAGTCTCTCCTCATAAGTGATAATTTTCATCCCAGGCGACATCCTGGTTAATCTTGTCTGCACCTTCGCCAGTGCAATCATGTACTTCCAATACTATGGCAACCAGAACTGCATACAGTATTCCATCTGTGGGCCTAATCAATGTCCTGTAAAGTTACAACAAGACTTCTACCAATTTTCATGTCATCTGCAAACTTACTAATTAGAATTCTGCATTCATATCCAACTCGTTAATGTACCTAATAATCAGCAAGGGTTGCAGCCCTAATCCCCATGGTACACCGCTGGTCACAGACTTCCAATTACAAAAACAAACCTTCATTATTACCACTTCCTACAGACAAAGGGGGTGGCCATGGGAACCCGCATGGGCCCAAGCTATGCCTGCCTCTTTGTAGGCGTGGAATAGTCCCTCTTCCGCAGCTACACTGGCACTATCCCCACACTCTTCCTCCACTACATCAATGACTGCATCAGCGTTGCCTCGTGCTCCCATGAGGAGCTTGAACAGTCTATCAACTTTACTAACACCTTTCACCCCAACCTCAAGTTCACCTGGACCATCTCTCATACCTCTCTCTCCTTCCTGGACCTCTCTGTCTCCATCTCTGGTGACCGCCTTGAAACCAGTATCTATTTCAATCCCACAGCTACCTAGACTACACCTCCTCTCACCCACATGCCTGCAAGAATGTGATTCCCTACTACTGCGTCCGCCGCATCTGCTCCCAAGATGGGGCGTTCCACTCCCGAACATCCCAGATGTCCTCTTATTTCAAGGACCGCAACTTCCTCCCTTCAGTGGTCGAAAATGCTCTCGGCCGCATCTCTTGCGTTTCCTGCACCTCTGCCTTCGCATCCCCTCCCCGCAACAAAAACAAAGACAGAATTCCCCTTGTCCTCACGTATCACCCCAGTCCGGATTCAACGTATCATTCTCTGCCAGTTCCGCCACCTGCAATCTGACCTCACAACCAAGGATATATTTCCCTCCCCACCCCTATCTACCTTCCGTAGGGACCACTCTCTCCGCGACTCCCTCGTCTGCTCCACATTACCCACTAGCCCTACCACCCCTGGCACCGTTCCCTGTAACTGCAGGAAGTGCGACACCTGCCCCGACACCTCCCCCCTCCCCTCCATCCAAGGAACCAAAAAAACCTTCCACATCAGACAGAGGTTCACCTGCACATCTGCCAATGTGGTCTATTGTATCCGCTGTTCCCGATGTGGCCTCCTCTATATTGGTGTGGAGGCTCGGAAGACCACTTTGTAGAGCATCTGCGCTCTGTTCGTGACAAACGACAACACCTTCCAGTTGCAAACCATTTCAACTCCCCTCTCCCCACTCCCTGGGCAGCATGTCATCCTGGGCCTCCTCCAGTGAGACAATGACGCCACCTGGAAACTGGAGGAGCAGCACCTCGTATTCCGCCTCGGGAGCCTACAACCCAATGGTCTCAATGTGGACTTTACCAGTTTCAAAATCTCCCCACTCCCGGCCTCATCCGATGACCAATCCTCTCTCTCATCCCCGCCTCCTTGACTTGACACAACCTGTCCATCTTCGCTCCAACCTATCTGCTCCTCCCACCTCACTGACCAATCCTCACCACTGCCTACCTGCACTCACCTATCATCATCCCACCTACCTTCCCCAGCCCCAACCCTCCTCTCTCTCTTTATTTCAGAGCTCCCTTCCCCCTCCCCCATTTCTGAAGAAGGGTCCCAATCTGACACGTCAACTTTCCTGCTCCTCTGATGCTGTCTGGCCGACTGTGCTCCTCCAGCTCCATACTGTGTTATCTCTTCATCATTATCCTTTGCCTCCTATTTATAAGGCAATTTTGGATCTAGTTTCCAACTTGCCTTGATCCCCTAGACTCTTACCTTTTGGACCAGCCTTCCCATGTGGGATCTTGTCAAATGCCTCACTGAAGTCCATGTTAACCACATCAACTGCACTACCCTCATCAATATATGCAGTCACATTCTCAAAACACTCAATTAAATTAGATAGGATGACCTTCCAACAAATCTGTGCTGACTATCCCTGTTCAACCTCTGCCTTTTTATGTGTTGATTAGTCCTATCCTTAGAATTTTTTTCAATAATTTCCCTACCATTGTTGTCAGACCAACTGGTCTGTAATTACTTGGCCTATCCCTACAGCCTATCTTGAACAAAGGAACCACATTAGCTATCCTCCAGTTATCTGGCACTTCACCTGTGGCCAGTGAAGTATTAAGTAGCTCTTCCAGGGCCCCACAATCTCCTCCCTTGCCTCTTTTTGCAGCCTGGGATACATTTCATCATATCCTGGGGCTTTATGCACCTTTATGCCTACTAAAACATCTATTACCTCCTCTTTCTTAATTCTTACATGCTCTTGAACCTACCAACCCAACTGAAAGCCCCAGTTACAATGTCTTTCTCTGTGAGTACGGATGAAAAATATTAACTTAAGACCTCACTCGTGTTCTCTCGCTCCAAGCACAGATTACCCCTTTGGTTTCTAATAGGCCCACTCTCTCCCTTGAAATCCCCTTGCTCCTAATGGACTTATAAAATGCTTTGGAGTTTTCCTTTATCATATTATATTTCATGGCCCTTCTTTGCACTCCTAATTTCCCTATTAAGCACCCCACTACACACTATGTACTCCCGAAACGGCCTTTCCTGTTGTGATGCTCTGACCCTAGCATATGCTTTCTTCTTTTTCTTTCTCGATATCCCTCAACATCCAGGGACTTGCTGCCCTTGCCCTTCACTCTTACAGAAACATCCTGACCCTGAATTGTCAGTATACTACTTTTAAAAGACTCCCACATTCCAAATGTTGCCTTACCTGCAGGTAGCTACACCCAATCTATGAATACTAGATCCTGTCTGATGATATTGAAACTGGCCTTCTCCCAGTTTAGACACTTCACTTCTGCTCTATCCTTATCCCTTTTCATAATGACTTTGAAATTTATGGAGCTGTGGTCACTATCCCAAAAAGTGCTCACACACTTCAACCACTTGACTGGTTTCATTCCCTAGGATTAGGTCTCATACTGACCCATATCTAATAGGTCTATCTATGTACTGGCACAAAGAGCTTTCCTGGATGCAGTTTAAATATTCCACCCCGTATAATCATGTCACACGAAGGCAAGTCCAGTTAAATTGAAATCCCCTGCAACTACAACCCTGTTCCTCTTTCACATATCTGCACATATACACATGTTTGTTCATATATCTACTTCATTTTTCCATTGATCATTAAGGTTCACCTTCAAGAACATTGGTGGGAAATCATATCTTGACACTTTAGATGTATTTTAAGTGAATTAATTGAGAGCCGTTCTTAGCAAAAGTAATCAAATTACTGTGTTCTGTCTGAAAATAACTCGAGTGTTGAATTTTGTCAATTTCACTTAGTTTCATGCAGAGCTTCAGTGAGTTTTTCCATGCAATTTTATGTTGCTCATCCCAATGCATGTACCACACCTTGATGTAAAGAAAGGACATTTTACAGTTTTGAGAGTTATATCTGCATTGAAACTGTTACTGCTGTCTGTTTGTGGCTATTCACCACAGTCTGAGGTCTGGACTGGGTAACTTGGAGGCATTCTGTTGCTGCAGATTTTCTGTTGGGCAGTGACTGTCCAGCTGATCAATTTCAGAGCTCATTTTCCATTGGGGCAATGAGTGGGATTGCTGCTTCTGATTTTGTGTCTTTCCTGAGGATTTATCTTTTGCTGCTGACTGCTTTGAATGTTCCTGCCATCAGGTTGAATGACAGGAAAGTTTAACTGAGCAAGGTGTCTGTTACTGATGCTGCTATTTAGAGATCATACCAGAGAGGTGGTAGAGAAAGGCAAGTCTGTTCTAATGCTGCTGAACAGCACATTTTATTAACTACGTGCCTTATGTGTTTAAGTGGAAAGGAGAGAGTGTTCTTGTAACTTATTATGATTCTACATGACAATACAATTGGACAAGTCAGGTCCCAGAATGAATCAAAAACAGAAATTGCTAGAAAAATGTAGCAGGTCTCAGCACCTGTGGAGAGAAATCAGAGTTAACATTTTGGGTTTGGTGACCCTTCTTCAGAACGAAGGCTAGATTTATGGATGATTTTGTTTTTAATTTATGAACTTCCGTTTGTCTCCGGGTGTGAGAGACTTGCACAGGTGAGCATGTGGCAGGGATGATGCTACTGCCATGGCACACAGTTTCAAGAACTACTGACCTACGTCTGTAAGGATCTGTAAAATTCTTGCTTCAGTTTACAATAGTTTCATGTTATGGCCACAAGAATATTTTGTGATCCCAGCTAATAGTAGTGCCACACAAGTCAGACCTCAGAATAAAACCTTGACTTGTTGGATTCTAACTTGGCTTTTTTTAAACTATGGAGATCGGTTACAGAACGTAAAATGCTGCCCGTGTACTTTTAACACTATAGGAATAAAATGAAATATATTACACTAGTCAAAACAAAAGATTGGAAAGATGTTATTACATCATCAGAAAAGGATTCAAATTCACACTATTCCTTTTATCTCAGCAATATCATTGCAAACAACTAAATCTCAGTGAATATCGCACTACTAAGGCTTCTGGCTCAAACTTGCATTAGTACAGCTGCCACATGTTTCCTTTCAGTGAATTTCTGTGCAGTTGCTAGATGCTTTTTGACTTCGGGCAATTTCTCTCTCTGAGACACCTAAAACAAACTGTAAAATAAACTCACATTAACTTTAACTTAAAAACAACTCTCATGAGTTTATTGAACCCTGTGTCTAGCTGTCCTTCATGCTGTGGCATACACCGTGCTGCCTAATGGACCTTCTGGATGATTTGACCTTTCTGTATGTCATTGGACTCCAGTTGCTATGCAACAGCACAATTCAGGGACTTGGCCTCCACAACCTACTGTGGTAGAGAATTCCAAAGGTTCAATACCCTTTGAGTGAAGAACGTTTCTTCATCTAAGTCCTATATGGTCGACTCCATATCCTGAGACAGTGTCCACTGGTCCTAGGCTCCCCTGAGATAGCAAGAACCGCAGATGCTGGAGTCAGAGATAACACGGTGTGGAGCTATAGGCACACAGCAGGCCAGGCAGCATCAGAGGAGCAGGAAAGTTGATGTTTTGGGTCAGGACCTTCTTCAGAAATAGGGGAGGGGGAAGGGAGTTCAGAAATAAATAGAGTGGAGGGGTGGGGCTGGGGAAGGTAGCTGGGATGGTGATAGGTGAGTG
>NC_063333.1:14458734-14485925 GCF_021869965.1 Rhincodon typus
CACAGCAGGCCAAGCAGCATCAGAGGAGCAGGGAAGTTGATGTTTTGGGTCAAGACCCTTCTTCAGAACCTTCATTTCTAAACAAGGGTCCCGACCCAAAACATCAACATTCCTGCTCCTCTGATGCTGCCTGGCCTGCTGTATTCCTCTAGCTCCACACTGTGTTTTCTCTAAGGGAAAACATCCACCCTGCATTTGGTCTGTCTGATCTTGTGAGAATTTTATACGTTTCAATTCAATTCCTCCTCATACTTCTAAACTTTAGTGGATAAAGCCCCAGGCAAACCAATCTCTCCTTATAGGACAGTCCTGCCATCGCTGGTATAAGCCTAATGAACCTCCGCTGCACTCCCTTTATGGCAAGTGTCACCTTTTTATAGGAGCTGTCTATTTTCATTGACTCTTATACAAAGACACCTAGATCTCTTGTACATCCACACATCCCTATATATAGCCATTTAAATAATATTCTTCACATTTCACACTGACATGTATAACTTCACATCTAGCCAGGTTGTACTGTATGTGCCATATTTTTGCCCATTCACTCAACTTGCCTAGATCTCTTTGAAACCTCCTAGCATCCTCCTCAACATTCAAACATGCTCAGTTTTGTTACATCAGCAAATTTGGAAATGTTACATTTGGTTCGCTCATCCAGATATAGATATATGTATTGAATAGTTGGGATCCAAGGATTTATCTTTGCAGTGTCCCTTTAGTCAGTATCTTCCCTTGGAAAATGATCTATTTATTCCCACTCTGTCTACCAACCAATTCTCGATCCATGTCAAAGTATTACCCCATCCTATGTGCTCTAATGTTGCCTAATAACCTCTTATGAGAGCTCTTTATCAAAAGTGTTCTAAAAATCCAAATGCACCACACACACTGGCTTTCCCTTATCTATTCTACTATTTACATCCTCCAAAAGCTCCAGCAGATTTGATACGCACGATTTGTCTTTCATAAACCCATGCTGGCTTTGTCCAATTCAGTTAATGTTTTCCAAGTTTGGTGTTATGTAAAAGACCCTAGCATTATTCCCACTACTGATGATAGGCTAACTAGTCTGCCATTCCCTGTATAGTTAAATTTTTAACTTCTGTCTGCTTTTTAAATATGGTTTCAAAACATTCTCTACTGAGACATTTTGTTTTAGATTTTCTTTAAAGAAAATAAAGTGAAACATTAACTATTTGTGAGTTTAACTTTTTTCTAAATAAAATGGCTAAATACAATTTTTTCCATTTTTCCCTTCAGATATACAAAGCTTGGTTATGCAGGTAACACTGAACCGCAGTTCATCATTCCTTCATGTAAGTATAAACGTACTTTATAATTTCTCTAATTTTACCATTTTAAGACCTGTTTTGCGCACTTTTTATTCTACTGGAATGAAATGTTATACAAGTAACTTAATAATGACAGAGGGGAAATCCTAAAACAATGTTTTACCTAAAACAATCGTTGTGATGTTTCGAGACTGTTATTTCAACAGAGTGGTGCATTATAGAATCTCTGGTGAACTGTTGCTACCAGTCTTTTTTTTAATTCTACAGATGTGGGCATTGCTGGCCAGGTCAGCATTTGCTGCCCAATGCTAATTGTCCTTGAGAAAACAGTGGTGAGCTGCCTTCTTCAACCAATGCTGTTCTTGTGGTGTAGGTATATCCACTAACTGTTAGGAAGGAACTTGCAGGCTTTGTTTTATTCATTCACAGGAGGAGGTGTTGTTGGCTAGGCCAGTATTTATTGCCCATCCCTAATTGCCTAGAAGATTGTTAAGAGTCAATCACATTGCGGTGAGTCTGGAGTCATATGTAGTCTAGACCGTGGTCATTGCCTGACACTTGTGTGGCATGAAGGTTGCTTGCGACTTTTTAGAAGAAGCATGGATATTGTCCAGGTCTCACCATACTTGGACATGGATGGCTTCAGTATTTGAGCAGTCATGAAGGATACTGAACATTGCATGATCATCAGTGAACATCCCTAAATCTGACTTTATGACGGAGTGGAGGTCATTGAAGTAGCTGAAAGTGGTCGACCCTAGGATATGGGCATAGTAGTAGTGTTGTTTCTATCTTTGAGTCAGGAAACCTGAATTCAAATCTCACTGCTCCAGAGATGTGTAATAATATCTTTGAACGGTGTGATTATAAAATGTCTGCCCTGAGGCACTTCTGAAGTGATGAATAATTTGCGCATTGCACCACAAGATGCTTCCCGAGTCATAGCACACTTGGTAAGTGAGAAATATATTAAGAAGAGGTGTTAAAAAGGCTGTACTTAAATGTTGGTAAGGTGCCATAATTAAATGCTTCCAAGGGTACCAAGAAAATAAGGCTGAAAATTTGTGGAACAACTGGTCATAATCTTAAAATATTCTTTAGATTGTCAGTGCCAGAGGACTGGAGAATTGCAAATGTTATATCATTGTTTGAGAAAGGATATACAGGCCACAGAGTAATCTGGCTGTTGGGAAGGCTTTTAGAAAGATAATTTGAAAAAATAATTAAGGAACGCCAGCATGGATTTGTTGAGGATAAATTATGCTTAACTAGCTTGGTAGTGTGTTTTAATGAGATGATAGAAGCTTGATGAGGAGAGTCTGGTTTATGTGGTATACATAGACTTCCAAAAGATATTTGATAAAGTGCCACATAACAACAGGCTTCTCAGAAAAGCAAGAGCCCCTGAGTAAAAGAAACAGTAGCCACATGAAAATATAACTGCTTTAGTGACCGGAAACAGAAAGAAATACTGAATGCTTGCTTTTTGGACTATAGGAAGGATACACGAGTTCCCCAGGCATCAATGTTTGGATGTTTGTTCTTCCTGATGTATATTAATGACCTAGATTTAAATGCATGATTTTAAAGTTTGTGGCCGATACAAAACTTGGAAGAGCTGGAGGCTGAAAGGAGCATATTGATAAATTTCAAAATGGCAAAGACCAGCATGTGTAAATGGAAGATGAAATTTAATTCAGAGAAGGGTGAATTAATACACTTTTGTAAGAAGAGTGAGGAGAGGCAGTATAAAACACAGTTTAGAGTTCTACAGGGGGTGTAGGGCAGAGGGATCTTGGGGTACATGTACGTAAATCATTTGAAGGTGACAGGAAAGGTTGAAAAAGTGCCTATAGCATCATAAGCTTTTATCAATAGGATACTAAAGCAAAGAAGCTGTGATAAACCTGTATAAAACATGAGTTTGGCCTAAACTGGAGTATTGTGTCCAATTCAAGGTGAAAGGTGCAGAACTGATTTATGATACTGGTTCTGGAGATGAGGAACTTGAGTTACATGGATAGATTGGAGAAGTTGGCATAATAGTTGAAGAAGAAATTTGATATAGGTTCTCAAAATCATTAGGGGTCCTGAAAGAGTAAATGGAGAGAAAGGATTCCTGTTGGCATTCTCTGTAGTTCTGAGGAAGGGTCACTCAACCCAAAATGTTAACTCTGCTTTCTCTCCACAGATGCTGCTAGACCTGCTGAGCTTTTCCAGCAATTTCCGTTTTTGTTTCTGATTTAAGCATCCATGGTCCTTTAGGCTTTTATAAAAGAAGGGAGCTTTTATTAAAACTGTATACAACACTAGTCAGGAATACTGTGCACAGTTTTGGGCCTCTTATCTAAGGAGAGTTTAGGACCAGAAGGCATAGTCTTAGAATAAGGGATTGCCCTGTTAAGACAAAGGTGAGGTGGAATTTCTTCTCTGAGGGTGTGAATCTGTGCAATTCATACCACAGAGGGCTGTTGAGGCTGGGTCATTGAGTCTATTCAAGGCTGAGATAGCCTCATTTTTAAGCAGTCGGGGAATTAGATTATAGGGAAAATGAAGGAAAGTGAAGTTGAGGATTATCAGATCAGCCACGATCTCATTGAGCAGTGGAGCAGATTCGATGGGTTGAATGGCCTACTTATGCTCCTATGTGTTATGGCAGAGATTTAGGTGAAGCCGAAAAAACCAGAGGCTTTTTGTTTCATGCAGCAGTTTTTGTGACCTTCAATCTGCATTGCCTGAAAGGAAGTGATTGTAATGCAAGGGAAAATTTCAAAAGGTAATTGGATTATTACTGAAGCAATGCAGTTTATAGAGTTATGGGGAAACAACAACGAAATGGAGTAATTAGACAGCTCTTTTCAAGAAACAGCAAGGCACATTGGCCTGAATGCCCTCCTTTGTGTGCTTCAATGCTGATTTTGGTGCAATTTGTAAAGGATTTTATTGGAGCGGTTTAAATTTATTGTCTTTGTTTTCCTCACAAAGGGCTGAAAAATGTTAATTTTCAAATCTCTTAAATAATTGTTTGTATGCTTAAATCATTGTGATAAATAATTTGATGCACATTTATATTGTTGCTGAGATGTTTGTGTATATGCAGTCACTTGCCTTTTATTATGTCCTGTTACTACTGGTTGAAAACCTTGCCCCTTTTACAAAATCAACATTTGTTCTCCTTAAACTGAATAAATAAGGTATCAAGTAATTATTGCTAGATTCCATCATTCATGTACATTAGTTGCCATGGTCACTTTGAGCCATTAGCTTTTTAAGAGTTTGCGAGATTACAACAATAATAATATATTGACTGTGTTTAAGTGGGTGTAATTGATAGCTTTTGATTGACTCCTTGTGTTTTGTACCTCCCCAGGTATAGCAATCAAAGAATCAGCCAGGATAGGTGACCATGCACAGCGGAGGTTGGTGAGGGGAGTGGATGACCTAGACTTTTACATAGGTGACGAAGCTGTAGATAAACCAACGTATGCCACAAAGGTAATTTTAAAATTTTACTCTTTCTTGTCACCATTACATAATTGCAGCGGGGCCATGAGATTGGTGTGGCCAGTAATTTGTCTTGGAGGAAGACAAAAAAAAATTCTGTACTACATGGGCAACAACCTAACTCTTTTTCTCTTGTTTCACAAGGGTGATTACAGAAACTCATTTTAGAGATCTCAGATCATTGTTGTTGCCATATTGTGCAAAAAAATGTGTGAAACAGGTTATAGACCAATCTGTCCAAGTGTTGATAAGTGAATATAGTCTAATGAAACAAAAATACTTGTGTCTATGTTGGTACTTCTGTGTACTAGTTTGGGCATATTGACACTCCTAAAGTTTCACCTTGCTGACTTACCTTTCCCTTGGACCAAAGCTGATGAGTGACAGAGGGAGTTTAATGTTTGTTGATGACCTCTCTTTGAAGAATTGCATAGAATTTACAGCACAGAAAAGACCTATATTGATTTTTAGTTACCATACAACCTCATTCTATAAAACCATTTCGGCATACTTTCTGTTCTCTTTGCCCTCTCCTTTATCCAGCTTCTTATTGATGGGTTTTCTGATGTTTGTCTTGGTACTCCACTTGGTTATGATTTCCACATTCTAAATACTGTCTTGGTAAAGATATATATTGTTACCTTGACCTTGAAGTACAGGGCATAATTTCTTCACAATTCTGATTTGGAAATATATTGCTATTCCTTCAGTGTCACTTGATAAAAATTCTGGAATGCCCTGCCTTATGGCATTGTGTGTAAACCTGCAGTGGTCAAGGCAGTAGCTCACCACCACTGGGGTAACTAGAGATAGACGTTAAATGCCAGCCCAGCCAGTGATACCCACATTCTGTGAGTGAATAAACAATATATCTCAATTCATGTTTTCTCATAAATGTTCCATTTTCCAGATATTTTCATGGAATCATAGAATCCCTACAGTGTGGAAACAGGCCCTTCAGCCCAACAGGTCCACACTGACCCTCGGAGCATCCCATCCAGACCCATTCCCCTATACACCCACCTAATCTACACATCCCTGAACACTATGGGGCAATTTAGCATGGCCAATCCATCTAGCCTGCACATCTTTGGACTGGGGGAGGAAACCGAAGCACCCGGAGGAACCCCACGCAGACACTGGGAGAATGTGCAAACTCCACACAGACGCCCAAGGGTGGAATCGAACCCGGGCCCCTGGCGCTGTGAGGCAGCAGTGCTAACCACTATCCGTGCCACCTGTTTAATGCTCATACCTCCCTTTGTAACTTCATATCTTCCTCACAACTTCACTTTGCTACCTAACGTGCGTCATCAGCAAATTTAGCAGCCATCCTGTCCCATTATCCAGTGATTTATATAAATTGTAAAATTATAAATTGTGACAAAGATCAGCACCGATCCCTGTGTTACACCGCTTAATACATCTTGTCCAACCAGAAGATTATTCTAAAGTGTGGTGCCCAAAACTGGTTTAATATTCAACCAGAGGCCAATTTAGTGTCTTATACTAAGTTTAATGTACTTCATGTCCCAGTTAATAAATCCCTGGACACTGGTTGGTTTAGTAAGCCATCTCACAAAATGTCTGACCACTTTCAATGATTCATTTAGGTCCCTCTGGCTCTTTAAAATTATTTCCTACTTTATACTGTCTCGTCATATTCTTCCTACTGAAATGTATTTCTTTACACATTGAACTTCCTCAGCAACCGGTCTCAACCATTGCACAGACTTGTCTCTGTCCTTTTGACGTTTTTCGCTAGCCTTATTAGTACTGGCTATCTGAGCTTTTTACTTTATTACCAGTCTCCTGCCTTTTCCCCATTGTAATCTTCCAGGAATTCTTAGATTCTGGAAACTTCCAAGAGGATTGAGAACTGCCAATGTAACATCTTTATTTGAAAAGAGGACCAATCCATGAAGCAATTTAGTATGAAAAGATCCCATGGTGTTGGAGGTAATATATTAATAGAAGACAGGGAGTTGGAATAAGGGGGGGTATTTGAGGTGAGCAGCCTGTTCCTAGCGGAGTGCCTCAGAGATAATTGCTGGGTCCACAAATATTTACAACATGTTAGTGACTTCTATGAGAGAAGTGAATGTAGTACAGCCAAGTTTGCAGATGCCAAAAATAAGTGAGAAGGCAAGTGGTGAGGGTGACACAGTCTGCAGAGGGATATAGACAGATTAAGTGAATGGGCAAAACTTGGAAGATAAGATCATAACATATAGGAGGAGAATTAGGCCCATTCAGCTCATTGAGCACAACTGTATCATTTGATCACGGCTGATCTGTTTCTCAACCTCATACTTTTGCTCCCAGTAACCTTTGATCCCCCTACTGATCAAGAACCTATCTATCTCTGTCTTAAATACACGCAATAGCCTCCATAACCTTCTGCAGCAATGAGTCCCAAAGAGGGAGATGATAGTCCAGTGGTATCTAGTAGTCTAGATGATAGTGTGTTGGTTCAGGGACCTGGGTAGTGTTCCGGGGACCTGGGTTCAGATCCTGCCATGGCACATGGTGGAATTTGAATTCAATAAAAATCTGGAATTAAGAGTCTAATAATGGCCATGAATCCATTGTTGCTAGAGCCCATCTGGTTCACTGATGATCCTTTAGGGAGAGAGAGGCCATCATCCTTACCTGGTTGCTCACCTACATGTGGCTGCAGACACAAAGCAATGTGGTTGACACTTGACTGCCCTATGGGCAATTAAGACACTGCTGTGAGGAATTCCTGCAGTGATTTCTTGGTGCTGAGACAACTGAATTCCAAGAACCTCAATAATCTTCTTTTGTGCTAGGTATGATTGAAACCAAGAGAGGGTTTTTGCCCCTAATTTCATTGACTACAGTTTTGTTTGGGGCCTCTTGATGCCACACTCAGTCAAATACAGCCATGATACTAAGGATGCTCGCACTCAACTCATCTCTGGAATTCAGCACTTTTGTCTAAGTTTGAACAAAGGCTGTAATGAAGTCAGAAGCTTAGTGCTCCTGGCAGAAGCTCCAGGCTGCAGGCTGAGTGGTCCTGGCAGAAAGCTCATGGTGTAAGGGGTAACATATTGATGTGGATAGAAGATTGGCTTGCTAACAGAAGCAGAGAGTAGGAATAAATCAGTCTTTTTCAGGCTGGCAGGAATGTCATGGATGAAGTGCAACAAGAGTGAGTATTGGGCCTCAATTCTTTAACATTTATATAAATTACTTGGAAGGAGGGAACGAATGTATGGTGGCTAAATTTCCTGATGGTACAAAGGTAAGTAGGAAAGCAAATTGTGAAGGGTAGGTTAAGTGAATAGGCTAAGATCTAGCAAATGGAGTATAACGTAGAACAGTGTAAGATTGTCCATTTTGGCAGAAGGAATAAAAAAGAAGCACATTATTTAAATGGTGAGAGGTTGCAGAGCACTGAGTTGCAGAGAAATCGGGGTGTTGTAGTGCATGCATCGCAGAAGGTTAGCATGCATATACATCAAAGAATCAGGAAAGCTAATAGAATGTTACAGTTTATTGCAAGCAGAATTGAATGCAAGAGTAAGGAGTTTATGTTCAGTTATACATGGAATTGGTGAGACCACATCTGGAATATTGTGTACAGTACTGGTCAACGTATTCATGGAAGGATGTTAATAATTTGGAAGCAGTTCAGATAAGGTTTACTAGGCTAATATCTAGAATATGTGGATTGCCTTATGAGGAAAGACTAGTCAGACCAGGCCTGACTCCTCTGGAGTTTAGAAGAGTCAGAAGTGACTTAATTGGAACATGCAAGATCCTGAGGGAACTGGACTGTTTGGATGTTGAAAGCGTTTTCTTCGTGTGGGACAGTCTAGAACTAGGGGTCTTAGTTTAAAAATAAGGGGTTGAACATTTAAAACAGAGATGAGGGAAAAAAAACCTGTCAAAGGGTTGAATGTCTTTGGAATACCTTTCCCTAAAACGTAATGGATGCAGAATCTTTAAATATTTCTAAGGCAAGGGTTAGATAGATTTTGATGAAAGATTATTGGGGGGATACAGGAATTTAGAGTTGAGGTTAAAATCAGATCAGCATGATCTTATTGAATGGTAGAAAAAGCTCGAAGTGCCAAGTGGCCTACTCTTGTTCCTTGACTGTATATTGTATGTTTGTAGAACCCCATCTGGGTGTCATTGAGAAAGCTATTGATAAGCAAGTGCTGGGTGATAATTTTGCTCAGGGCCCTTGATGCCCTACTTGTTAAGGATGAAGACTTGAGATGTCAATTGCAGCCACTCTTGCTTCATCTCTGGAATTCAGCTCTTTCATCCATGTAATGAGATCAGAAGTTGATTGGCCCTAGCAGAACCCAAGCTGGAATGGCCTGCTGTGTTCATCCAGCTCTACTCCTTGTTATCTCAGATTCTCCAGCATCTGCAGTTCCTACTATCTCTGATAGGATGAAGGGTCTAGGCCCGAAACGTCAGCCTTCCTGTTCCAATGATGCTGCTGGGCCTGCTGTGTTCATCCAGCTCTACGCCTTGTTATTTCAGATTCTCCAGCATCTGCAGTTCCTGCTATCTCTGGAATGAATAAAATTGGCTGAAGACTGGCATCTGTGATTCTGGGGCATTCTAGAGAGGCTGAGATGGGTCATTCATTCAGCACTTCTGGCTGAAGATTGTTGCAAATGCTTTAGCATTATTTTTTGCACTGATGTGCTGTGCTCCCCCATCATTGTGTATGGGGATATTTGTGGAGACTTCTCATCCAGTGACTTATTTAATCACTACAATTCACGATTGGATGTGGCAAAACTGCAAAGCTTAGACCTGATCTGTTGGTTATGGAATCTCTTAGCTCTGTTTGTTATTTGTTGCTTATGCTGTTTGGGATACAAGTGTGTAGTTTCACCAGTTTGACCCCTCATTTTAGGTTTGTGTGGTGTTGCACCTGGCATGACCTTGTGCACTTGTGCTTGGTGCATAGGTTATGAGGCTCTGGAATGTATTTGAGTACAGTTTTACTGATGCTGATAACCTGCAGCATCTCATAGAAGCTCAATCTTGAGTTGTTAGATCTATTTGAAATGAATCCCATTTAATGCGGTGATTGATGATACCATGTTGAGTAGTTTTGTCCCCTCAGGACTGTGCAATTGTCACTGTCACTGACACAGAAGCACCTGCAGCAAGCAGATTAGTGAAGATGAGGTCAAGTATGTTGTTCCTTATTGGTTCCCTCGCCACTTGCCACAGTTTCCATTTGAGGCATTATGTTCTTTAGGACTTGACTAACTTGGTCAGTAGTGGTGCTGCAGAGCCACTTTTGTGGATGGACATTGAAATTTCCCACCAGAGTACATTCTTCGTTCTTGCCACCCTCTGTGTTTCCTTTAGGTGGTGTTCAACTGAGTATGTATTCATAAGCTGAGTGGGGAGGTGATATGTGAAAATCAGCAAGAGGTTTCCATGATCATGTTTGAACTGATGCCATGAAAGTATATCACGGTGACACCAGCACTTCTGGGTTCTGTCCTGCCGACGGGGCATCACGTATCCAGGAATGATGATGGTATTGACAGGGTCATAATGTACAATGTATGATTTTGTGAGTATGACTATGTCAGGCTGTTAGTTGACCAACCTATGGGACCACTCTCCCAATTTTGGCACTAGGCTACAGATATTGGTAAGGAGGACTTCGCAAGGTCAACAGGACTGATTTTTCCATTATCATTTCTGGTGCCTTACTTTATGCAAGGTGGTCTGTCTGGCCTTATTCATTTTTTGAGATTTTTTTCCCAGTGGTTAAGAAAACTGAATGAATGGTTTGTTAGGCCATTTCAGAATAAAAACTGAAAGAACTGCAGATGCTGTAAATCAGAAACAAAACTAGAAATTGTTAGAAAAGCAGGTCTGGCAGGGTCACTGAGGAAGGGTCATTTGACCCAAAATGTTAACTCTGATTTCTCTCCACAGATGCTGCCAGACCTGCTGAGCTTTTCCAGCAATTTCTGTTTTTGTTGTCAACCTTACTGATGCAGGTCTGGAGTCACATGAGGGCCACACCATGTAGGGATGACAAATTTCCTTTGATATAGGACATTAGTGTGCTTTTTGTGTTCATGACTTACCTGGACAATTTTCCAAATTGTCCGTTGAGGCCAGTGTTGTTGCTGTCTGGGAATAGCTTGGCTAGAGGTGTGTCGGGAGACGCAGTGAAATCTGGGTAGCCTTGTGTACGAATTCATAAGGGTAGTAAGCAGGTATTACATGTAATTAGAAAAGCAAGTAGAATGTGCATTTAGTGCAAGGGGATTTGATTACAAACATAGGAAGGTTATACTTAAGTTATATAGGGCCTTGGTGAGACCATGTCTGTAGTGCTATGGTATTGGTTTTCTTATTTAATTAAGGATGTAATTGCATTAGATACAATTCAGAAAACATTTACTGGACTAACACCAAGAATATGCAGGTGCTTTATGACGAGTGGTTGGACAGGCTCACTTTAAATCTGCTGATATTTGGAATAAGGGGTGGTGAGATTGCAGCATGTAAAATTCTGAGGGATTTTGACATGATGGATGTGGAAGTCCTTGTCTAGAATCTAGAATTAGGGGTCACCATAAAGGGTCATCCATTTAAGACAGATGGGTGAGAACATTCTTTTTCCTCAGAAGGTTGCCAGTGGCTGGAATTCTCCTCTTGAAAAGCTGGTGGAAGCAGAGCCCTTGAATGTTTTAAGCTAGAGTTAAGTTTTTGATAAGCAATGGCATGAAAGATTATTGGGGGTAAGATGGTTGTGAAGTAATCAGATCAGCTATGATCTTATTGAATGATAGAGCAGGTTCAATGGCCTGAGTGGCCTACTCTTGTTCTGAATTTGTATGTTTGTATTTATCTTACTAAAATATCCTACCTTTCTCTATTTTGAAATTGATTTTCCTTTACATATCTATTCTGTATGTTTACTAAAATTGCCTCTTTTGCTTGAATTCTTCCTCCGTTCTAACTATATTGTCAATATTAATCACACCTGTTCTTCCACCACACCACAATTTGTTGCTTATACAGTACATTTTCTATTTGCTATTTTTTCCATACTGTGTAATGCGATTCTGTCAGTTTCTATGTCCACTCTCCAGCTCCATTTGAAAATTTAAATCCTACAATGTGCAGAGTTCTTTACACCCTTGAGGGAACAAGTAGTACCAGTTTCCATTAAATGTCTAGGCCTCCACCTATTATCCTCTGTATTAATGCTGGTAAATATAGCTGTAGCAGAAGAATTTAACTGAATTAACTGGGAGAATATCCTGTGCCTTGCATTGTCTCTGATTTCATTTGTGGTGTCTATTCCCTTTGTTAGTAAGAGTTCAGGATTCCTGAATAAAGAGAGTATTTTGATAATTCTAAAAGTTGTGAATTTCCTTTTTAAGTATTAGGTGCTTGCAGTTAAAAGGTGTAAGTGCTGAAACACTGTTGGAACAGGCTCAGCTCTAATCAGATAATATGATCTTTGGAACCTTCTCTTCCCTATTTCATTCTGTGCATTTATTTTATTTATGTTCTTGTTAAACCACAAGATTTCCAAATGATGTGGGAAACGTTGCTGTGGGACTAGGTATGTATAAAAGGTGACACATCTATAGCTGACTTTGGAATTTTGTTTCTATTTCTAGTGGCCCATTCGACATGGTTTAGTTGAAGACTGGGATCTAATGGAAAGATTTATGGAACATGTGATATTCAAGTATCTCCGAGCAGAACCTGAGGATCATCACTTTTTAATGGTTGTGACATTGGGTTAATTGGCAATCATAACGATTCTGTTTATTTGAAGTTGCCTGTGCTCGTGCATATTCTACATAATTTTTTATCAAACCAGTATTCCAGCTAGTACTTGAATTTCAAATACTGTTTCTGATCAAACCTATATTGGTACAATTTGAATTAGGAATGAGCAACAAATGCTTGCCTAGCCAGTGACGCCCACATCGTATGAATTAATTAAAAAGAACTAAATTGCAGTAGACCAGAACCATGCAAAATATGTCTATTATATTAGTTATTTTATACTGGCATGTACCTTTTGTATTTGCCTCATTTTATGTGTAGATTTTACTTGTAATATAAAATCTATAGCCCAACATTTATAATAGAAACCACTTATGTAAATTTATCACCCTGTAATTACAATTCTAACCTGTGGTGGAAATGCAGTACCTCATATTTATATGATCTAGCACTTTGGCCTGTGCTGTAAACTGTTCTTATAGAAAGACAGGAACAAAAAAAATGTCATTTTAAAACCTTGAACCTATCATACCATTCTGTGTATCTCTATCCCATTTACTTGATTAATTGCTATATCTGCTAAACCGTGTTCAGCAGCTCTTGCCACAGATTGGATCGACCTTTGACAAAGACAGGAATTTGGAATACTAAATGTGATTGGTCTGTTGACAGGTGTTACCATACTCAGTACATTAAGAATAAGGACTTAGAACTGTATGCAAGGAGAAGTTGGTTTAAAGAAAGGGAGGGGAAAAGTTGACCAAAAAAATGTCATTTACCAGAACAGTGTTACAAAATCTTTTACATGTGCTTTCTTGTGAGGTTTGCGAAAGTTTGACTAAATTTTGAAGACGATAAAATAAGCATTTAATTAAGCTTGATTCCTGGAAGTGCTGGTAATAATCTATTTAACTTCAGTCTTCAGTGCATGGTTTTATTTTAGTATGAAAAAGTTTGCAGCTAAAGTTTATACAGAATGCAATTTTCCCATTAAGTATTATAATTGGTGTGAAATGTCTTGTCAGTTTTGAAAATTGGTTTGGGCCAAATGCAAAGAGGACAATGATGATGTGAACTGATAATTATTATCAGTTGTTATTTTCTGTCTTCCTGGTAATGAGGGAATTGACTGTTGTGTGGGTTAGAGAATGTGACAGGGTGAGGGGTCAGAGAATTGGTTTATATGTATAGCATGAGAGAGGTAAGGAATTAAATAAAAACAAAAAGATAATTGAAAATATTAAAACTAATGGAAACATATAAATGTACAAGGTAGTAATTATGTGGCCTCGCAGTAAAAGATGCACATGATAATATTTGACTATAAAATATTTATTACCATAGGTGATAATAACTTAGTTGGTGTGCTTATGCTTGTATGGTATTATGCATCTCTGTTCCAGATTTAACAATGGGCTGATTTTATTGCTTAGAAGTTGTATTTTGGCAGGAATGAGGATTTGCAAATTTAATTTCTCTATTTATATGATAGACGTAAAATATAAAAATTGTGCCTAGAAAGAGTTCATAGACTTTTGCTTTTGGAAAGAAAAGAATGTATACATCCTGGCACATCTTGTATTTCAAACAGAATTATGATGAATCTATTTGTAATTTTTTAAAGATATTATGAGTGTAACTGCAAGAAAACAATGATTTTATTCTATATCAAACCTTTCAAATATTTGTCAATTGTGCATATAAACCAGAAAATCCTTCACTTGAAATACGTTTCAGCGTAATCCTGTCTATTCCCTGAGCCACATTGGCTTTACTTGTCCAGCTGTTAGCAACTTGCACTTAAACTTTTAAAATATGAGAGCTGTTATCACCACACAGATCAGAAATAAAGTTCAAGAATGTTGCGTGTTTTCCATTTAACTCCAACATTGATAATTTTCCAACAATAAAAGCAGTACAAAAGGAAACCAGTACTAGCTTGTCTGTAACTTTGAAACTTACCTGATAATACAGTTGGTTGTCAGTTAGGAAACAGAGAAAAGCAAAGCAGATGCTGGAAATCTAAAATAAAGCTGGTTAACTTGTAAAGCAGATCAGTAAATACCTTAAAAGAATCAGTCGTTCTGAAAGAAGAGTTGAATCTGAAATGTTGCATTGAACTTTGTCTTTGCTAATCTGTTTTATATCTTCTGCATTAGTCCCAATGATGGCTTTTTTTTAAAAAGTGTGTAGTCAAAGAGAAAAAGCCAGGTCCATTCAGAAGTTAAGGAGGAAATACCAGATAAATTTGGAGTGAGTGATTTAATTTGCACCTAATTTGCAGCCATTTAACACTCCTTGATTTCTATTTTCTACCAATTCTTGTCACTTACTCCTCTCCAACTTCCATTGTTCTATTATTGGTGGTCATGCCTTCAGCAGCCTTAGCTCTAAAGTCTGGAATTTCCTCTCTAAACTCTCTATCCATGTATACCATATAATCGCATTACTGTCATAAACCTCCTTTGTTAACTTAAAACAAAAACTCACTCAAATTATTAAAACACATTTTGCCCTTAAATCCATGTGACTTTCCTTAATTAATCCAGCCTTGTTCAAGTGATCATTTTTTTATCGTATCAGATTATTTCTCTGAAATTTTCCCCTGACTGAGGTTAAACTCATTGGGCCTGCTGGGCATATCCTTTAACCTTTTTTATAAAGGCTACAATTTTCCAGTAAATAAAAACCAAAAGAACTGTGGATGCTGTAAATCAGGAGCAAAAACAGAAGTTGCTGGAAAAGCTCAGCAGGTCTGGCAGCATCTGTGAAGAAAAATCAGAGTTAATGTTTCGGGTCTGGTGACCCTTCCTCAGAAGTCACCAGACCTGAAACATTAACTCTGATTTTTCTTCACAGATGCTGCTAGACCTGCTGAGCTTTTCCAGCAACTTCTGTTTTTGTTACAATTTTCTAGTCCTCTGTAACAATGAAGGAATACAATGCCTCCACAAATTTTACCCTTGCCTTCAGTGTCCTTAGATGCAACTGAAGCTATTCTGGTGGCTTATTAGTGTTAAGTACGGATCTACTTGTTTATCAATCCAGTGCCTCAACTGCCTCCCCTGTGACTACAACTTTGGTAGCATCTTCTGGTTGTTTGGTCAACTGTCATAATCTATTTTGATGGACATGAATGTTAAATATTGTTAACACTCCTGTAAAGCTCCTTTAGACATTTTACTATGTTAAAGACGCGATTTAAAGGCATGTTTTCAATTAAATCCTTCAGATTTTAGGAGAATGAAAAGGAGAAGAAATTAAGAAACTTCAGTTTTGAAGCTTTGTAAAAGAATTAATTGGCCTTTATTTAGCTTATAGAGATGTAAGCAGGGAAGAGGGTGTAGGGAACATCATTATGAGGCTTAGAAGGAATGAAAGGAAAATTCAGAGGAGCTTCTTGGTGCTTTGGTTTTTATTTTTCTGTTCATACATGCATGAAGTGTGCCAGAAATGCCTTCCCAAACGTTGGAGAAATGTTCAAATCTAAGACAAAGTTGGGAATATCATTTGTAGAAAAGAGAAGTGATTTGTCTTAAACAGAAAGAGGCACCTTCAGCAGTGAAAGAAATGTGAACTCTATCTGAGGCCAGAGAATATAATGAGGTTATGACTATAAATGGATGAAGGACTGAATGTGGAATTATCAAAAGAGAATGAAACAACTCTTTGGAGGTACTTCAGTCTTTGAAGCCGGGGTGGGGGGTTTGGTGGTCTATATTTAAACATTAAAAGGGTGAAGGCAACAGAATTTTCCTTCAATGGATGCATTTAATTTTTCATAAAACTAATTGCACTCTTGTTGCAGACAGAACCACCACTCAATACACCAGAAAATCGAGAGTACCTTGCAGAGATCATGTTCGAATCCTTTAATGTTCCAGGTCTTTACATTGCAGTCCAGGTAAGAAGCTTGCAAATAGCAGAAGTTGCTTAGCATTTCAGTGGTATGCAGTCAATGGCAGGGTGTGTTACAGTAACAATATGGGTTCCAGTTTAGACCTTTTTCCTCACCCAATGAATTTTTAATCTTTGCCATGCTATTGGAGGCGACAATTGGAACGTAATCCTCGTTCAAATTTCCTCTTATCTTTTGATGCTTGGAAACTATGCAGCGTTGGAGACGGCTTGTCTGCCAGTCCACACTTGAAAGTAACATGTGAATAGTTTTTTTTAGCTTGTTTTCCTGAAGTAACAATATAGGGGGGGGGGGGGGGGGGAAAAGAAAGAAAAACCATTACAATTCTAGAGGTACATTCTGTTACAATATATCCTTGCAATATTCAGTCAAAGTTGCCTTGTAACAGAGTGACAGTTTGTTCTTCTCCAATACTTGTAATAGGTCAGAAGTTAAGGTTATTGACAGCCTTTGACCGGCTAAATGGTGTGCCCATTTACATAACATCAAGTTGACTTCAAATTTAGAGTTATCACATTTTTCAATGTCACTGAAGTAAGTCGAAAGAAATTCATAGTGAGGTGGTCCAGCAAAGGTTTGCATTTGTATTGTTATTATGAGCCGTATTTATTCCAGCATAACTGAAGGGACTATTTTCATATGCTTCTCCAATTTGAGTATTCTGCTGAAATGGATATATTGGACAAAGTAAAGAAAGAATCACTTGGATTGTGGTTGAAAAATCCCATCATTGCCTCTTTTCTCTCTCCTCCTCTTTAACGCAAGGCTTACCTTGCTCTTTATATTTGCAAATTCTATGTTGAAGGATGATTACCACTATATCCCATACTTAGTAGAATAGAAGTGATTTGTTTGAAATGGCTAAAGTGTGAAGAATAGAATGACTTCAAACATGTATCAGACTTCTTTTTATTTTATTTTATTAATTTAAAATAGAATTTAATGTGAGGAACATGGAAACAGAATTGATTCAACTTAAGGAAAACAGAATCCTTTCACAAGATTGTTGTACAGATTTTTCATGAGTTTAGAAGAATAAGAAGTTATCTCATTTAAGCACATAAAGGGCTTGATAGGGTCGATGCAATAATGATGTTTGCTCTGGTTGTGGAGTCTAGAACCAGAGGACACAATCTCTGAATAAGATATAGACCATTTAGGACTGAGATGAGGATGAATTTCTTCAGTCACGATGGTGAATCTTTGGAATTCTTAACCCCCAGATGGCTGTGTTGGCTCAGTCATTGAGTATTTTCAATACAGAAATTAATGAATTTCCAGATATTAAAGATACCAAGTGATTTAGAGAGAATGCAAGAAAATAACATTACAGTAGAAGATTAGTCAGGATTAAGTTGAATGGCAGAGCAGGCTCAATGGGCTGAATGGCCTAGTCCTGCTCCAACATTCCTAAAAGATCAGTACTAGTTTGAATTACGTAGTAGGGACTTTCAAGCTGCTTTCATGTTTGTTGGTGGAGTGGCATTCACGTTTTTTACAAGAGATTTCTTTTTCTTGACTGCTTGAGAATTAGAAATGAGAATGGCTGAATGCAGAAATGTTCTCTTAACCAATTTAGTGATTTCATCTGTAACCATGGAAACAGAAATGCGGTGTTTTGGTGCAGTTACACATAAAAAGTACTTCCACATCTTTCTAATTTAGTAGCTTTTTCTTGCAATATCTTTATTAAAGAATACTCTGAGGATTGTATTTTTTTCTTGAGAGATAGGACTTGAAATTGTCAATTTCCAAGTCTTACTAGAGTTCACAAGGTTCAAAAATTCAGTTTGTGCTTGCCCAAAGAGTGTATGGATGCTACCATGTGAGATAATTGAGGCAAATAGCTTAGATTTATGTAAAAGGAAGCAAAAAGAACAGGTGGGGGTGGGAGCATGGAATAGAAAGATTATTGTGATGGGGTTAGATGAAGAGAGGGTGGATGTATGTTTGGAGCATTACAATCCACAGACAGATCAGGAAACAGGAGCAATCACTAAATTGTTATGCTGAGAAATTAATATACAAAATAAGGTGAAACCTTGTGTTTTTAATTTAATGGTCAAATTAAAGTCAATATGAATAATACATTTCACAGTGAATACAACAAAGTTATTGTTGGGAGGTAGTCTGGACACTGTACACATTTAGCATTGAAAATGTACTTTAAGTGGATGGCTTTATCACCCTTAAGAAAAAAACACCATCCTGTGAGCGATGAGTTTTTATCCGTTTGACTGTATGAGCGTACAAAATAGGAGCCATTCAGTTTCTCAAGCCCGCTTTGTCATTTAATAAGACGAAGGTTGATCTGTTTGTAATTGAAGTTCCCCATTCCTATCTACCCTTGATAACCTTTGACTCCCTTGCATAACAAGAATCTATCTGCCACTGCCTTTACAGTATTTACTGATCTCACTTCCACTGCTCTGAGGCCGAGAGTTCTGAAGTTGCGGAGCCCTGAGAGAAAAAGATTCCACTCATCTCTGTCTTTAAGGCGCAACCCCTAATTTGAAGGCTGAGTTTCCTGACACACCTGGAAAGTTTACATTGCTCATTCAGAAAGTTCTGTGTATGTACACTTTGTGAAAATGCTGTGCTAGTAAAAGACATAGCAGCGCCCACGTAAGCGTAATAAATAGAAGTGAAAAGGATGGAATTACATCACCAGCAGTGCTGTCAGGGGTACTGTGCACGTGTGTTTTGCCCATGTGTACTGAGAGCTATTTGGGAGTGTCAGCAGACATTTTTAAATTTGAAACCATGCTCCCTAGTTCTGGATTTATCCACAAGAGGAAACACATTTTCCACATCAGTCTTGTCAAGACTATTCAGGACCTTAGACACTTCAAATAAGTTAGCCCTCACTCTTCTCGACTCCAGTGAAAACGAGCCCAGGCTATCATAAGACAACCCACTCATTCCAGGTGTTAACATTGTGTACTAGGCTCACCCATCTTAAATTGCATCAATGACTCCATCAATTAGCTCCATCATAAGGCCAGAAGTGGGGATGTGCAGTATTCGATATTCAGCACCATTTGCATGTCCTCAGAAACTGAAGCAGTTCATATCCAAATGATGCAAGACCGGGACAATAGGCAAGCTTAGGCTAAATGACAAGTAATGTTTGTGCCAGTCAAGTGCCAGGCAATGACCATTTCCAGCAACAGAGAATCTAACCACTGCCCCTTGAAACTCAGTGGTAGTACCATTACATAATACTCCACTGTCAGCATCCCTGGGGTTACCATTGACTAGAAATTGAGCTAGACTAGCCGTATAAATACTGTGGCTGCAAGAGCAGGTCAGATGCCAGGAATCCTGCAGTGAGTAACTCACTTCCTAACTCCCCACTGCTTGTCCGTTATCTACAAAGTGCTAGTCAGGAGTGAGGTGGAATACCATCCTTTTGCCTGGATGAGTGCAGCTCCAGTAACACGCAAGATGCTTGACTCAATCCAGGACTAAGCAGCCCACTTGATTGGCACTACATCCACAAACATTCACTGTCTCCAACACTTGATACACAATAGCAGTAGTGTGAACCATCCACAAGATGCACTGCACCAGTTCTATTTATCGACCAGAAACTCAACTAGACTTGACACATAATTGCCACTTGCTACAATAGCCACAAAAGAAGGTCAGAGGGTCGGAATACTACGAGTATCTCACCTCCTGACTCCCCAAAGCCTGCCTATTATCTTGGGGGAGGTGATGGCCTAGTTGTTTTATCACTGGACTGTTAATCCAGGGACTCAGGTAATTTTTATGGGGACCTGGGCTTGAATTCTGCCACAGCAGATGGTGGAATTTGAATTCAGTGAAAATCTGGAATTAAGTGTCTAATGATGACCATGAATCCATTGTTGACTGTTGAAAAAAATCCATCTGGTTTCCTAATGTTCTGAGGGAAGGAAGCTGTCATTCTGTGGGTCTGGCCCACATGTGACTCCATACTCACATCAATATTGTTGACTCATAACTGCCCTCTAGGCAATTAGGGATGGGCAATAAATGCTGGCTTAGCTAGCAACACCCTCATCCCATGAATGAATATAAAAAATCCAAATATTCATTCAATACTGTCATCACATTTCCAGGCAGTGCATTCTCTACCCTAGCTACACAGTTTATGAAGAAGCTTTATCTCACATCACCCTTGCTTTGTTTGGTCATCACTTTAAATCTTGTGGCCTCTTTTTTTTTAATGAGCAGGAACACTTCTCTCTATCTACTCTATCTAGCCCAAATCCTCAGTCATATTTCCTCTCAGCCTTTTTCTCTCCAAGGTGAACAGTCCCAACTTTTTCATTTTATCCTCATAACTGAAATTTCTCATTCCTGGAACCACTCTTGTAAATCCATTCTGCCCTCTGTCCAATGCACTCATATCTATCTTGTAGTGTGTTACCTTTACACAGTACTCCAGTTGAGGCCTAACAAGTGTCTTTGTATCAGTTTAACATCCCCTCCTTGCTCACCTTCCTCCCTAACAAAATTGAGGGTGTACCTACAGAAAATGGACTGCAGTGGTTCAAGAAGGCATCTTACCACCACCTTCTCAGGACTAGTCATTGCAGGTAAATGATTGCAATAAATGTTGGCAGAGCCAGTGAAGCCCACATCCCATGAATAAATAAAAAAACCCCTCTGCTCTGAACCTCCCACATTGCATTTAAATCCTTCCTTAAATAAGGTGACCACAGCTGCATACAGAATTCAAGATGTGGTCTCACCAATACTCTACATAACTGAATGTTAATGTTCAATTCCTCTTGTAATGAAAAACTGAATCTCATTAATTGCCTTAATTACATTGCTGTACCTGCATACTAACTTTTTCTGACTTGTGCATTAGAACAACTAAAACCCTCTGCACCTCAGAAATCTCTATCTTTCTCCATTTAAGAAATATTCCGCTTTTTCATTCTTCAGGCCAAAGTTAACAAATTTACATTTCTTCCCCCATTTATACTCCCTCTGTCTGATTTTTGCCCATTCACTCAATCTATCACTATTAATCTGCAAATTCCTTAAGTTTTCTTCACAACAAACTTTCCTTTCTATTTTGGTATCACGTGCAAATTTAGTTGCCACCCCTTCATCTATATCATTGATGTAAATTATAAAAAGGCTCCAGCACAGAACCCTGTGGAACTCCACTTTTCACATCTTACCAACTGGCTTCCTGTAATTCTTGAATATCATCTACCTCACAATATTCAGGACCCAGGCCTTGTCATGTTTTGGACCATTTTGGATAACAAGAATACCTACGTCAGGCTCCTAGTTATTAGCTACAACTCCACCTTCAACACCATAATTACAAACAAACTCATCTCCAAACTCCGAGACCCCCCTTTGTAACTGGATCCTCGACTTCCTGACTCTAGACCACAATCGATAAGAATGGGCGACAAAACCTCCTCCATGATAATCCTCAATGATGGTACTCTGCAAGGCTGCGTACTCAAGCCCCTACTATACTCCTTATATACTCACATCTGTGTGGCCAAATTCTGCCTCAGCTCCATTTACAAGTTTGCTGAGGACACCACAGTTGTAGGCTGGATCTCAAACAATGATGAGACAGAGTAGGGGAAAGAGATTGAGAGCTTAGCAGTATGGTGTAAAGACACCAATCTGTCCATCAACATCAGCGAAATGAAGGAGCTGATCATTGAGTTCAGGAAGCTGAGTAAAGGACTCGATGCTATCGGCATCAACGGTGCTGAGGTGGAGATGGTCGAGAACGTCCTGTTCCTTGGAGTGATGATCACCAACCATCTGTCCTGGTCGACCCACTTTGGCGCGATGGTCAAGAAAACACAACAATGCCTCTACTCCCTCAGGAGACTAAGGAAATTCGGCACTCTTACAAATTTTTACAGGTGCACCATGGAAAGCATCCTGTCTGGATGCATCACAGCGTGGTATAGCAAGTGCCCTTCCCAAGACCGCAAGAAGCAACTGATAATAGTGAGCGCAGTCCAGTCCATTACGCAAACCAACCTTCCATCCATTGACTCCATCTATACTTCCTGCTGCCTCAGGAGAGCAATCAACATAATCAAAGACCTCTTCCATCCAGTTATACTCTCTTCCAAATTCCTTAATGGGGCAGAACATATATAAGTTTGAATACATGTATAAACAGATTCAAGAACAGCTTCTTCCCTGCTGTTATCAGACTTTTGAACAGACCTCTCAAATGTTAATGTTGATCTCTCTCCCTCTTTCTGTACCTTCTTTCTAGCTGTAACACTGTATTCTGCACTCTGTTCTGCGACCTGATGCACTTTGTGTGGTATGATTAATTTGTTTACTTTTTATGAATGTGATATGCATATATTGTTTTCATCTTTCAGGTTCTCTCTACTCTTTGATGTACCATATTTTTCTACTTTTGATCCTTTGCTCTATTATTTAGTTTGAAGACTTTTCTACTTCCCTGTGTTCATGTAGTTTGCAAGAACTCTAGCCCCCACACAGTTCAGGTGTAGGCCATCCCATCCTACTTTCTCAGTCTTTGAGGCACCTTTTTAAAAAAAAAATTCAGAGGATGTGGACATTAGTGGTCAGGCCAGTATTTATTGCCCATCCCTAATTCCCAGGGGCCAGTTGAGAGTCAGCCACATTTTTCGTGGATCTGGAGTCACATGTAGGCCACACCACATGGCAGAATTAGTGATTTAGATTTAAAGGACATGAGTGAACCAGATGGACTTTTTCTGGCAATAGGCAACAGTTTCATGGTCATCGTTAGACTCTTCATCCCGGATATTTATTGAATTCAAATTCCACCATCTGCCATTGTGGCATTTGAACCTGGGTCTCCAGAACATTAACTGGGTGTCTGTATTAATAGTCTAATGATAATAACACTAGGCCATCACAGCTCCGTGTTCATCTCTTCAATGTTATGTATTCGAAACAAATTCATACGTTACTCAAATAATATCCCTGAGATTATAATCTTTTGTGTTTCTGCTTTTCAATTTAATGCCAGCTCCTCATACTCTCTATGCATATCCTCTTTTTTCCTATTTCGGCCTATGTCATTGATGTCTACATAGATCATGGTTACTGGATTCTGCTCCTTGCATGTTTCACACCCTGGCATTGGACAAGCAACATATCTAACTGGACTCTTGCTCTTTGCTACAAAGAACAACGTCAGTCCTCCTCACTCTGCTATCACCTACTACCATGACATTCTTGTTACGCTCATTAGTTAAATGGCTTCCTATACACAGTACCACGGTGCCACGTTCTGTTTGCCTATCCACCCTGCAGCCGCAACTCTCATCCAAAGCTGAGGAAACATACAAGCTGAGTAAACTTATTAGACAATTTCAGAGGTTGATATTCCTGCACTGCTGTCCTCTGGGACGCCTAACCTGACTCATTCACTGTGACACCCTCCTGTCCCTGACTACTGACCAAATTAGAAGACCCTATCGTAAGTGGTGTGACTGCCTTTTCATACAAAGAATCCAGGTAACATTCTCTTCCCCAATGCATTATAGCATCCTTAGTTCAACCTCCTGTTCAAACTCTGAGCCAAAGCTGCTTGAATTTCAAACACTTATTGCAGTAGTCTTTGCCCTAGATCACAATGGTATTCAGGAGTTCTCACATGTTGCAACTTTGTTCTGCCATCCTTAATGAGTTTAAATGAATTGCACAATTATATTATTCACTTACTTATGTTGCTTTCAATTTACTTTGTAATATTTATCACAGATTTGTGCAGCATTTTAAAATTTCAGAATCAAATTGATCTTAAGCACTCACTAGATACTAGCAGAACAGTTATCTCTTTTTCCTGTAGTAGAGCAAGAACCAATTCCTGCAGGATGAGAAGGGTAGAAAAGCAAAAAGAAGCTGACATCTTCTTCCTCACTTCAACAGAGTCCCTGCTTGCCAAACTCTCTGCTTTGCACTCAGGTTTCTTAGCGACAGTCTTTTTAAGATATTGGTCCAAAGATGACCCTGATGGCTTCAGAAACATTCTGGATGTCATGATGGTCAAGATAATTGGCCATTGAAGCAGAATTGGGCTATTCGGCCCTTCGGGTTTGCTCCGCCATTCAGTGAAATCATGGTTGTTATGATTATCCTCAAATCTACTTACCTGCCTTTCCCCATAATTCCAGCTATTTCCTCCCTTGTTTCATTCAACTGCCTGGTATACCATTCATCTGGTCCTGGAAATTTATCTGCTCTTAAGCCTGCCTTAACACTCAGAGCCTCCACTCTGTCTATGCTGATTTCTTTAAGTATATTACAGTTTTTCTCCCTGATTTCGATACTCGCATCATCCTCACTGGTGAACACCGATACAAAGTATTCATTTCAAATCCTATCTACATTTTCAGGCTCCACAAACAATAATCATTTGTGGTTCTTTCATAGTTACCCTTTTAGTCTTCAGGTACTTGTAGAGTAACTTAGGATTTTCCTTTATTTTACCTGCCACTATTCTTTCTTGTCCCCTTTTTGCACTTCTGATTTTCTTTTTAAGTTACCCCTTGCACATTCTGTACTCCTCGAGGGCTCCTGGCATTAAGCCTCCCTTTTTCTCTTTATCCAATACTGTACATCCCTTGATATCCAGGATTTGTTGCTCCCACCCACTATCCTTGTTGGAACATGTTGGCTCTGTTCCCTTGCTATTCCCTTCCTGAGTGCATCCACTGCTTGGACACAGACTTACCAAAAACTATCTGCTTCCAGTCCACTTTGGCCAAATCATACATAGAATTGGCCTTCCCCTGTTTAGAACTCTGATTTCAGGCCCATTCTTGTCCTTTTCCATAACAATTTTGAACCTATTAGCATTATGATCATTGTCTGCAAAATGCCTCCCCAGTATTAGTTCAAAAACTTGCCCAGATTCATTACCTAAAATTAACTCTGCGACTGCTTCCCCCTCCACCTCCAGTTAATTTGGGGAATTAGAAATCCCCTATTTCTGTATCTTAATAGTTTTAAACTGCTCAGAAATTTGTCTACACTTCTATTCTTCTATCTCTCTCGGACTCTTAAGGGGCCTATTGCATTGTGATTTCTCGTTTTTGATTTTTGCGTTCTACCCATTTAGCTTCCTTTGAAGAGCCTGCTAAGATGTCAAAGAGATTAGTCTAAACGAAAAAGGAAGCATATGTAAGGTTTAGGAAACTGAAATCAGTCAAGGCCCTTGAGGAATATAAAGAAAGCAAGAAAGAACTTCAACAAAAAATTAGGAGGAGTAAAAGAGGCATGAAGTATCCTAAACAAGTACGATTAAGAAGAATCCCAAGGCATTTTATACGTATGTTAGAAGCAGGAGGATGACTAGGGAAAGGGTAGATCCATTCAAGAACAAAGGAAGGAATTTATGCGTGAAGCCAGAGGAAGTGGGTGAGACCCTTAATGAGTACTTTTCATAGGTATTCACCAAGGATAAGAATATGGCTGCTAGTAATATTAGAGAGGGATAGTTTTATATTCTAAGGCAACTTGAGTTTAAAAAGGAGTTGTTTGGTGTCTTGTAAAACATTAAGGTAGATAATTCCTAGGGTCTGATATGATCTATCCAAGGATACTGAAGGAGACAAGAGAGGAGATGACCGGGGCCTTGGTGGACATCTTTGTTTCCTCTTCCGCCACAGGCGAGGTCCCAGAAGACTGGGGAATAACCAATATTATTCTTTTGTTTAAGAAGGGCAACAGGATAATTCAGGAAATTATAGGCCAGTGAACCTTACATCAGTGATTGGGAAATTACTGAAGAAGACTCTTAGGGACAAGATTTACTTGCATTTGGAAAAACAAAACAGATTTATTCCACAAGTATCAGTGCTGGGACCTCTGTTGTTTGTAATATATGTAAATAATTTGGATGAAAATGTAGGTGGTTTGATTAGTAAGTTTGCAGATGACATGATAATTAGTGGAAAAGTGGATAGTGAGGAAGGTTGTTAAAGGATTCATCAAGATATAGATCAGTTGGAAAGTTGATTGGAGAAATGCTGGATGGACAAATGTGTGTGTGATACATTTTGGAGGTCGAATGCAAGGGGAATGCATATGTAAATGGCAGGACCCTTAGAAGCATTGATATATAGAAGGATCTTGGGGTCAAGTCGACAGCTCTCGGAAAGTGGCAACACATGTGGATAAGATTGTAAAGAAGTTGTACGTCACTGCCTTCATCGGCCAGGGCATTGAGAAATAAAGTTGGCAGTCATGTTGCAGCAGTATGAAACTTTAGGAAGGATGAGGATGCTTGAGAGAGGGAGCAAAAGAGTTTTACCAGGATGTTGTCTGGATTAGAGTGGATTAGCTATAAGGAGAGATTGGATAAACTTCTTTCAGAGATAGTAGGAACTGCAGATGCTGAGATAACAAGGTAGAGAGCTGGATGAACACAGCAGGCCAAGCAGCATCAGAGGAGCAGGAAGGCTGATGTTTCGGGCCGAGACCCTTCTTCAGAAATGGGGGAGGGGAAGGGGGTTCTGAAATAAATAGGGAGAGAGGGGGAGGCGGATAGAAGATGGATAGAGGAGAAGATAGGTGGAGAGGAGACAGACAGGTCAAAGAGGCGGGGATGGAGCCAGTAAAGGTGAGTGTAGGTGGGGAGTTAGGGAGGAGATAGATCCGTCCAGGGAGGACGGACAGGTCAAGGGGGCGGGATGAGGGTAGTAGGT
>NC_063333.1:14486025-14493465 GCF_021869965.1 Rhincodon typus
TGGTTTTGGGATGCGGTGGGGGGAGGGGAGATTTTGAATCTTGTGAAGTCCACATTGATACCATTGGGCTGCAGGGTTCCCAAGCGGAATATGAGTTGCTGTTCCTGCAAACTTCGGGTGGCATCGTTGTGGCACTGCAGGAGGCCCAGGATGGACATGTCGTCTGAAGAATGGGAGGGGGAGTTGAACTGGTTCGCGACTGGGAGGTGCAGTTGTTTAGTGCGAACTGAGTGTAGGTGTTCTGCAAAGCAGTCCCCAAGCCTCCGCTTGGTTTCCCCGATGTAGAGGAGGCCACAACGGGAACAGCGGATGCAGTATACCACATTATCAGATGTGCAGGTGAACATCTGCTTGATGTGGAAAGTCTTCTTGGGGCCTGGGATGGGGGTGAGGGAGGAGGTGTAAGGGCAGGTGTAGCACTTCCTGCAGTTGCAGGGAAAAGTGCCAGGTGTGGTGGGGCTGGAGGGGAGTGTGGAGCGGACAAGGGAGTCTCGGAGAGAGTGGTCCCTCTGGAAAGCAGAGGGAAAATGTCTTTGGTGGGGTCGGATTGCAGATGGCGGAAGTGTCGGAGGATGATGCGTTGGATCCGGAGGTTGGTGGGGTGGTACGTGAGGACGAGGGGGATTCTGCTTTGGTTATTATTGCGTGGACGGGGTGTGAGGGATGAGTTGTGGGAAATGTGGGAGGCACGGTCGAGGGCGTTCTCGACCACTGGGGGGCGGGATGTTGCGGTCCTTGAAAAACGAGGACATCTGAGATGTACGGGAGTGGAATGCCTCGTCCTGGGAGCAGATACGGCGGAGGTGAAGGAATTGGGAATAGGGGATGGCATTTTTGCAGGAAGGTGGGTGGGAGGAGGTGTATTCTAGGTAGCTGTGGGAGTCAGTGGGCTTGAAATGGATATTGGTTTCTAGGTGGTTGCCAGAGATGGAAACAGAGAGGTCCAGGAAGGAGAGAGAGGTATCAGAGATGGTCCAGGTGAACTTAAGGTTGGGGTGGAAGGTGTTGGTGAAGTGGATGAACTGTTTGAGCTCCTCGTGAGAGCACGAGGCGGCGCCGATACAGTCATCAATGTAACGGAGGAAGAGGTGGGGTTAGGGCCAGTGTAGCTACGGAAGAGGGATTATTCCACGTATCCTACAAAGAGGCATGCATAGCTTGGGCCCATGCGGGTACCCAGGCCCACCTCCTTTGTCTGTAGGAAGTGGGAGGAATTGAAAGAGAAGTTGTTGAGGGTGAGGACGAGTTCGGCTAAGCGGATGAGGGTGTCAGTGGAGGGGGACTGGTCGGGCCTGCGGGATAGGAAGAAGCGGAGGGTCTTTAGGCCATCTGTATGGGGAATGCAGGTGTAGAGGGACTGGACGTCCATGGTAAAGATGAGGTGTTGGGGACCGGGGAATTGGAAGTTCTGGAGGAGGTGGAGGGCGTAGGTGGTATCACGGACATAGGTAGGGAGTTCCTGGACCAAGGGGGAGAAAATGGAGTCGAGATAGGTGGAGATAAGTTCGGTGGGGCAGGAGCAGGCAGAGACAATGGGTCGACCAGGGCAGTCAGGTTTGTGGATTTTGGGAAGAAGATAGAAGCGGGCGGTGCGTGGTTGGGGAACGATGAGGTTGGAGGCTGTTGGTGGGAGGTCACCTGAGGTGATGAGGTTGTGGATGGTTTGGGAGATGATGGTTTGGTGGTCGGGGGTGGGGTCATGATCAAGGGGGCGGTAGGTGGAGGTGTCGGAGAGTTGGCGCCTGGCTCGGTGATGTAGAGGTCAGTGCTCCATACTACAACTGCGCCTCCCTTGTCCGCGGGTTTTGTGGTGAGGTTGGGATTGGAGCGGAGGGAGCGGACGGAGCATCTCCAACTGCCATCGAGACATCAATCGCCTCAACCTCTCCACCCCTCTCACCCACTCCAACCTCTCCCCTGCAGAATGTGCAGCCCTCGTCTCCCTCCGCTCCAATCCCAACCTCACCATAAAACCCGCGGACAAGGGAGGCGCAGTTGTCGTATGACGCACTGACCTCTACATCACCGAGGCCAGGCGCCAACTCTCCGACACCTCCTCCTACCGCCCCCTTGATCATGACCCCACCCCCGACCACCAAACCATCATCTCCCAAACCATCCACAACCTCATCACCTCAGGTGACCTCCCACCAATAGCCTCCAACCTCATCGTTCCCCAACCACCGACCGCCCGCTTCTATCTCCTTCCCAAAATCCACAAACCTGACTGCCCTGGTCGACCCATTGTCTCCGCCTGCTCCTGCCACACAGAACTTATCTCCACCTATCTCGACTCCATTTTTTCCCCCTTGGTCCAGGAACTCCCTACCTACGTCCGTGATACCACCTACGCCCTCGACCTCCTCCAGAACTTCCAATTCCCCGGTCCTCAACACCTCCTCTTTACCATGGACGTCCAGTCCCTCTACACCTGCATTCCCCATACAGATGGCCTAAAGACCCTCCGCTTCTTCCTATCCCGCAGGCCCGACCAGTCCCCCTCCACTGACACCCTCATCCGCTTAGCCGAACTTGTCCTCACCCTCAACAACTTCTCCTTCAATTTCTCCCACTTCCTACAGACAAAGGAGGTGGCCTGGGTACCCGCATGGGCCCAAGCTATGCATGCCTCTTTGTAGGATACGTGGAACAATCCCTCTTCCATAGCTACACTGGCCCTAACCCCACCTCTTCCTCCGTTACATTGATGACTGTATCGGCGCCGCCTCATGCTCCCACGAGGAGCTCAAACAGTTCATCCACTTCACCAACACCTTCCACCCCAACCTTAAGTTCACCTGGACCATCTCTGATACCTCTCTTTCCTTCCTGGACCTCTCTGTTTCCATCTCTGGCAACCACCTAGAAACCAATATCCATTTCAAGCCCACTGACTCCCACAGCTACCTAGAATACACCTCCTCCCACCCACCTTCCTGCAAAAATGCCACCCCCATTCCCAATTCCTTCACCTCCGCCGTATCTGCTCCCAGGACGAGGCATTCCACTCCCGTACATCTCAGATGTCCTCGTTTTTCAAGGACCGCAACATCCCCCCATCAGTGGTCGAGAACGCCCCCGACCGTGTCTCCCACATTTCCCACAACTCATCCCTCACACCCCGTCCACGCAATAATAACCAAAACAGAATCCCCCTCGTCCTCACGTACCACCCCACCAACCTCCGGATCCAACGCATCATCCTCTGACAATTCCGCCATCTGCAATCCGACCCCACCAAAGACATTTTTCCCTCCCCACCCTTATCTGCTTTCCGGAGGGACCACTCTCTCCGAGACTCCCTTGTCCGCTCCACACTCCCCTCCAGCCCCACCACACCTGGCACTTTTCCCTGCAACCGCAGGAAGTGCTACACCTGCCCCGACACCTTCCCCCTCACCCTCATCCCAGTCCCCAAGAAGACTTTCCACATCAAGCAGATGTTCACCTGCACATCTGATAATGTGGTATATTGCATCCGCTGTTCCCGTTGTGGCCTCCTTTACATCGGGGAAACCAAGCGGAGGCTTGGGGAATCCGAGACAACAAGGTGCAGGGCTGGATGAACACAGCAGGCCAAGCAGCATCATAGGAGCAGAGAGGCTGACGTTTCGGGCCTAGACCCTTGGGGACTGCTTTGCAGAACACCTGTGCTCGGTTCGCACTAAACAACTGCACCTCCCAGTCGCGAACCATTTCAACTCCCCCTCCCATTCTTCAGACGACATGTCCATCCTGGGCCTCCTGCAGTGCCACAACGATGCCACCCGAAGGTTGCAGGAACAGCAATCATATTCCGCTTGGGAACCCTGCAGCCCAATGGTATCAATGTGGACTTCACAAGCTTCAAAATCTCCCCTCCCCTAACCGCATCCCTAAACCAGCCCAGCTCGTTCCCGCCTCCCTAACCTGTCCTTCCACCCACCTATCCCCTCCTCCCACCTCAAGCCCCACCCCCATCTCCTACCTACTAACCTCATCCCGCCCCCTTGACCTGTCCGTCTTCCCTGGACTGACCTATCTCCTCCCTAACTCCCCACCTACACTCACCTTTACTGGCTCCATCCTTGCCTCTTTGACCTGTCTGTCTCCTCTCCCCCTATCTTCTCCTCTATCCATCTTCTATCTGCCTCCCCATCTCACCCTATTTATTTCAGAACCCCCTTCCCCTCCCCCATTTCTGAAGAAGGGTCTCGGCCCGAAACGTCAGCCTTCCTGCTCCTCTGATGCTGCTTGGCCTGCTGTGTTCATCCAGCTCTACACCTTGTTATCTTGGATAAACTTCGGTTGTTTTCTTCAGAGAGCAAGAAGCTGAGGAATGACCTGATCGAAGTATATAAAATTATGAGGCATGGATAGGATGGATAGATGGAGTCTTTTTCCCAGGATGGAAATGTCAAATACTCAGAGGCATAGGTGAAAAGGAGAAAGTTGAAAGGAGATGTGTGATGCAAGTTTTTTACACTGTGCTGTATTGTTCAATGTTCTATGCAAAATATACATTGGATTTTCTTCCAGCATTGTTGGATAATTCAGTAAAAGGTACATTCTTTTTCATGTCGCAGTTTTAGAATTAAAATAGCATATGGATGAACTATAGTTTCAGAATTTTCTATGTTACTTCAAGTTAATTTTTAAAGTCTGGCACTCTTGGTACCAAGACTGTACTGGATTTCAGATTTTCCTAGACATCTGGGAATGTGGGATTACGGGTAGTTTGAATTAAAACAGTATACTGGCATGCCACTGTAAATAATTGTAGTAGCCACTATCTAGAGTGGCATACTATTAAGAAATAGCGCCAAGTTGAATTGGCCCAGTATTTGGTCAATAAGTCCAGATTTAATTTGACTGGAATGGAGTATGTTCAAAACTGTGCAGCTTTTGTATAGTCAGATTTTGGGAAATGAATTTATATTCCAAGAAATGGGTAAAATATTGCATTTCCTAAACTATAACTTATTTATTAGCATTAATTTAAATTGCAGGCTGTGCTAGCCTTAGCTGCTTCCTGGACATCAAGGCAGATTGGAGAACGCACACTAACAGGCATAGTGATAGACAGTGGAGATGGAGTAACCCATTGTATTCCAGTGGTGAGTATAACGTTTGAATCTAAATAATTACCGTGCCTGCTGCAGGAGAAATGAACATTTTGGTTCAGTTAGGTATTTAAACTGAACGTGATAGTTGATGAAACTGGTAATTAATACAACTGACAACCTGAGCAAGATTTACCAGCAAACATCCTTTGCGTGAAACAGTAGTGAACACGGGAAGTCACTGACAAGTTCCTTGTGGCAAACTCCATTCATTGAGTAGCAGGCATTGAACTACTGTGGCTTGAGTGATCCGTTCTCAGCCAAGCTCCACCATGGTACCTCAATACAACCCTTTTCTGCACTTGTGGAGAGACATGCACAATGCTGCATGTTACTGAGGGAGTATCGTTTCTGGGACTAAAACTCAGTAAATGAGGCTATTGCTTACCTTTGGGGGTTTACTTTTGCAAAAAAAAAGTGATAATTGAAATGTTCAAGGACTAAACTTTGGTTTTAAAATCCAATGACAATGCAGCAAATTGTGGGCAGATCCATGCCCTTGAGTGGCTTGGCAAGAAAGTTGAGAAAGTATAGCGAAAATGATAAAATTAGAATCTTGATGTGGTGAAAAAGATTTCTGATGATTTTCCCTTTAAGGTTTAAACAGCAAGATCAGCATCTTGCTAATGAGCAGCGACTGCTTTATTCCCCTGCATCTGCATCTAATTATTAGCCCAATTTTTCTCGTTTCAGGTGTTCAGGACTCATTTTGGGGTCATACCTGGCACATAGGAAGATGGTTGTGGTTGTTGGAGGTTAGTCATCTCAACTCCAGGATATCTCTGCAGGAGTTCCTCAGGGTAGTGACCTGGGCCCAACCATCTTCAGCTGCTTCATCAATGACTTTCCCTTCATCATAAGGTCAGAAGTAGGGATTTTTGTCGATGATTGCACAATGTTCAGCACCATTGAGCACTCCATGTCCAAATGGAGCAAGGCCTGGACAATATCTAGCTAGAGCTGAAAAGTGGCAAGTTACATTTGCGCCACGCAAATGGCAGGATTGATCATCTCCAATAAGAGATTATCTGATACTGCTCCTTGACATTCAATGGTATTCTCATCTCTGAATCCCCAATTATCAACATGCTCGGGGGTTACCATTGACCAAAAATTCAACTGGATTTGCCATATAAATACAGTGGCTACAAGAGTAGATCAGAGGTGAGAAATACTGCAGTGAGTAACTCACCTCCTGACATCCCAAAGCCTGTCCACCACAAGTCTGAAGTGTGATGGAATACTCTCCACTTGCCTGGATAAATGCAGCTCCAACGACACTCAATAAGCTTGACATCTTCCAGGACAAAGCAGCCTGCTCGATTGGCACAACATCCACAAGCATTCACTCCCTCCTCCACTGACAGTACACCCTGCTGCAACTGGCCATCTACAAAATGCACTGCAGAATTTCACCAAAGATCCTTATATAGCACCTTCCAAACCCACAATCACTTCCATCTAGAAGGACAAGGCCGGCAAATACAGGGAATACCACCATCTGCAATTTCTCCTGCCAGCCTTTTACCATCTTGCCTTGGAAATATATCAATGTTCCTTCTCTGCCCTGGGTCAAAATCATGGAATTCCCTCCCTAACAGCATTGTGGGTTTAGCGCATAGCAAGAGGCAGCATATTTTCATAGTTTGGAATAGTGGACAGTCAAGGGTATGGACATGTTGCTGTATGGTACAATAAAAACCAAAAGAACTGCAGATGCTGTAAAACAGGAACAAAAACAAAGTTGCTGGAAAAACTCAGCAGGTCTGGCAGCATCTGTGAAGGAAAAAGTAGCTAATGTTTCGGGTCTGGTGACCCTTCCTCAGAACTGATAGTGGCTGGGAAAACGTCAGTTTATATGCAGAAAATAGGGAGGTGGGTGGGCTAAACGATATGATAGAGCCCAAAGAGAGAGAAAGACAGTTGGACAGACAAAGGAATTGCTAACGATCAGGCTGGGAGGATGAATAGTTGTTAATGGGGACTATTAGTGACTAACAACAGCGGGTGTGTATTGGCAGGCTATGTGGTAACAAGGCCTGGCATGTGGGGTAGGGGGCTGGGACAAGGAAAAGTTTAGGCCCTAAAATTATTGAACTCAATATTGCGTTCGGAGGGCTGTAGGGTCCCCAAGCGGAAAATGAGGTGTTGTTCCTCCAGCTTGCGTTGGGCTTCTCTGGAACACTGCAGCAAGCCTGAGACAGAGATAGTAGGAACTGCAGATGCTGGAGAATCCGTGACAACAAGGTGCAGAGCTGGATGAACACAGCAGGCCAAGCAGCATCATAGGAGCAGGAAGGCTGACGTTTCGGGCCTAGACCCTTCATCAGAAGGGTCT
>NC_063333.1:14503465-14531440 GCF_021869965.1 Rhincodon typus
GTTCCTCTGATGCTGCTCGGCCTGCTGTGTTCATCCAGCTCTACACCCTATTACAAGTTCTTATCCAGTTGGAGCCTGGGTCATTAGACATGCTTCAAGGAAATACTGGAGATAGATGGGCTGGAAATTCTTTGCGCTGTTGCTGACTCTTTGCTTTACCTAGTGGTTTAATTCAATCTTTGTTAAGAACCTTGAACTGAGGAATCTTGTACTGTATTTTGCTGAGTCCTTCCTCCTGAAAATATCAGTCTCAAAACCCAAACATGGCATCACTTCCTTTTTTTTTGAAATCTTGATGTTGGGAATTTTCTTATTTTCTTTTGGGCACGATAGGTCTCCATTTTGCACTTCAGTTGCTCAGTGAAAAATAGGAACTGCCTTCATCATATTGTGAGCATGTGTAAGAAAAATATAATGTCATTGGTATATGTTCAAAATCTGTTTCTGCCCTCTTTATTACTCTGATCAGTCGTGACTTGCCCAAAGGATTAGCACAGGATGAAAGATTCATGACTGCTGCCAGAACATTAGATATGGACTTGAATAATGTTTTACTTGTGACTACAGATCCGTGAATATTAAAGGAATGAAACTCTTTATGGTTGGCAAAAGTGGCAGACTGGTAAAGGGAAACAACACCAATAACCTTCTCATCCTGCTTCTCTCTATGCATAGGAAAGACGTTATGAGTGTTTCTTAATGACTAGATAGCCTCTTGATATCCTGAATCAATTGGACTATGAGCTTTGAAATGTTACTGATGGCACTGGTTGTCACTTGAACAGAGTCTCTGGCAATAATATTTGCGGATCACAATGTGTTTGACATCAGGATGGTCCATGTTGGGATGTAGTCATTTCTAATTATAATACCACCATTCTCAGTAGCAACCAGGGAAATGGAGTTTATGCGTGTGGTTAAAGGCTTTCAAATGCTGTCGATCTGTGGTACAAGCTTTGCAGGCAGGGCGCTTGCTGCTCCAAAGTCTAGTTTCTTAGTGTTCCTGAACTTAAATAAACCCTCTTTTTTTAAGGTGCCACTGTGGACTCAAAATAAGACTCTGTCTAATTTCCTGCCTCCAAGTCAGAGGTGCTGGTTGAGGAGTACTTCTCATGCCTACCAGGGAGGGGAGTAGATTTTGACATTGTGTGTTGTTGTAATAAGGGCTCCAAACCTTGTGCTGTAACATCTCCAACTTTGCTGTCATCAGATAGGAGGCTATGCCAACTTTGGAGCTTTTCTTTGGGTTTAGAGAAGATTTCATAGAGATTTTAAAAGTCATGAGGATTTAGAGTAGATGGGGATGATGGGAAAGCAGCTCCCATTGGTTGGAAGGTGATAGTCAGAAGACACAAATTTCAGATGATTGATAAAAGAACCAGAGAGACGTTGAGGGAAAGTATTTTTATGCAGCAAGTGTTTGGGATGAGGAGTGTGCAAAACAAGCTCAATCGTGGGTTTCAAAAGAAAGAAATTCTGCACAGTATTCCCAAAAGCACAATTCAGGAAGGGCGAACTGAATCAGTTTTGTTCTCTGATATGATTTTCCAATTCATGGCACTATCATTGGCAAGCTATCTTTAAAGCTGAAGATTTTCTGTTGTATTGGGGCAATAGGAAGATAACAGTGGTGAGAGGAAAAGAGGGGTTTGAAGAGGAGGTGGCATGACTGGAATATAAGGATGAAAATCTTGGAGTGTTATCTGATTACTTGCAAAGATTGAGTTTTTATGAAGAACATTCCTTCAGAAGATGAAAGAAATGAGTTGAAAATTTTACGACCAGCTTAGTTATAAGACCTGCACAAGAAAGGGAAGCAATTAAATGGCACTTTTTTTTCTTCAACAACTCCAAATAACATTGTTGCAGTGATACACATTTGATATCAATTCCTTGAACAATAGAATAATCTAATTGATCTTGGGTCTCTCAAATTTATTTATTCACATACTGATCAGATGAAATAAACTGCCTTATGTATTAAGATGCAATAAATGAATTCAACGCATTTATTTCATAAGTTTTACTTCTTTCTTTCCTGGCATTTTACAAAAACCCTATAAGGCCGAAGGTTATGTCATTGGAAGCTGCATTAAACATATCCCAGTTGCAGGTCGGGATATTACGTTTTTCATTCAACAGCTCTTGAGGGAAAGGGAAATCGGGATACCACCTGAACAATCCTTGGAGACTGCGAAGATCATCAAGGTAGGATTCCAGAATAAACACTCTTTATACCCCTCTGACATCCTGGGCCATTCTTCCATCATCTCCAATACCTGCTCCTTGTCCCTTCACTATTACTGATGGAAGTGCCAATGGTGCAACACCCACCCATTCATTTCCACCCATTCGGCCCCAAACACATTTTCCTGGTGAAGCGTTGATTTATTTTTATTAATCACTATGATATAATATTTTGTTATATTCTTAACCTGTTGTTACTGCTGGAGAAGTCAGATGTCAGAATTTAATCTGGCTGGACATCTATGTTTTTTTTCTAATATAACACGGTAGCCTTTCATTGAAACGTAAGCACTCCAGGCTGCAGATTGGTTTTAAAAATTAAACAGAAGTTTATTATACAAAACAATGAAACAGAAAATACAGTTTGAAAGACATCAAAACACCCAGAAATAAAACCCCATTTAACCTCTCCAATACCATGGTTTCACAGTTACTTTTACTCAAAACCAAGGTAATTTTCCTTCCCTACTCAATCTGTAGTTTTGACTTAACTGCTTTTTCCTTCATTCCTGCCCTGTGAGCTGTGAAGCCTTTTCCTTGAATCCTCAAACAACTGAGATCTTAGACATTGCTATTATTAAGAAATTAAACATGTAGAGTTCCAATCAATAATGAGTTGGACATAACACTTGAGGCTAAAGGGATCAGAGGAATGAGGAAAAAGCAGGAGCAGGCTAATGAGTTGGAAGATAAGCAGTGGTCATAAATGAATTACAGTGGATCAAGCTTGAAAGGCTGAATGGCTTACTCCTACTCCTATTTTATCTGTTTCTATGTCTGATAGTTTTACAAATTAATTTTTTTCCCTGAGATAACTTAATCTCTTATTGCTCTTTTTCTAGGAGAGACTGTACTGGTTTCTGACTCTGGTCAGATCTTCTTTGAACTGACCTGACATTTTCCAGTATCTGGAAAAAAAAATCAAACTTAATTATTCTTAATCTGAAAGCAAGCTAATGTCTTTCAATCTCGCTCTTGTTATATAAAGAAACTTCCATTAACACTCTTGGAGGCCTTTACTCAATCTGCAGTTTGCATGCAAAATTATGGTTCTAGAAAGATGGACAAGGTAATTACAATTCATAAATATAGACCAGCAGTTGTATGACACTAGTTTGAAATCTAAGCTCCAAAAAAAGTATAAATTACATACCTTTCATAATGCCTCCCCCCACAAAGAAAAATAAAAATGTATCTTCAACAGGCATTTTCATTTATCATCAAAAATCCTTTTAATACTATTTCTATGTCACAATAACAATTGGCATTAAACATACAATAGGTTTCATGGCAACCATATTTTATATAAGTCTATTTGCATTAGCACTCTATTTCCTCTTAAAACATCTGCTTTGTCATTTCCAGGCATGAATGATGGTGTTGTTTTTAAAGCATCATCCTTACAGACTTAATCCAGATAAATTAGTTTAAGTGTGGGAAGAGATTAAGTTCAAGTTCCATTGAAACAATTGTAAATTCTTGTCCTGGAATTTCTCCAAAAAAAAATCAAAGGATTGTGGTCCATATATTTAGGTTTCTTCCATATGATGTATATTTCAAAATTATGTAGAACCAATGCAGTAAATGAAATTTGCTAATATCGTTTTAGCAAGTCAATTTTGGTGACAAATCATGCAAATACATAGAAACATAGAAGATAGGAGCAGGAGGAGGCCATTTGGCCCTTTGAGTCTGCTCTGCCATTCTTCACGATCATGGCTGATCATCCAACTCAGTAGCCTAATCCTGCTTTCTCCCCATAACCTTTGATCCCATTTGCCCCAAGTGCTATATTTAGCCAACTCCTGAATACAATCAGTGTTTTGGCATCAACTACTTCCTGTGGTAATGAATTCCACAGGTTCACCACTCTCTGTATGAAGAAGTGTCTCCTCATCACCATCCTAAATGGTCTACCCTGAATCCTCATACTGTGACCCCTGGTTCTGGACACACCCACCATCAGGAACATCCTCCCTGCATCTACCCTGTCTAGTCCTGTTAGAATTTTATATATCTTATGAGATCCCCTCTCATTCATCTGAACCTCAGCGAAAACAATCCTCACCTAGTCAATCTCTCATCATACATCAGGCCTGCCATCCCTGGAATCAGCCTGGTAAACTTTCGCTACGCTCCCTTGGGAGCAAGAGCATCCTTCCTCAGAAAAGGAGACCAAAACTGCACACAATGTTCTAGGTGTGGCCTCACCAAGGCCCTGTAGAACTGCACCAACACATCCCTGCTCCTGTATTTGAAACCTCTTGCAATGAAGGTCAACATATCATTTGCCTTGTTTACCACCTTGCACCTGTAAGCTTACCTTCAGCGACTGGTAAACAAGGACACCCAGGTCCCACTGCATACTCCTTTCTCCCAATTTACATCCAATTCTTTCAATACATTCCTCCAATGTTGGAATAGGAAATGAGTCCAGTTTTGTTACTGGGTTGATTTTGCAATAATAAACACAGAATCTTTGTGACCTATCTTGCTTCATCACCATCGTAACGGATGAGCTTCCTCTGCTGTGATTTGGTTCAATAATGCCTTTGTCTGTCATGAAATTAATCTCTTCCCACATGCAAACTAAGTTTCTTTGGATTGAGTCCATAAGAATGCTATTTTATAAGTAAAGCAGCTCCTATGTTGGCATCATGAACAGCTGAGTATGTTTTTCTTGACCCATTCGCACAAATCAATTTATGAGTCTGTAATAGCCTTTGCAAATCATTTCAACAATTTTCTGGAGTATAAAATATTATCCAGTTTGATTGTTAGAAGATCAACTTCTAAAATTTGAATTTCTCATTCATTTTCCAATTGTTCTGATATATTTGTTTCACTCCCTATTATTTTCACTACCATAAATACAGTTTTCCTCTGATTATCATCCTTGTCAAAATATCTCTTTGGCATGGTAACATGATACAGTTGCTGATTTTTTTTTCCTATAGTGCTCGCTACATAATCTATACAACAGAGTTTCTTTTTGATTTGATAAAGTCCAGTTGTTATGGAGTGGAAGTTGAACCCCTCTGATAATTAAAACGGAAACACCAACAGAAGCTTGCCTTGCCTCGTAATCTGCTAAAGGAAATAGGAAAAATGGTATAACCTGCCTTTCATCTCCCAATCTGTTACAAAGGAGAGGTTAAATTAACAAAATCCCTGATACTCAATTTATAAGCAGCAAGTAACAATATATTTATCTAACTCTAGCAGTGAACAAATTAACAGACCTGTGAACAAACCAAACAATTCTCCCTTAACGACTATTCCTGAACAGAACAAAATTCTAATGGCATGCTGTTCCAATAAATACAAGTCCCACTTATATAAACCAAAGTAATAAGAAAAATAAATTAAAACTTAGGCTCTCAATCCCACAGTGAGGATACATCTACCGGAATGTTCCATGCCTTTTCCACTATTCTTCAGTCAGGAATTCTTTCTTTGTGTCAGGAATATTAGCTGAGAGTACCATGGTGCCTTTTAGATGGTGGTCTAGATTTCTGTGAGAGTCAGAGTTTTACTGTTCCGATAGCAGATTGTTCTCAGACTGATTTTCAAAAACCGTCTTATTGTATAACCTTGATGACCTGTCAATTTTCTTATAACAGGATAGGACCTAGGTTGTCAACACCATCAGATTTAAATTTAATTGGGTTTGGTATCTAGGGCCTGGTTTAAAATAATTGGCTGATATTCAAGCTAGTTGCCTTAACATCAAAACAAGCCCAGGTTGCCAACCACATAGACAATTGATATATATGTTTCAATTTCAGAACGGTCTGTGCATCTTGCAACTGCTTGCAGAATTTTTTAAAATCTCCAAGCTTAGAAAGGCACATCAACTCCTAAAGGGACCACACATTCTTCCCCCTCAATCATTTTTATGACCTATTCAACAGGGACAGGTTGCAACTGAACTGGAGGGGGACCAATATCCTGGTGGGCAGATTCGCTAGTGCTGCAAGGGAGGGTTTAATCTAGATTGGCAGGGGGGTGGGATCCTCAACAGCAGGGAGACAAGTGCTATTATCAGAAATAGCCAGTTGAAGAGACATGTCATGCTGGAACAGAACAGGGAGCGAGGAATGCCTACTGGGCTGACAGGTAAGGCTGTTGAACTCAGGGCATGGATAAGTGTGTGGGATTGGGATATTATAGCCATTACAGAAACATGGCTAAGGGAGGGACAGGACTTTCAGCTTAGTGTGCCAGGGTACAGTTGTGTTAGGCAGGACAGAGGTAGAGGAAAGAGGGGAGGGGGTGTATCACAGCAGTAGTCAGAGGTGAAATAACAAGGGATCATCCATTGAGACTTTGTGGGTTGAGCAAAGAAATAGGGAAGATTGGTGACGTTGTTGGGGTTGTACTATAGGCCCCAAATAGTCAATGGGAATTAGAGGAACAAATATATAGGGAAACTGGGGAGACTTGCAGGAGCAATAGGGTTGTCATTGTGAGGGATTTTAATTTTCCTAACATAGACTGGGACTGCTATACCATTAAGGGTTTAGATGGGATGGAATTTGTTAAATGTGTTCAGGAAAGTTTCTTCAAGCAGTATTTAGAGTGTCCTCCTTGGGAAGGGGCAAAACGTGACCTACTCTTGGGAAATAGGGCAGGACAGGTGACTGAGGTGACGTTAGGGGAGCACTTTGGGGCCAGTGACCATAGTTAATTTTAAAATAGTTTTGGAGAAGGGCAAAACTGGTCCACAGGTTCAAGTTAATAATTGGGACAAGGTGAATTTTGATGGAATTAGACATGAGCTTTCAGTGGATGATTGGAGTAGTTTGTTTGCAGGCAAAGGGACCTCTGGCAAGTGGGAGGCCTTTGAAAGTGTGATAGCTCGAGTTCAAGGTCTATATGTTCCTGTGAGGGTGAAGGGCAAGTTTGGCAGGAATAGAGAACACTGGATGACGAGATATTGAGGCTTTGACAAGAAAAAAGGAAGAGGCATGTCACAGGTACAGGCAGCTGGGATCAAGTGAATCCCTGGAAGTGCATCAGGTATTCAGGACTTTACTGAAGAATGAAATCAGAAGGGTGAAAAGGGGGCACGAGTCAACTTTGCCTGAGAAGATTATGGTAAATCCAACGAAATTCTTTGAGTATATTAAAGGAAAAAGAATAACTAGAGAGAGAATAGGACCCGTCAAGGACCTATGTGGACATGTGGAAGTGCAGATGAATGAGATCTTCAATGAATCTTTCTCTTTTGTGTTTACCATGGAGAAAGATATGAAGACTTGTGAACTTCGGGAAGTTAGTGGCGATATCTTTGGGACTGTCCATATCACAGTAGAGGAAGTGTTGGAAGTATTAGAATGTATGAGGGTGGATAAATTGTCTGGTCCTGACCAGATATATCCAAGAAACCTTCAGGAGACTAGGGAAGAAATTGCGGAGGCCCTAGCTAATACATTTGCGTTATTGTCAGCCATGGATGAGGTCCCGGAAGACTGGAGGGTAGCAAATGTTGTGCCCTTATTCAAGAAGGGCTGAAAAGGAAAACCTGGGAATTATGGACCAGTAAGTCTAATATCTGTGGTAGGTAAGTTACTTGAGAAGATTCTGAGGGATAAAATATACATGCATTTGGAAAGACAGGGTTTGATTAGGAGTGGTCAGCATGGCTTCGTGCATGGGAGGTTATGCCTCACAAATTTGTTAGAGTTCTTTAATGAAGTGACTACAAAGGTTGATAAGGACAGGGCGGTAGATGTAGTCCATATGGATTTCAGTAAGGCCTTTGATAAAGTTCCACACAATAGGCGGCTCTGGAAGGTTAGATTGCATGGAATCCAGGGAGAGCTGGCAAATTGGACACACATTGGCTTGACGGTAGGAAACAGAGAGTAATAGTGGAAGGATGCTTGTCAGACTGGAGGCCTGTGACTAGTGGTGTGCCTCAGGGGTTGGTGCTGGGCCCATTGCTGTTTGTTGTCTATATCAGTGGTTTGGATGAGAATGTACAAGGCATAATTAGTAAGTTTGTGGATGATACTAAAATAGGCAGTATCGTGGACAGTGAGGAAGGTTATCAGAAATTGCAGCAGGATCTTGATCAGCTGGGGAAGTCGGCCGAGAAATGGCAAATGGAATTTAATATAGATAAGTGTGAGGTGTTGCATTTTGGAAAGTCAAATCAAGGTAGAAGTTTCATGGTGAATGGTAGGGTTTTAAGGAATGTAGTGGAACAGAGGGACCTTGCAGTTCAGGTGCACAGTTCTCTGAAAGTGGAGTCACAGGTCGACAGGCCAGTGAAGAAGGTGAAAGAACTGTGGATGCTATAAATCAGAAACAAAAACAAAGTTGCTGGAAGAAGGCTTTTGGTGCACTGGCCTTCATCAGTCAAGGCATTGAGTATAGAAGTTGGGAAGTTATGTTGCAGTTGTACAGGACGTTGGTGAGGTCACACTTGGAGTATTGCATTCAGTTTTGATCACCTTGCTATAGGAAGGATGTTACTAAACTTGAAAGAGTACAGAAGAAATTTACAGGAATGTTGCCAGGACTCAAGGGACTGAATTATAGGGAGGGGTTGGACAAGCCAGGACTTTTTTCTTTAGAGCGTAGGAGATTGAGGGGATATCTGAAAGAAGTGTATAGGATCATGAGAGGCATGGATAACATGAATGCACTCAGTCTTTTTCCCAGGGTTGGGCAAACAAAGACTAGAGGGCATCAGTTTAAGGTAAGATGGGACAGAATACATGGGAACCTTTTTACACAGAGGTTGGTACGCATATGGAATGAGCTGCCAGCAGACGTGGTTGAGATGGGTACATTAACAACATTTGAAAGACATTTGGACAAATACATGAATACGAAATATTTAGAAGGATATGGGCCAAGTGAAGGGAAATGTGGTTAGCGTGGATGGACATTTTGGTCGGCATGGACTAGTTTGGGACGAAGAGCCTGTCTCTGTGCTGTAGGTCTCCATGATTCTGAATTGTAACATCCTACCTTCCAATTCTTAAGTACTCTACCCAACTTTGCGTTACCTTCCCCTTAAGAAAAAACTTGAACCATCATTATGAAAAGATGGCTTTCTTTTTTCCAAAATCTTAATGCCATTATTACTAAATCCATAATGCATTAATTTACAGTTACTCATTTCATACTAATTTTATGTACATATATAACGTTGAACACTACCATTTCTATCTTATACACACATTTTCTTTTAAACCCGTGATAACACATCCACAATAACATTTTCACGACCTGCAGCATGCAGCATCTGTAAGTTAAATGGTTGTAATGTAACACTCCAATGAAATAGTCTGGTGTTCTTATCCTTAAATCTTTGCAAAAGTATCAAACGGTTGTGATCAGTATACACAACCATCTCCAATATATTGTTTGCAGCATAAACATTAAAATGCTGTAAGGCCAGTTTCAAACTGAATAACTCTTTTTCAACGGTTGAATAGTTTCTCTGTTGGATATTGAGTTTCTTTGAAAAATAACTGATTGCCCTTTGAATGCCACACTCGTCCTCCTGTAACAACACAGCTCCAACCCCTACATCACTTGCATCGATAGTGACTTTAAAGTGTTTCAAGAAATTTGGCGTGTCTAAAACTGGTGCGGTGGTTAACACTTTTTACATTCTTAAATGCCTCCTGGCATTGTTCTGTCCACTGAAAATTCATGTGCTTTGACAAATCTGTCAGAGGTGCCACCACGCTACTAAAATTTGGTACAAATTTCTTGTAGAATCCTCTCAGTTCCAAAAAGCGTAGCACTTCCTTCTTCAAGGATGGTCTTGGAAATTCCTTGCTGGCCTTCGTTTTCATGTTCCTTGGTGTCATCCTTCCATGTCTGATGTTGAGTCCTAAGAACGTCACTTCTGCCTTCGTGAATTCGGTTTTTGCTAAATTTATGATCAGTTTTGCCTTCCATAGTCTTTGAAAGAGCTCTGCCAAATTCACCATGTGCATTTTCCACGAAAGGCTAAAGATCACTAAGTCATCTATATAGATGGCATAATTAGTCAATCCTGTCACAACTCTGTACATAAGTCTTTGAAAAATGGCTGTTGCATTCTTCATTCCAAAGGGCATTACTTTAAATTGATATTGCCCGTTTAGAGTTACAAATGCAGAAACTTCTTTTGCTCTCTCCGACAAAGGTACCTGCCAGTAACTGTGAAGGAAGTCCAACTTTGTGATGTAAGTGGCTTGTTGAACTTTTTCCACACAGTCTTCCAGCCTTGAAATTGGGTATGAGTCTGATTTAGTCACAGTGTTGACCTTCTGATAATCCATGCAAAATCATTGAGTACCAGCAGGCTTAGGAACCAACATGATCAGCGAACTCCACTCACTTTGACTTGGCTTAATGATATCTTCTTGGAACATCACTTCCACTTCCTCTGTACCTGTATGCTTTGAGAGTATTAAGCCTGTAGGTGTGTTGTTTTATTGGAACAGCATTCCCTACATCCACCTCATGTATTATAATATTAATCCTCCCTATTTATTTCTACATATGTCCGCCTAATGCTGCAACAAATCTTTCAATTCAGTTCTCTGTTCCTGAGACAGATTGCTGACTACCCTATCCCATTCTTCCTCATTATTCAACTTATTATGATGCACGTCAAAATCTGAATCATCTGGCTTTGATTCCTCACTCTGAGTGGCAGTAACTGGTACCTGTTTCTCTGGTTCCCTTTCCCTGCCATAGTAAGATCTCAGCATATTCACCTGACATACTGGATAAAGTTTTTTCCTACCTGGCAACTTTACCAGATAATTCACCTGATTTAACTACTTCTCAATCTGATAGGGATCACTAAACCTTGCTTTGAAGGGATCTCCTACCACTAGTAACAGCACCAATATTTTATCCCCACGGATAAACGTATGAATTTTAGATTTTGTATCTGCTTCTTGCTTTGTTAGATGCGGTGTAACCTTCAAATGTTGTCTAGCTAATCACCTACTCCGTTTAATCTTTCTCTCACCTCAGATACATAATCGAACTGTGAGATCTTTGACTTCGGACCTATCAACTTTTCCTTAATTAATTTTAAAGGCCGGCTTACTTTGTGTCCCAATATGAATTCAAATGGAGTAGACTGAATTGATTCATTTGGAGAATCTCTAATAGCAAACAATATAAATGGGATACCTTTTTCCTAATCATTTGGGTAATCCTGGCAATAAGCCCTCAGCATGGTCTTTAGAGTCTGATGCCACCTTTCCAATGCTCCCTGGGATTCAAGATGGTACACACTTGAGTTCAAGTGTTGGATGCCTAAACTATCCATGACCTCCTTAAATAATTTGGCAGTAAAATTGGACCCTTGGTCTGATTGAATCTCCCTGGGTACTCCATAATGGGTAAAGAAAACAAGCAACTCCTCCACAACCTTTTTTGCCTCGACTTTCCATAATGGAATTTCCTCCAGAAATCTGGTGGACACGTTATTTATGGTTAGCAAATACTGGTTCCCACTTCTGGTTTTATGGAGAGGACCTACACAATCAATCATTACCCGCATGAAAGGTTCTTCAAATGTAGGAATTGGCATTAAATGCGCTGGTTTTATTACTGCCTCTGGCTTTCCTACCATCTGATACGTATGGCAGGTACGGCAAAATTCAACCGCATCTTTATGTAATCCAGGCCAATAGAAATGCTTTTGTGTCTTAGTCTGAGTCTTCCTCACTCCGAGATGACCTCCTACAGGTAATTTGTGTGGTACCTGAAATACTTAGTGTCTGTATGCTACCGGCAACACAATCTGGTGAACTTCCGCCCATTCCTCTTCTGCACTAACCTGCCGAGGTCTCCAGTTCCGCCTTAATATTTTATCTGTAAGGTAATAAAATTCTGGAATACATTCTGATTCCTTTATCGAGTAGGCTTTATGTTATAAATCTTTAATTGTCTCATCTTTTTGTTGTAACTCCATTAGTCTTGCAGAACTAAACACCTCTGTCTGATCCTCTACCTGTTTAAGTTTTTCTGTTATCATTTCGTCAAACAGGGTGTTAGCTAAGTAGACCTCCTTTGTCTCCTTTGTCTTTCTCTTTTGTTTTCCCCGCTTGCTTTAGCCTTTGACAGTGGGTTCTTATTACCACACAATCCTGAAAAGTTCCAGAGTATTTTTCTTTTAACTCCTCAGCTTCTTTGTTTTCCTTTGGCTTCTCCACTACAAGGGGCATCACTCTCACATTTGATCCAGCTAGATAGTTTCCAAGAACAAACTGTATTCTTGGAAGAGACACTTGTTCAGTCACTCCCACTGTCACTTCCCTAGTCTTGATTGGACTTTCTAGCCTTGTCTTACACAGGGGAATGCTAAATCTCTCTCCATTTATTCTACAGATTATCTTTCTCTCAGGCAACATTTCAGAAGGAGTGCAAGTATTTTCAGCTCTTACTATTAGAGACTGACCAGCTCCTGTATCTCTCAATATTTTGACTTCTTTACCATCTCCCCCTGTTCTTCCTAAGTAAACCTTATCACAGAGGTGAAATCTTTTGAGATGGACACTATCTTACTATCTAGCCCGTACCAGGCTGTGCACTCTCCTGCAGTTCCTCAACTTCTCTTGGGATTTCCTTTACTATTTCAGCTAATCTTACTGGTTTAACCTCTTTTAGCACATCCTTTTTCTTAGTGCCTTTCTTAATCCACCGGCACTGTGACTTGGTATGTCCCACCTTATTGCAGTGAAACCACTTTTTCCCAGAGTGCCTTTCTTAAACCACCAGCACTGTGACTTTGTGTGTCCTCCCCTATTACAGTGGAAACGCTCTGAGGCCTTTCGCCTCCTTTTCACCCTCTTGGGTTTTTTTTTCACATGTGGTAAACTGTTCCCAGTGTGACCTACTTCTTGTTTTTCATTGAAGGATCTCCCTTTTTCCCAATTTCTCTTTTCCGAACCTCTTCCTACTTTGGTAACTTTTTGATCCTCAACATAAGTTCTTATCTGGAAGTGAGTTTTTGAACTCCACCAGCTGAATAATCTCTCTCAAGATTCTCAAATGTCTTTTCTATCTTTAATGCTCTCACCCATCTATTGAAGTTGCTATGTTTAATTCTTTCAAACTCAACATAAGTCTGACCTGGTTCTCTCCTTATATTTCTGAATCGTTGTTTATATGCTTCTGGTACCAATTCGTAGGCAGTTAAAATAGCCTGATTTACTTCTTCACATCCTCTTGACACCTCATCTGACAACGATGCTAACACCTGACTAGCTCTGCCTACCAACTTGTTCTGAATTAACATTACCCACATATCCTCTGGCCAGTTCATCTGTTTAGCCAATTTCTCAAAGAAAATGAAAAAGGCTTCTATATCATTTTCATTGAATTTTGGTAATATTTGGGCATATTTCTTTATATCCAACCAGGCTGTTGGCTAAGATGAGTTTGCTCATCATCACTTCTATCTTGTACTTTTATCTCTGTCATTTGAAGTCTTTTTATTTCAAGTTCCAACTTGATCTTTTACAACTTGAACATTTTTTTTCCTTTCTTCACTCAGCTGGGAATTTTCTTTCCCTTTCTTTCTTTTCTGCTTTTAACGGTAATTCAAACTCTCTGACCTTCTTTTCATTCTTTAACTCCAGTTGTCTCATTTGCAATTTAACTTTTTCTAACTCCACAATGCTTGACTGTTTCTCTGATATAACTAAATGGATGGCTAACTCCATTACAATTTCAGCTTTCCTCTTATCCCTCGTTAAACCCAAATTTACCCTGTTTGCTGATGTCTAATAGTATTTCCTTCCTCTGTCCTTCTAAACTTTCTTGACAAATTTGGGAAGCATCCTCAAACTCCAAAACCTCTTTCGCAATGTTCAAAGCCATTTCCCCCACTTTTGATTTAACTAACCACAAGTAACCAAAATTAAGCAGATTTTCTACTTCTCACCTGAGTTTTATTTAAAAATCCAGGACACTAATTCGCAAGTCTGTTTAAATCTGCTGGGACCTTTTGAACCTCAAATCTGTTCAAATGTGTCTAAAACCGTTCAGATCCCATACACAAACCAGCCAGATCCTGGGCTCGAGCCCCCAATCTTTACAGAGCAAAGGTTGAACCTTTCTAAGAATTAAAACTTTACAGCCAATTGATACAAATGTTTCAATTTCAGAACTGTCTGTGCATCTTGCAGCTGCTTGCCGACATTTTTTTTGTGTCCAAGCTTAAGAAAAGTACATCTCCTCTTAAAGGGACTATGCACTCTTTCCCCCCCTCTATCATTTTTACAAACAAATTCTAACATCCTGCTTTCCAATTCACAAGTACTCTACCCAGCTTCACAACACAATGAACCTTGCTTTTATTGGTTTCCCAGAAAACAATGGTTCTTTAGGCACATAACAACACGAACACCTTATCTGTATCAATAAAAGTCCAAACTTTTGTCTTTTTACCTGCTCTAGTTTTCTAGCCTTTCTCCTTTATTGTTTTTTTCCCCTAAAATTAGTACCCCTTCCATCAGCAGATTTGCTATTCCTCCAAATTTATTGTAGATACCAATTCAACCATTTCTCCACCTGTAACTGTTGTGTGAAATATCATTGGTATCTGCCCGAAATGCTGTTTTTTATATCCTTGATACCTGATGCTCTTCTGAATATAGTTTTAGGTTTATAGGTATGCTATTTCTGAATTCTTCCATATAATAATTTCCCTTTTGTCATCAAAAGTTTTCCCTAGCTTCAGTAATGTAAACCACTGATAATACAGTATTTCTTTTTCCCTTGCAAATTACACAACCGTCTGATTAGGTTTCTTTCTTGTAGTCCTAAATTTTAATTGATCAGTTTCAGGTATGATCTCAATAGCATCGAGTATCACCTTTTGACAGTTTCATAAACTACAGATTGTTATTCTAATGTACTATTTTATGTAGTATACAAAAGTATACACTGTACTATAATCACCACTTTTGATGTGGTCCTCTTTACAGTGGAGAGACCAAAAGTAAATTGAATGAGTCTAGTGAACACCCCCTATACAGCTTGCAAACCTGACTCTGTACTTCCAGCCACTTACTATTTTGATTTTCTACCTGCCCCTGACCTCCCACAATTTTCCATTTAAACTCAATGAAACTGAAGGAACCAAATTTAATCTATTTGACTTAGTGTTCCGGTTTCCTCTGATAATGCCACTGAAATCTTACATACCTTCATCTTTTGTTTCTTTAATTATCCCATGACCATGATCTTTTGCCTTGGACCATCATCTCTTTTGTCTTTTAATCACTCTTATTTCACTTGGATCAGATCAGTCCGAATACTTTGCGACTGGTATTGTGTTTTTATTTCTTTACTTTGCTCAAGTATTCTGATGTCAACTTTTGTACTTTTTTTTTTGTAGGAGAGATATTGTTATATCTGCCCTGATATAGTAAAGGAATTCACTAAATACGACACAGATCCTGGGAAGTGGATCAAGCCATACATCGGTATCAATGCTATCAGCAAACGACAATTTTCTGTTGATGTGGGCTATGAAAGGTTCCTGGGACCTGAAATTTTCTTCCATCCAGAGGTAATCAGCAGTATTGACTATAATCCCGCTTTTGTGTGTTTTGGATTTTGTATAATGATTATAAAACAGTTTTTTTTTGAGCCAAGTAGAAATCATATTAAGGCCCTGATCTGGATCTCTGGATTGAAAATTTGATTAATAATAATTGATTCATTTTGTAATTAACTTTCAAGTAAATACTGACCTATCTGTATATATTCCCCACTCTACACCTGCTACTGGAACAAGACATGTTGACATCAAGGAACATGAGGATAGTGTAGGAAGGTTGTGCTGAAGTAGATGCTCAGTCATGATCTAATCGAATAGCAGAGCAGATTCACTGGACTGAATAGCTTATTCCTGTTCCAATGTTCACATGAAATGGATCCCTAAGTAGAAGTAACATTTGCTTGGTGCTAGTAAAGAGAAATTTGTTCTATAGTCTGAAATGACAGTGCTGCGCTGTACAAGAATACTCATTATGGACTAATTAATTGTATCTCTTCACAATGTTGAATCATTCCCACTACAGTTTCTGTGTGGCCAGATGCAGTTTTGTTTTTAGAAATTTTAGAAATTTTGAATTTGATGCTTGAATTAATAATTTCATGATATCCCAAATTGTTGGGGCTTGGGCTCTGCATTATATGCAGCTAGATCTTCATGATGCTTGCAGTAGCTGTTTCTAACATGCCAATTACGGCAATCTATCTTTCTGCCCATTATTGTCTGCTTCCATTGTTGGGAGGCAGATCTTTGCCAGCAGGTTTGAGTCAAGAGAAGGAAAGAACACTTGAGGGAAATAAACTTGCAGGGCTACAAGAATAGAGCAGGGGAATAGGATAAACTAAGTTGCTTTGCAGAGTGGTAAGGATGCAATGCGCTAACAGGCCTCCTTTTGAGCCACATTGATTCTATGACTATAACTTACATTTATATAAACACATCTGTTGGTAAATTTTTTATGGTCTCACAAAACAAAAGCAAAGTACTGCAAATGTTGAAGATTGGAATTAAAAACAGAAAGTCCTGCAGAAACTGAGTAGATCTGACAGAATCTTGTTCTAAACATAGACTTGGTTTGTCTGTACAGCTGCTGCTAGATCTGCTGAGTTTCTCTAGCACTTTCTGCTTTTCTTGCACATGCAGTCACTGGTGGAGTAAGCTGCAGCTGCTACAGTAATAGTTTGCAGCCACATTGGAGTGGACTCGAGTTGCGAGTAGGCAGGATTGGGTAAAGGTGCCAAAATGAAGGACGGATGTTGGTCAAGATAATGGGAGAATTCGACTTTCATGTCAATTTAATGTCAACGATCAGTCACAATACAATTAGTATTCATAAACTTGAGTCACTATCCTTTAAACTTTTGTTATCTGTGAAGTTTTTCGATCTTGGTGTATTTTAATCCTTTCTGAAATCTAAACCATCATTGTTTTAATCCCACCCACCACCACTCCACTAAAATCAGGGCAGGAAACCAATTTCCCCATTCACAACACAGTCTTATGGGCCAGCGTTTCAGCTACCAGGTTTCAGGAAATGCTCAATGCAGGTGAAGATCTGAGTTCAAAAACTGGGGTATGATGGTTTAATTGAATCACCATCCTTCACTGTCAAGTGGAAATGGGAGTTTTAGAGTTAAAAGTGGCTGTGGAAGGGCCAGATTTTCAATGTCTTTGAGTAACGGTTTATCTTTTTTGAACAATATTCTTTCTGCTCAGAAGTGGGATTTTAATTGTCAGATTTATTGAATGTCTATGACATTTTTGGCATGGAAAATTAAATCATTTGCAATTTTGTGAAATGGAATTTCTTGTAGGGAAGACTAAGATCTTGATAGTTGTGGTTTTTCCTTGAGATTAATGGATTCCAGTCATGTTTGATCAATTGGGCATATTTGATCTGTCATGACAGCTGGATTTTCTGTCTTAGACATCCCCTTAAATTCCTGTCCAAACGAAATCTTGAATTTAATCTTCAACAAAGTGATAGACTAAAATTTGTTGTGTTGGACATAAATTGCAAATTCCTTTGTGTGAATATGAAAAGACCTTCAATCTTTATTTCAGTGACAGAATTAGGTCACTTCTGAAATCCAGGCACTTTTCTTATGGGGCACAAACTATGGGCTGATGCCAAATAGAAATTACAAGATTGCTCGCTCTGCTTCTTTATGCCTTTTGACATCTCCTTGATGTTCACCTAGGCCATAATGAACTGGTATCAGCAGTCTGTGGCCACTGAGAGAATACAATATGTGTAGTATTCAAGAAGCTTGTGTCTACAAATAAAGTTAAACTTTTACAAGTGAAAATAAAGTCCTGACAGCTTGATTGTACCATGATTTGCACCTTAATAGTTTGGAACAGCTATGTAGCCTGTCAACATATTAAAGTCATTCAAAATATCACTGATACTTGGAGGCAGGAAACTGCACTGTGCGTGGGCCTTTGAGTGTATGTGCCAAGCTCTGTCTTCCATAGTTCACCAGTGAAAGTGGAAAAGAAGAGTAAATAAATATAAAAATGACAGATGAATGCTTTCATCATACTTTTGTGAAATGTTTGTTACTTCCACTGGGGCTGTGGCCACATATAAAAATTTGTGGACTTTTCCATAATTTTATGAACTATTATTATCAGAGAGGGTTGACCAGCAGTATAACATTTTAATTCGAAATAAAAGTCTCAGCCAGAAGGAATACTCTTACCCTTAGCATTGATGTGTCAGGTTGTCAAGTGTGAGAAGCATTTTTAATTTGAAGCATGAGAAAGATCAAAAAGCACATCCCATTGACCATTCACAGTGGCAACATGCGATCATGCTAAACCAGTCAGTGCTTGCAAGCCTCTGAAAAATAGATCCACCATTAAAAGTGATTCTGCTATTGGAAATCATTTATTAAATAATCTGCACTGTGCTAAGAGTTACACTGGAAGCCAATTTAATATCATCAGTTGATCTCGCAATGTGATGCAATTGTGCGTGCTGGAAGCTGCATATATAAATACACAGTACCCTGTTTTATGTAGGAAGATGGAATTTGATCTTACATTGCATCTTTTTAAAAAGAAAAGGGCATGGAGGCGGCCAATTGCTGTTGCATCTCCATGGCAACACCCTGACCAATCAGTCTACCTGCCTGGTCTGAGAATTAAGGTTGACAGGTAACTGTTTTTACTGTATTGATTAATATAGTCCACCAGTGGTTGTGATGTGGGGCCTACAAACCTGGCAACATACCAGCACTGAAAGTCATATCACATTATTCTTTGTGTGGTAGGCAAATCATCTCTTTTGCTCAACAACAACACTCTGTGAGAGGAGACAACCACTTTACTACAGATTTTGGATTTCAAGACTGAACATTCCTGAGGCACTGTGGGCCATCAGCAGTGACAGAATTTAGCTCAACCTGCAACCATCTGAACCGATGTTAGCCCAACCAATCTGAACCCTCTTCTCATACTATATAAAGTGGCATCCTTTTGTTCAAGACATTTTCTTGCACCATTGTTGTGATGAATGCGAGACAACTTGCTTCAACTTCTTAGATAAGGTGTAGAGCTGGATGAACACAGCAGGCCAAGCAGCATCAGAGGAGCAGGAAAGCTGACGTTTCGGGCCGAGACCCCATGCCCTATGGACATATTACCTTGCTTCAACTTCTTGTCTGTTTTTAGCAGTGTTTAAATTCTGTGCTTCTAAGCAGTTATTTACTAACCAAAGTGTGAAGGCACATTAGGCAGACATACATTATCCAACATACTTGGTGGTCTATGGTGGACATGTGATGCTACTGTTACTTTAAGAGGTTATTTTGTCCTTTTTTTAAAGAAAGGTTGTAAAGCAGAGATGCCAAGCTGAGTAATAGAGTAAACAGTTTGGGACACCTTAGTTTTTTTAACAGCCTGAATGGGTGTGGCCAGCTCTCACAGATTAGGATTTCTATGTTTTGGTTTTCCAGTAGCGTAATAGATATTGGGGTCTCAACAGAGCTGGAAGCTTCAGTGAATGTCTCCTGGCTGTTTCTCTCTCTGAATTTTGTCTTGATACTTTTTCCTCCTGGATAGGAGAACTGCATGTGAGAATCTGTATCTGAATTCTTGTTTTTTCCAAGGGGTGTGTTTATGGGATGCTACTAAATTGCAACAGTTAATTAGTAATAATTACTGTGTCTATTATTCTGTTAAGTTTTCCAGTTTAGTTATTTTAAATTCCTCTTTCTTTGGTTCTATTTTAATTATTGTTTTTAATTAAATTGTTTTGCTTAACGTTGAGCAGTCTGACCAGTCACATTGCATCTGGAACAGATATTTTATATTTGCCTTTAAATTAAGAAAAAGATAGTTTGTAGGCTACCTTCTTAAAATATTTTGAGGTGGTCTAATCTGGTCCATGACAGGCAATAATGGACAAGATCAGGTTTATGTGACGGACGATTTGTTTAACATCTGGTGAATATAAAGATGTTGAAAGTGAATGCAATTTTATGATAGAGGCTCACCACTTCAGTTATTGCAAGCCAGGAACTCCCCCTTAATGTGTTGTTTGAAAGTGATAATTGATAACGTGGCCCAGAAAGAGGAGCTGGCACCCGCTTCTCTGACAGGGACTTGGAGTGCTAGTGGAAGGGTGTTGCTGCTGGTGTCAGAGATTTATCCTGTTGACCACCAAAGGAGACTGCCTTGGTGGAGAGATGGCATTGAGGTCATACTTTCCAAGTGTGCTAGTTTGGGATGTGTTTGAGAGAGTGCAAGAGAAAGGAGCTACAGAAGTGATCAGAAAACTTGATGTTGATAGTCTTCAATTTGACAGGTCGCTTATTTGTTTGTGGCGAGATTGAAGAATGTGACTGAGATGGAGAAATTGAAGAAGATTGTTAGGTGTGAGTTTTGGTGATAGAATTAATTGTGGAAGAATCAGTCAGCAGAAAGACTGAGACCGGTAGGAACGTGTTTTAATGCTTGAAGGCTTGAAGGGTGAACAATGAAGTAAGTGCCAGAAGAGAGGCAAAACTACCACCTCAAGCAGCATAGATTTGAAACAGCTGATGTGTCCCAAGAAAATCCTTTACCATAGTACATTTACTTTGCTGTCATGGCATTAGGCCATTATTTTCACTTGTGACAGCCAAGTAGCCACCTCTGCTCTGTTCTGCTATTTTACAGTAAAGTAGTATCGCTGCCTTACGTGGTCTTAAGTCATGCAACTTTTGTCAATGTCCTTCCAGCAGTTATCTGAAATGTCATGCTCTGTGACAGATAGAGTTCCTGCTCCTTTCACCTGTTTGTGGACATTGACTGGGTCTGAAAAGTTTTATCCAGGACAACAGGGAGAAACAGGGAGAAAGGACTTGCAAATTTGCCTTTGAAGGGCTGCATTATACATTTCACTGCTTAATAATAATAAAAAATTAAGGAGAGGTGATGGCCTAGTAGTATTAGGGCTGGACAGTTATCCAGAGACCCGGCAATGTTCTGGGGACACGAGTTCAAATTCTGCCATGGCAGATGGCTTAATCCCAAAAACCTGGGATTAAGAGTCTAATGATGCCCACAAAATCATTGCTGATTATCAGGGAAATCCTATCTGGCTCACTAGTGCCCTTTAGAGAGGGAAACTGCTATACTTACCTGGTCTGGCCCACATGTGACTCCACACCCATAGCAATGTCATTGACTCTCAACTGCCCTCTGGGCAATTAGGGATGGGTAACAAATAGTGACATAGCCAGTGATGCCCTTATCTTGTAAATGAATTTTAAAAAATGTTGTTTGTTTAAATGAATTGTTAATTGCCTGAGATATGTGAAATAATCATAACTGAAAGAATCACTTGTTTGAGAACAGCTTATACATAATCATGCACATCCGTCATTTGGTTTCTAAGGGGAAACAAAAACCCTTTGTATAAAAATATGGACCATAATCTCTCTGCATTGGGAGATTTCCAAAAATTAAGGAGAGTCACATTGAAAGTAAAGTGAGCTACAAGAAGTTTTAAAAATTCTCCCCAGTTTGAATGCCTTGTGTACTAAATAATCCTGATTTTGATTTGAAGCTCCAATCTTTACATTGCTTACATATGTGTAGAGAGTGGATATGGAACTGTCTGCATGGCCTCATGCTCTCATGAGCTCTCCCTCTCTCACGCACTCACCTTCTTCTCTGGACACACATATACTATCTCCCTTTCTCTGATTGTGTGAGTGCCACATCTTGCTCCCTGGACCCATTCATGCCACTTCTTTCACCTTGGGGTGTATACGTGCTGCCTCCATCTCCCCCACATGCGTGCTTCTCTCTCACTCACTCTCCCTCTCTCACTGTCTGTCTGTCTCTGTCTCACTCTATCACTCAGTCTTTTGTTTTGGAAATCCTTGTGTTACCTGGAAAGATAATTTTTACACCCTGTCCACCGTCTTGCCATCCTTCCTAAAGTGTTTAAGCAATATACAATTATTGACTAAATGCCTGTTGATGTAATCTTGATATACCTATATTTATGAAAACTTGTATCTCATCCTTTTCCTTTGACCAAGGAGGGAGTGATGTGATTTTATGGTTTGAAATTAATTTTGAATGTAGTTCATGTTTTTCAATCTATGTTTGTTGAAAAAAAAAATTTATTTGCTTTTGCAGTTTGCAAATCCGGACTTTATGCAACCTATTTCAGAGGTAGTTGATGAAGTAATACAAAACTGTCCCATAGATGTTAGACGTCCGTTGTATAAGGTAATGCAAATGATGTTCCATTTAAAAATGTGGTACTTTTGCTGTTCCTATGCTAAGTGCTTCAGGAGTCAATTGTAAATCTGGGATATTCTTAAATTGTCGTACAAACTATAATTTTTGAATAACTTCATACTATATTGAAGGCTGTTCCAAAGGCAAACTCCACATGAAATTAATCAATTCCTTTTAGGATATAATTAGAAAACTGGAAAGAATATTGGAGTTCTATATTTGTTTCTGTTGCCATTTTTCATTCTTGTTTATCTCTGCTGAAGGGGATGACAACTTACCACTTATCCACTACCTCTTGTATTATTCAAGTGTGGGCTTTGTTGTGTATTAATAGCCTACTTGACTGGAAGGGGCTGTGGTATCTGTGCCTGGTGACTGTGCACGTATTGCTTCCAGAATGGTTTGTAAGTTAAACACACTGAGCAAGTTTATCATTAGAATTTCTATTTCATGAGCTTGAGAACACTGAGGTCGGCTTACTTGTTACACACTGATTGCACCTTGTGTACGTCAGAATCATTCACCAGATTATCTTGAGAAATAGTTTGGGAAGTCAGCATTTTATACAAATGGTGAAGTTTACAGCCCAGAAGGAGGCCAGTTGATCTACTGTGTGTGCCAGTTCTTTGTGAGTGCAATGACAAACAAATCTGACGAGACTGTGTACTATTCACAACCCTGTATCTTGTCTGCTTCAAACATATATCCAATTTCCCCCGAAAAGATACAGAAGTCTTTGCCTCAACCATTCCCATACCCAAGTAGCCCATTACAGAAAGCAAATTTTCATAATCATTTGTACCACACAAATGTCAGGCAATGACCATCTCTATTGAGAGAAAATCTAACCACTGCCACTTGACATTCAATGATGTTATTGAAGTAACTGCACAAAGGCCAGGTCCCTTCACCAAGTCACCCTTTATTTACTAGTGCACAGTAGACTGGCAGTCGCCAGCCAGCTCTGAATCAGTCGTCAACTGAGGAGATTCTCATCTCCTGATTAAATCTGTCAGACAAGGCTTTCCTGAATGGCCAAGATTAACAACCTCAATCAAGAACCTCGAAGTCAACGAAGTCCATGTGGTCTCAATCCCTCTCCACCAAGTCTGGGGATGTAGGCCTGGTCTTTCGCTTGTAGCTTCTCTTGCAATGTTTTCACCCCAGGTCCAGTTCCTCTGACTAGGACTCGGACACAGGCAGCGTGTACCGGACCATGGCCCACCTCTTGCATCCAGAACTTCTCTGGAGTGTGTCCTCCTCTTCTTCCAGCAACAACAGTATCGAGGCTGCATCCATTTCCGACTGGACACTAAATGGAGGGAGAGCACCTGCGGTTTCTGCAAGGCCTTCTGAGGGGCTAGGTATGTTTTGCTCCTGCTTCATTTGTGAGGTGACAATTTTCAGGTGATCCATGTGTTTGTTCAGGACTGTAACACCTACCTGAACTTTGTAAGTCACAGGACGCGGGTAAGTGGATCTGAGTCCACGAAAGGATCAGCCATGATCTTATTGAATGGCGGAGCAGGCTCGAAGGGCCAGACAGCCTACTCCTGCTCCTAGTTCTTATGTTCTTATGTTCTATGACCTGACCTTGCATCAACCTCGCCTTGTATCCATACAGAGCCATTTCCATGGTTCTGGCACCAAACTTCATCTCCTGACTTAAATTGTCTCTCTCGCTTAGAGGAAGCATGTGGCCGCCATTTGGCATTCCTGCTGTTGTTTACCTTCCTGTTCTCCAGGTCTGAAAATATCATGTTTAACCTGGTACGGAGTCTTATCCTCATCAGCAACTCTGCTGGAGCTATCCCTGTTGTTGCATGTAGGGTGGTCCTATAATCAAACAGGAACTGGGACAGTTTGGTATCAACTGATGCTATAGGCTGCTTCTTTAAGCCTACCTTCAACATTTGGACTGCTCTTTCCGCTAGACAATTGGATGATGGATGGTATGGAGCTGTCTTATGTGCCGAATGCCATTGGACTTTAGGAAATATTTGAAGTTGGTGCTGGTAAATGATGCACCATTGTCTGTGAAGAATATTTCTGGGAGTCTGTGCATTGCGAATGATATTTGCAGCTTCTCAGTTGATATTCCTGAGTTTGCTGAATGAACTTTATGCACGTCCAAGTATTTTGCATGGGTGTTCACAATGACCAGGAACATTGAGCCCATGAAAGGACTGGCATAGTCAACATGCAACCAAGTCCAGGGTTTATCTGGTCATTCCCATGAATGTGGGGGCACTGCTGGTGTAAATGTTTGTCTTTGTTTGCACTCTGGGCACTGCCCCACCAATGCAGCTATCTCGACATCCAACCCTGGCCACCAGACATAGCTTCTTGCCAGCATCTTCATCTTGGAAACCCCTGGTGGAGTTCAGTCAGTATCTGGTGTTGACCTTTTACTCAGAGCAAATCACCCTTAATCTCCACAGTAATATGCCATTCTGTACAGTGATCTGGTCTTGCAGGATCCAAAAAGGTTTCAGTCCTGGTTGCGATGGCCCTACTGTTTCCCCCCATTACCACCAGCTGTTTCAGTTTTGCTAGGACAGGACCTTTTTTGTGTCTACAGTCTGATATTGTCTGTGGTGAGAGGAAGGGTGTTCAGAAAATTTAAAACCAAAATGGACTCTTCCAGGGGAGGCACCACCAAAGGAGTGTAGTGGGAGGTGGCTCAAGGCATCCACTTTAGCCACTTGGCTTCCTGAACGGTGTTCTAACTTGTATGCACTGAGAATAAAGGCCCAACACTGAATTCTATCCAAAACTATGTGGGCACCACCTTGTCTTCCTTCAGTAGCCCGAGCTAGGGTTTGTGATTAGTCACTATGACAAATTCTCACGGTAAACGTACTGGTGGAACTTCCTCACACCAAAGACTACTGCTAAATCTTCCTTCTCTATCTGGGCATACTTGCGTTTTGTGCATCAGCTAAAGTTCAGAACACTACCCCAGTACTGTACAGGGAGGCATTGCATGTCAGTACTACTTCTCACTTCGGATTGTTGTGGGCCAATGCCTTAGATGAAGATAGCTGTTTTTTTCACTTCCTTAAAGGCTACTTCTTGGCTTTGCAACCATTTCCAAGGCTGACCCTTTCTTAATAGCAGGTTTAAGGGTGCCAAGATGGTTATGTTTGAATTTTCCGTAACGTTTCACAAACCCAAGGAAAGACCAAAGCTCTGGTTCAGACATGGGAGCCAGGTGTCTTTTGATCGCCCTCGATTTCTCTTCCAACAGGTATAACCTGGTTCTGTCGATTCTGTAACCCAAGTAAGTCACTTGGGGTGCCTGGAACACACATTTTTCCCTTCTAAGGTGTCTGCCTGCGTGGGAGAAACGTTTAAACACTATGCCCAAGTTCTCCAAGTGCTCTTTATTGGTCTTCCCTGTTATCAGTATGTCATCCAGATAAATAGCAGCTTGGGGAAGCCCTTGTAAAATGTTCTCCATGGTCTGCTGGAAAAGGGTGCAGGCTGATGCTACCCCAAATGGCAGTCTTGTATATTGATATGAACCCTTATGTGTGTTAATTGTGGTGTACTTCTGGGACTCTTCATCCAGTCGCAATTGCAGGTAGGCATGGCTGATTCCCAGCTTTGTAAATGACAGTACCCCTGCCAATTTTGCATTCATATCCTCTATGTGAGGGATCGGATATTTATCCAGCTGTGAGAAGTGGTTTACTGTTTGCTTAAAATCACCACAAAAGGTGAACTGAGTCGTCAGGCTTCACAATCGGTACGACCAGTGCTGCCCATTCTACAAACTGCACTGGTTTGCTGATTCCTTTGCTCTCTAGTCTCCTGATTTCCGCCTCTACTTTTGCCTGCAAGACAAATGGCACTGGGCGGGCCTTGCAACATCTCAGAATTGCTTCCTGGTTTGCATGTAAAGTGCCTTTGGCCCCTTCAATAGTTTCAAGCCCTCCTTGAAATACTCCTGGGTATCACTCGGACTTCACTGAGGCAGCCATTTTCCAATCAAAAAATGTTGAGCTGATCTAGGTGAATCTTTCTCAACCAATTCTGCTCCAGTAGACTCAGGCCCAAACCTTTTACTATCATCAGTGGTAACTGCACAAATTGCTTCTCATAGAATACCAAAACCAAATTTGAAATTGTTCCCCAGTGTATGTTCTCAGTCTGGCTGAGGTCTCGCGCACGCTTAAAAGTTGGAGTCCCAAGCAAATCTTGTTAAAGACAGATTCTGCAACCACAGATACAGTGCACTGGTGTCAACCTCCACGGGAACTGGATGACCATTTAACCAAACCTTTTAATTGGCTGCAATTTGGATGCCATTTAACAATTTAATTGTTCCAACCCATATGTAGGGGAACTTTCCAGGGTGTGCATTCTCCTGTGTGTTGGCCTACATGTTTTCCTACTCAAGTCAGCCTTTGTTGGACTCCTTTGCTGTCTTGAGTCTGCATACCAGCAGCAACTACAATGGCTCGCTGGCTCAGATCCTGAAGAACTCTTAAGCCACAGCCAAGTGGCTAGGCTTTGTTGTAGGGTTCTGCTGTGGGTTGGCCAAGGGTCCTTCTGCTCAGGACTGCCCTGCATGAGGCTCTGTGATTGTAGTGGTGTTCCCCAAGCGCAGTTGGACAGGTGGGGGTGTCCATTTTTATTGGGATGCCCTGCTCCACTTGCTCCAATTTCTAATGACAAGGCCAGCTGCAGTGCCTGTTTGAAGTCCAGTTGGGCTTCGGCTAGTAGGCGCTTCTGCATGGTTATGTATTAATCGTACATACCAAATGGTCTCTCAGCATCTCATTCAGGGTTAACCCAAAATCACATGCCTCTGCCAGTAAGCTTAACCTCATCAGAAATCCCGATACGGATTCCCCCTGTTCTCTAACAGCCGAATAAAACCAATAGTATCTCAGGATTAAAGGAGGCTTGGGATCAAATATATTCCTTAACCAACCCTGTCAACTTTTGGAAGGTTTTAGTGCCTGGTGCCTCTGGGAAAGTTAAGCCCCTTATAACTGAAAGTGCTGCGGGTCCACACACAGTCAGAAGAGTTACTCGTTGCTTTTCATCCGCCCCAATGTCATTTGTCCAGAAAAGATATTGCATTCTTTCTGCGCACTGGGCCCAGTCTTCAACAGCAGAGCAAATAAGCCAAGCTTCCCAAATAGAGGCATGATGCCAGAAATGCTTGTCAGAAGATGACAGTTTCAAGTGAATGTTCTTCAGGCATTTCCTGTTTTCTCCCATTGCCACTGAAATAACTGCACAGAGGTCGGGTCCCTTCACCAAGTCACACTTTATTTACTAGTGCACAGTAGACTGGCAGTGGCCAGCCAGCTCGGAGTCAGTCCTCAGCTGAAGAGATTATCATCTCCTGATTAAATTTGTCAGCCAAGGCTTTCCTGATTGGAGATAGTAGGAACTGCAGATGCTGGAGAATCCGAGACAACAAGGTG
>NC_063333.1:14556440-14576529 GCF_021869965.1 Rhincodon typus
GAGGAAGGGTCTAGGCCTGAAATGTCAGCCTTCCTGCTCCTCTGATGCTGCTTGGCCTGCTGTGTTCATCCAGCTCTACACCTTGTTATCTCAAAAGCCCTGTAAATGTGTTTTGCGGCCTTTTCATCCTTCTTATCGTGTGGTGACCAGAATTGCACACAATACTCCAAATGTGGCATAACCAGAGGACTTGATCTGCCAACCTTTATACTCAATGTCCCAATCAATGAAGGCAAGAATGCATTATGCCTTCTTTATCACCTTGTCCCTTTGCGTTGTTAATTTTTGGGGAGCTATGGAGTTTCAACCTGAAGATCTCTGTTTGTTAATCTTGCTAAGAGACCTGTAATTTATGGTATACTTTCCACTTGCATTTGACTTCCCAAAACACGTCATCTCACACTCGCCTGGATTAAAATCCATCAGCCAATTCTCTGCCCAACTTTCCAACTGATCTATATCCCACTGTATCCTTCGACAACCTTCCTCACTATCCACAACTCCATCAATTTTTGTGTCATCTGCAAACTTACTAATTAGACCATCTACCTTTCCAAATCATTTATATAAATTACAAAGAGCAGAGGTCCCAGCACTGATTCTACAGAACACCACTGATCATAGATCTCCAGCCAAAAAAAAATGCACCTTTCCACAACTACCTATGACCAAGCCAATTCTGTATCCAGCTTACCAACTCACCATGGATCCCACGTGAATTAATCTTCTGAACCAGTCTACCGTGAGGGTCCTTGTCAAATGCTTTAGTAAAGTCCATGTAGACAACATCCACTGTCCTACCTTCATCAATCAGTTTTGTCACTTCCTTTAAAAATTCAATCAAATTTGTGAGACAGAATATCACCACACAAAACCATGCTGACCATACCTAATAAGTCAATTATTTTCCAAATGTGAGTAAGTGCTGTCCCAACGAATCTTCTCCAATAATTTCCCTACCACTGATGTAAGACTCATGGCCTATAATTTCCTGAATTATCCAAGTTCCCCTTCTTAAACCAAAGAGCAATGTTGGCTTTTCTGCAGTCTTCTGGGACCTCTCCTATGACTGAAAAGGATACAAAGATCTCGGTTAAGCCCCAGCAATCTCCTCTTTTGCCTCCTTCAATATCCTGGGATATATCCCATCAGGTCCTGGGGACTTATCTATCTTAATGTTTTTCAAGGCACCCAACACCTCGTCCATCTTATTATTGACCTGCCCAGGAATATCAACATACCCCTCCCTAATCTTACCATCATCTATGTCCTTCTCCTTGGTGAATACTAGTACAAAGTACTCATTAAGGATCTCACCACTTCCTCTTGCTCTATGCGTAAATTCCCCCCTTTGTCCTTGAGTGGACCTATCCTTTTCCTGGCTAGTGTCTTAATCCTAATATATGTTCAAAATGCCTTGGGATTCTTCTTAATGCTACTTGTAAAGCACATTTCATGGCCCCTATTATCTCTCCTAATTCCGTGTTTAAATTCTTTTCTGCTTCCTTTAAATTCCTGAAGGGTCTTGTCTGATTTCAGTTTCCTAAGCCTTATATATTCTTCCCTTTTTCTTTTTGACTAAACTTTCAGTATCAAGTCAGTGTTTTTTTAAATTCATTAATCGGATGAGGTCATCGCTGGCTAGGCAGCATTTATTGCCCATCCCTAATTGTCCAGAAGGCAGTTCAGAGTCAACCACATTGCTGTGGGTCTGGAGTCACATGTAGGCCAGGCCAGGTAAGGATGGCAGTTTCCCTCTCTAAAGGGCATTCGTGAAAGAGATGGGTTTTTTTCCCGACAATTAGCAATGGACTCATGGTCATCATTAGATTCTTAATTCCAGATGTTTAGTTGAATTCAAATTCCACCATCTGCTGTGGCGAGATTCAAACCCAGGTCCCCAGAACATTAACAGTCCAGTGATAATACCACTAGGCCATTGCCTCCTCTGTTCTGCACTCCACTCAGCTGTCTTCTCTGGACTCTTGCTCCTCACTAGCAGCCTCTTAGGACAGAAATAATGTGCATGCTGTCCTGTGATCCCAAGTCTGGGCCTGCTTTTATTATTTCCTATGGTAGAATTAATTGTCTCCACTGAGTTGTGCGTCCTCTATTCTGCTTCTTGTTTGGCTTTCCACCAGCTTGCAAATGTAATAATTAGGGCTTTCCCATGGTGGTATAAACAGCAGGAGTTTAGATAGGCGTTTCATGGCATTCTCATTTTCCTGCTTTGACTAAAAGGGCTTGATGTCAGTGTCATGTATTTGGATTTTACATGTGCTTAAAAGCTTTTTAATTCAATGATATTTTGGTCTAAGAGTCTCGACGGTTAGGCAAAGAGCTAGCAATAACAATATGCTTTCTGATACCAATGCAGTTTATAGGTCCACTTCTCCAAACAATATGTAGGTCACCTTGTTTGTTCATACAAGGGATCGAGAATAGGAAAGTGCCATGAATCAAGTTTTCATCTGGCACACTTAATGCCGCTTCCTTCAAAAACAGAGACTTCAATGCAGCAAGATAAGCAGACAACTTAAGAAATGAAACTGGGCAAAACAAAGATGTGTGAAACTTTTTAAAGGTATTGAAACCAGGGCTGACATTTTATCATGAAATGGTGATCTGTGCCAAAGATTGATTGGCAGCATTTTGTCTCCTACTCCATATTGTTGTAATTTAAGTGTGTCCCATCAGTCCTGTCAATCTTCGACAGCTATGCAAATATCTATGGGCTGTTGAGAGACCATCTCAGAAAATTAAATGCTGCATATCAGAATTTTCCACTCATAAATTTGCACAGTATTACTGTCTTTGTTTGTCTCTCTTTTTTCTTTGCTGACATATTCTTCCTTTGACGATGCTAGATTATCTTGCTGTGCAGATGGACCATTTTTGTTTCATATCAATCCTCGGGGACATCTGACAAGTTATCTCCCGGATATTATGGATAGAAAGAATAACAGGGCCAGTGATGAATAATTTAGGCTTTCTTCCTCGTAACCCTCACTTTCTGTTCTCATTTTATGTATAAAATACTTGCAATATTCAGCAATAGATTTTTCAGCCCCTTCAAAAAATAATCCAGTTGAGTTTTTGAATCATTTGCTGTTTGTGCAGGTTTCCTTGAGAATGTCTTGCAGCAGTGGTGCACTTTAGCAAATGAGCCACATGAGGTTTTAATGAACTGGAACTCAGAACACTTCCAAGATTGATGACTGAACCCTTTATAAAAGTATTAATAAAAAGCACTGTCCAACAGTTCATAACAGCTTGAATATTCTTTCTGTTAAAATTATTACATGCAAATGGCCCCTGTTAACCCTTTTTTGGATCATAAATGAGTAAAAACTATATCAATTTCCAGAAGTGAATGTATCTGCTGAACAGTGAAATATATGACATTAATTTTCCTTTGATACTTCAAGCAATAAAACATTAAGAAGGCGTACGCTAGCATAAAATTTAATGTATAGTACACACCACTGTAGTGAGCATTGTACAACATTCACATAGAAAGAATGAGCTCTTTGGTGTTGCAAGATGTGTATATTTTTGGAAACAATGTATTTATAATGCTTTTAGAAGTTAGATTAAGATACTGTTCCCATTTTACCACCCTGGAACAACTTAAGTATCGCGATTCTGCTATTCATTTCATTTAATCATTCATTCATTCATTGTATTTTTCCTTTCTCCTGGAAGGACATGACTGCTTTAATATTGTCCACTATTTGAGGCCATTTCTTTCATTGCCGAGTTGAATATATCGAGTGAATTGATGGGACAAGCCAGTGATGTGGGAATGCTATATGTGATTTCTTTCTCTATGTATTTCCACAGTTGTCACCCATCTAGTCTTCTTAAATATGATCTCATTGTGAAAGCAAGATTTTGATTCTATTTAGTTATTCCTTGTAATATTGATAATTCCCAGTTGTAACAGTTCCCTGTAATAGGTGATGTAATCTCTGCAAGTCACCAAGCATGATACCTTTTTCTTTATCCCATATTTCCTTCTCTGCTGCGCAGTTTCTCGACTGTCTTTTAACTTTGCCTTTTTAAAATTTGCATATCTTCATTGTTTTCACCCGTGCGTATTCCCACAATGCCATCAAATTCCCTTCCATATTCTACCATGTCATGTTCCCTTCTCCCTCCATTTTGATGAAATTTGGCCTTTTAGCCATTTAATTATTCTTCTCTCTGTTCCAAGATGCTACCTCTAGGTCTTTTCTGTCATGTTCCACTTAGCTGACACTCTATTGTACTGCCCCTCTGCTCCCTGCTAACCTTCTGGAGGAAACCTCTTCACTTGCTTGCTAGGCCTCCCACTGACTGCTCGACTTAGACTTGCCTTGGGCATCTTGCTTGCTTTTGGAATCACTTTTCATTTCTGCTTTTTTTCATCATGTTGCCAATGTCAGTTTATACTCCTCCCACCAGAGATAAATCAATGTGCATCCTGGCAACCAATGGTAGGCAACAATGAGATACGTCATGAACAATTAAGAACATGAAGCAGTGGGAGAGAGGTTCAGACCAAAATCACTATTCAAACTGTAAGGGGAACTTATACCATGGGCAAAAGCATAGGAGATCTGCTCTAAATAAGCATTTACTACTTAGTTTAGTTTTGAATATCACACCTCAAAAATTGTACACATCATAGCAATCTCCAGGTTTCTGTTTTACGTACATTAGTATTTTGCAACATGCCTCTAATGTAGACCAAGAGGGAGTTTTAGTGAAGAGCAGTTAGGGTTAATATTGCAGTGAAGTCCTGGGGTTACATTTGTATTTGTGTACCCCACTATGCCTGGGCCTGGTGATAGTGTAGTTGTAATACCACTGGCCTAGTAATCCAGAAGCCTAGGTTAATGTCCTGGAGGCATAGTTTCAAATTCAATGATGGTTGCTGGTGGAATTTGAATTCAATGTCTCAGTAACAGTGACCATGAAATTGACATCACTTGTCATTTAAAAAAATACAACTCACTCACTAATGTCCTTCAGTGCAACAAATCTGCTGCTCTAACCTATATGTGACTCCAGACCCACAGTGGTGTGGTTTACTCTTAACTGTTTTTAAAAGTCTGTGTAACAAATGTGGCCTTACCAGGGGGAAAAAAAACCCTACCTCATAGGAATGAATAAGAAAAAGTGCTGTCTTTCACTTCAAAATGCCAAATGCACATTTAGCATTCTGAATGATTCTATTAGAAGTAAAGTGACCATAATGATAAAGATGAGAAGGAAATGCATATTTTGGCATCAAAACAGGTAAACCACAGCATTCAGTTCATCCTGCAAAGCTGCAGAGGAAGCTTGTAAGTAAAGTGTGACTTGGTACGGGATACTGGCCTCTGTGGAGTTATTTTAGTAGAATGTGCATGTTCTAAGTGCTTAATACTAGTGTGTGAGGACGGTACCTTGCTTTTATTATCTTTTCCTTTATATCCAGCAGCGCTCTTACGCACAACTAAATGGTTTTTGCTTTCCCATCATCAAATCGCCTGTGGTTTTCTGTCCATTTATTAACCAACACCAGTAAATCACCCATATTTTCCAATTGAATAATTGATGTGCAAAGGCCATTAATGGCAATGCAAATCATCAAAGGTGAAGGAGAGATAGAGGTGGAAGGACCGAAATTAAAATGGAGTTGGAAGAGGAGATAAAGCATCTACTCCTGTGGTACCCACCTCTTTCTAAAGACATCAAGAGTATTGGTGGACACCGCGTGCTCTCTCCAAGGACACTGGGTACCCTATAACACCATAAGACATTGGAGCAGAATTGGGCCATTTATCCTATTGAATCTGCTCTGCCATTTGATCATGGTTAATATGTTTCTCAACCCCATTCTCTTGCCTTTTCCTTGTAACCCTTGATCCCCACACCAATCAATCTATTTCTGTCTTACATTGACTCGATGACTTGGCCTCCAAAGTCTTCTGCAACAATGAGTTCCACAGATTCACCACCCTCTGGCTGAAGAAATTTCCCCTCATCTCAGTTCTAAAGAGTTGCTTCACTCTAAGGCTGTGCTCTCTGGTCCTGGTCTCTCCAACTGGTGGAAACAACTTCTTCATGTCCACTCTATCCAGGCCTCTCAGTATTCTGTAAATGTCAATGAGATCCCCGCACATTCTTTTAAACTCCATTGAGTACTGACCAGAATCCTCAACTGTGCTTTTATTTTGGCAGAGGACAGCCAATACAATCAAATGGAGTGCTGACTGCAGAAATGTGGTTATTAAAATCCCAGCACAAAACAGCAACCGCTGCAGCTGCCTCCCATTATGCCACAGCACACACAGCAGACAAAAGTTAATCAGATACTGCAGTCGACATCATGTCCCAAAACACAGCAGAAACTGTCTGAAAGATTTGGGAGTTTGATGCTCTTTGTTCATTTGGAAGATAAATTCACTGTATCCCTCGGCAGCTGGAATCTATTATTGTCAGTTAGATTTTGATTAAACTCCAATATTAACCACGCACCTTTCTATACCAGTAGACTCTTTTAAGGTAGAATATATTTAGACTTATTATTGAATTTTTACAGGTTTTTGTAATGAGAAAACTAATCCTATTAAGTCGTGCTTCTATGAGTATGTTTTTAATTGATTTTAAAGTACTTCTAAGCAAAATGTCTCATGCTGTCTTTTAAAAAATTATGATTGCTTCAAAACAATAGTAACGCTAAGTATGAACTTCTTGACCAAAGTTTATTCCTGATGTGACTGTACTGTTCATCTAGTAGTGTTCTGACTTTGGCTGTAATTAAATTTATCCTATCCATTCTGCAACATTATTAGCTGTGGCTCAGCTGGTTACACTCTCACTTATAAATCTTTATTCAAGTCCAACTCTGGGCCTCGAGCTCAATAAATAAGAAAGACAATCCCTTGCACTGCTCAGGTAGAGTTGCAAATTTTGAAAACTGTATTTTCCCAATGAGATGTTAACCTGACGCTTTGTCAGCTTCCTCAGTTGAATGTAAAGGATTGTATGGAGCCATTTCAAAGGAGAGTGGATGGTTATCTTTGGTGTCCTGTCCAATATTTATCACTTAATCAACTACACACAAACAGGTGATTTGTTCTCACGACATTGCTGGCCATAGGAGCTTGTTGTATGCAAATTAGCTGTTATGTTTCCTACTTTACAACAGTGCTTTAAAAGTGTTGTAAATGTCAGGCGGTTGTGAAAGGTTTTCTTTTTAAAGAAAGGTTCAATAACCGAGCTATTTGCTAAGTATTGCTTTTTTGAAAATGAAATTGCAAAACTGGGACAGGATCTCCTATCATGTGACTTGAAATGTGAGGAAATAGAGTTGAGATGTCTGATGGGGTCTATGAGTGAACTACACTGCAATATTTTTAAGAAACTCAGCCGCTGAGATTAAAGGAGGAGATGGAGCCTACCTAGAGCATTTGGGATCCGCAAGGAATATGTGATGTGGTGTGGTGTGGAATTGTGCTTGGATACAGAGAAAGGAGACTGAAATTTTTCTGGTGCCACAATCCCTGTCCATCCCCTTGCTCCTGGCTAAAACACTGCTGGCAGGTCCCTCCATGATCTTAATATTTGCCCTGCAGCAATTGAATGCTGGGATTATAATGATAGGGTTTCATGAATTTGTATATGTGATTCTGATATAATTTGTAATGTTACTGTGATCTCAGTCATCACGTGTTAGTGTTTTGCTAAGAAGGTGGACCTTGTACAGCTCTGAGCGTGTTACTCTGCAGCCTTCCTGTCATGTACAGCTTAACAATAAATGTAGTTTATACATATTACGAGTCTGGCCTGAGCTTGTATTTATTCATTTTTAAAAAATGTATTCATTTGTGGGATGCGGGCGTCATTGCTGGGCCAGCACTTATAGGTCAACTAGGTCCCTCGGTGCCCTTGAAGGGGGTGGTGAGCTGCCTTCTTGAACTGTCGCAATCTGCCTGCTGTGGGTTCACACACAATGCCATTAGGGAGAGAATTTCAGGATTTTGACCAAGTGATGGTGAAGGAACGGCGATATATTTCCGAGTCAGGATGGTGAGTGGCTTGGAGGGGAACTTGAAGGTGGTGGTGTTTCCATATATTTGCTGCCCTTGTCCTTCTAGATGGAAGTTGTCGTGGGTTTGGAAAATGGTGTCTGAGGATCTTTGGTGAATTTCTGCAGTGCATCTTGTATTAAGAGTCAAAGAACCCACAGTTATGCACAAGCAAACAGTTACCTATCTACACCCACATCCCCAGCTAAAATATCAGTGGTGAATTTAATGGCTGTCTTGCAGCATATGAATTCTGGGAGCAATGTTAATTACTTTAAGTTGAGATTTCCACCCTTAACCTGGGGAAGACATCCTGCCTTAGACAGTTGCTGATCGATCAGAAAAGATCAAGCAACTTTGTAGAGCAGTATGGATCTACTTAAATTTGGATGTGGAAGCAATAATGATTTGACAGATATGGACAGTTGGTTGAGACTCTTTGGGGACATCGGTTCATTTGTTAAATTCCCGAATGGTGATAAGTGACAACGCGAGCACAGGATGGGAGTACGTGGATATAAGAATTATTTCCCAAGTAAGGATCATTACCAAACAACTCACCACCTTCCACAGCAATATTCTGAGAAGAAGCTTTCAGAATCTCACAAATCACACCAGTTTGACCCACCTTGTCCGATATTAAGCCCTGGGCCAGAGTCGGATTTGTGCTTGTTAGTGATGATAAGATCTTGTACGATAATGAAGTCCATGAGCTGCTACTTGTGTTCCCAACCATAACCCTAGCCTGATGGTGTTCATCTCATACTGAAGCACTGTATATGACCAGAATGTGTCAGTTAATAGTAGAAGCTCCTCAGTTCAACAGGGGAACACAGCCAGTGGCCTGGGAGCGAAAACTGGCTGAGGTGCCACTGGATAAAAGATGCTACAGTGTTCAGGAACCACAATAGTTAACTCCATCAACCTAACTAATGTGGACCAAAATGCTCAAAACCTAAGTTGACAGTTTAAGAAAGCATTAGAAAATACTAGAACTAGGGATCCTGGATAGTTAATTCGGTGCAGATCAAGACCCGATGTAAATATTTCAGAGCTTGACCACTGTGCTGGAGGGTCATGTGAATACTATTAAGAAATTAATGAAGGTGGGTAAAAATGTTTTGATGATGTAAATAGCAATGATATTTGCAGTACCTAGGGATTATGGGTGCTTGAACAAATGCAGGAGAATTAAATGCACATCTTTTTAAACCTTTCATGAAAAAGGTTGGGGCGGCATGGTGGCTCAGTGGTTAACACTATTGCCTCACAGTGCCAGGGTCCCGGAAGACTGCCTGTGTGGAGTTTGCACATTCTCCCCATGTCTGTGTGGGTTTCCTCCGGGTGCTCCAGTTTCCTCCCACAGTCCAAAGATGTGCAGGCTGCGTGGATTATGGTCTTGTGATTGGCCATGCTAAATTGCTTTTAGTGTTCAGGGTGAGTTATGGGGGATGGGTCTGGGTGGGATGCTGCGGGTCAGTGTGGACTTGTTGGGCTGAGGGGCCTGTTTCCACACTGTAGGGATTCTATGATGATTCTACGAAAAAAACCTTGGTTGCCAGCTCATGTGTTTAACATTTGTATGTAACACTGATGCTGAATGTGTGCTGGATAATAACTTGTTGATACCCATTATATCTAAGACAACACCTAGGAAGGCATTATATATGGTTGAGAATATAGGAGTAATCAGGGTGAATCATTATGTAAGATATGAAGATGCTAAATTGGGGGAAGGCTAATTACAACAATATTAGGCAGGAACTGAAGAATGTAGATTGGAGACAGATGTTTGAGGGCAAATCAATATATGGTATGTGAGAGGCTTTCAAGTGTAAGTTGCTGGGAACTCAGGACCAGCATGTTCCTTTAAGGATGAAGGATAAGTATGACAAGTTTTAGGGGACCTTGCATAATGAGAGATATTGTGAGCCGAAGCAAAAAGAAAAAGGAAGCATTTATCAAGGCTAGGAGGCTGGGAACACACGAAGCAAGGGTGGAGTACAAGGAAAGTCGAAAGAAACTTAAGAAAGGAGTCAGGAGGGCTAAAAGAGGTCATGAAAAGTCATTGGCCAACAGGATTGAGGAAAATCCCAAGGCTTTTTATACATACATAAAGAGCAAGAGGGTAGCCAGGCAGAGAGTTAGCCCACTCAAGGACAAGGAAGGGAATTTACGTGTGGAACCAGAGGAAATGGGTGAGGTATTAAATGAGTACTTTGCGTCAGTATTTACCACAGAGAAGGACTTGGTGGATGATGAGTCTGGAAGGGTGTGTGGTTGGTTTGGGTCATGTTGAGATCAAAAGGGAGGAGGTATTGGGAGTCTTGAAAAACATTAAGGTTGACAAGTCCCCAGGGCCTGATGGGATATACCCCAGAATACTGAGAGAGGCAAGGGAGGAAATTGCTGGGGCCTTGAGGGAAATCTTTGTATCCTCACTGGCTACAGGGGAGGTCCCAGAGGATTGGAGAATAACCAATGTTGTTCCTTTGTTTAAGAAGTGTGGCAAGGATAATCCAGCTAATAACTGGCCAGTGAGCCTTACGTCAGTGGTAGGAAAATTATTGGAGAGGATTATTCGAGACAGGATTTACTCCCACCTGGAAATCAGTGGGCATATTAACGAGAGGCAACATGGTTTTGTGAAGGGGGTGTTGTGTCTCACTAGTTGAGTTTTTTGAGGAAGTGATGAAGATGATCAATGAGGGTAGGGCAGTGGGTGTTGTCTACATGGACTTCAGTAAGGCCTTTGACAAGGTCCCTCATGGCAGCCTGATACAGAAGGTAAAGTCACATGGGGTCAGAGGTGAGTTTGCAAATGGATAAAAAACCAGCTCGGTCATAGAAGGCAGAGGGAAGCAGTGGAAGGGTGTGTTTCTGAATGGAGGGCTGTGACTCGTGGTGTTCCTCAGGGATCTGTGTTAGGAACTTTGCTGTTTGTAATATATATAAATGATCTGGAGGAGAATGTAACTGGTCTGCTTAGTAAGTTTGCCGATGACACAAAGGTTGGAGAAATTGTGGATAGCGATGAGGACTGTCAAAGGATACAGCTGGATATAGATCGGTTGGTGACTTGGGCAGAGAGATGGCAGATGGAGTTTAATCCGGAAAAATGTGAGGTAATGCATTTTGGAAGGTCTAATCCAGATGGAAAATATACAGCAAAGGGCAGAACCCTTAAGAGTGCTGATAGGCAGAGAGATCTGGGTGTACAGGTACACAGGTCACTGAAAGTGGCAACGCAGGTGGAAAAGGTAGTCAACAAGGCATACGGCATGCTTGCCTTCATTGGCCGGGGCATTGAGTTTAAAAATTGGCAGGTAATTTTGCAGCTTTATAGAACCTTAGTAAGGCTGCATTTGGAATACTGTATTCAGTTCTGGTCGCCACACTACCAGAAGGATGTGGTGGCTTTGGAGAGGGTACAGAAAAGATTTACCAGCATGTTGCCTGGTATGGAGGGCATTAGCTATGAGGAGAGGTTGGAGAAACTTGGATTGTTCTCGCTGGAATGACGGAGGTTGAGGGGCGACCTGATAGAGGCCTACAAGATTATGAAGAGCATGGACAGAGCGGACAGTCAGAAGCTTTTTCCCAGGGTGGAAGAGTCAGTTACCACGGGCCATGGATTTAAGGTGCGAGGGGCAAGGTTTAAAGGTGATGTACGAGGCAAGTTTTTTAGACAGAGGGTGGTGGGTGCCTGGAACTCGCTGCTGAAGGAGGTAGTGGAAGCAGACACTATAGTGACTTTTAAAGGGCGTCTTGACAAATGCATGAATAGGATGAGAATAGAGGGATACGGTCCCCAGGAGGGTAGGGGGTTTTCGTTGTGACAGGCAGCATGTCGGTGCAGGCTTGGAGGGCCGAAGGGCCTGTTCCTGTGCTGCAATTTTCTTTGTTCTTTGTATATCACAATATACCACCATAGGCAGTAGAGGTGTAGGGTAGTCTGATTAGCACTGCAATATACAAATGTATAAAGTTTTTGAAAAGATTTGTAGCTCAGGTTGTGGATGAGGTTGCTGACTTGCTCGCTGAGCCGGTGTATTTGATTGCAGACGTTTCGTCACCCTGTTAGGTAATATTGTCAGTGCGCCTCCGGTGAAGCTTATAAATGTAGTGTAGAAGCCACCTCATAGTTTGTGCTCATCCGAAATATGTAACAGAAGAGGCAAGTGGAGTTAATGCTGTAGCCATTTGTATGATGAAAAATTGTATGGATAGTTGGATACCTGGCAAGTATCAATGGACAACAGAATGGTACACCACCATGACATTGGCTACCTTAGGCTTAGGCCAAGAGCCAAGAGGAGGGAGTGTGAGAGCCATAGGAGTTAAATAGACTACAGTGTAGGAGACTGTAAGAGTTAAATAGGGATTTCTATGATCGCAGTAAAACCAAGTGAGTCGAATTCTCCTGAAGAAGTTTGTATACCATTATGGCTGAGAGCAGCAGGAACCTTCCAGTATGGTCTTGGGAATCAAAAAGGATTAACTGATTAGGAGACAGCAGGGGACAATAAGATTAAACAGAAGCTAAACTGGTTAGGAGTAGAGTAAATAGCACCAGATGAAGTCATGGTACTTCATGGTCAGGTTAAGCGGCCCCTGCTTGGATGAGTAAAAGATGTTTACCCAGGACTGGAACCATCTGCTTTTCATCTGATTACGTACAAACAAGATTGGAATACAAATAATGAACTGTGTGATCAAAGATGTGTAAAAGAGATGAATTTCTTGTATTCAGCAGACTTCTTTTCTAGCTAGTCTAGGATAGACTTTCCCTGCATATACTTGAAGAAATGATTATAAACCTATACTCGAGACTCCTGTGGTTGATCATTAGAAATAACCAAAACATGTTCACAAATGCAGCTCAATGCCATCTTTTGAAGGGTATCAAGGTTTGGGCAATAAATACTGGCCCAGCCATTAACACCCACACCCGTGAATGAATGACAAAACACAAGGATCTATCCTTTTAAAGGCATTTTCAGTCATTTACAATTGGGTTCTTCACAAATGATGAACTAATATGTTAATTAAATGCCCTTGATTTTGTAATAAAACACAATATCTTCTGTATTAACAAAACTGCTCCAGTAATCACTTAAAAAATGTCAAGGAATATTTTTAATAAAATGAAATTAAAGAAAGATTACGATCCATAATTACTGTGCCCAAAGGAAAAAAAACTACTTTTTAAGATTTCAATATGTGGATTTATTTGAACAGACACCTGAGCAAAAAATTAAATTCAATTATTGAGGTGTATAAGGGGACATGGATAGGATGAATGCATATAGTTTTTTAAACTAGAGGGCATAGGATTAGGGTGAGAGGTGATAGATTTAAGAAGAACCTGAGGGGCAACTTCTTCACGCAGAGAGTGGTGCAAATATGGAATGGGCTGCCGCACAAAGTGGTTGAGGCAGGTACAATAGCAACATTTAAAAAACATTTGGATAGCTACATGGATGACTAGGGTTTAGAGGGAGTTGGACCAAATATGGGCAATTGGAACTTGCTGCATGGGCACCATGGTCAGCATGGACCAGTTTGGGCCGAAGGGCCTGTTTCCATGCTGTATTAATCCAATACTCAATGACTCCATAAAATAAGCCCAACTTATATTAGATAATGCCCAAAGTAGAAACTTTACACAAGTGTCTTTCATTCATTGTAGTCAATGTAGTCATTATAGTCAATACTCCAACAGATGTGTCATTTAACCAAGGCATTAATTTTGTTTGTAAATCTGCAGATTGTTTAGCAGCTGCCGCCACTGCTTGTACTCTGTTGCATGCTTTTTAAGCTACTTCTGAAATGATTATTAACATAGTGTATCATGATGGTCTTTCTGCAGCAAACCCTTATGGAAATATGCTTGTGAATTTATTCAGCGGAAAATTGTGATGTGTCCAGTTCTGAAAAATAAAGAACTTTTAATGTTGAAACTTCCATTCCACTTGATAACTAATCTTTCGAGGGAAAGTTGCAATGCCATGCCTAGGCTTATCTAGTGGACTAGAGTGAAAATGTTGTGTGCTGTCTAGGCACCTTACTTTGGGAAGGCTGAGAGTGGAGAAGGTACCAAATTAATCCTAAGCATGAGAGACTTAAAGTTATAAAGATAAACTAGAGAAACTGGACTGTTAGATCAAAGCTGGCAAGAGGAAATCTAACAGGGTAAACTTTGAAGAGTTTAGTAAGGTATTATTTGAGAAATAATTTTCATTGGCTTTTGAGTAAATCAGAGGGTAACTGTGCCGCTGGGTTGGACATGTTGTTTGTAGACCTCACATCAGCCTGCTGAAATAGCTGCTCCACTTAACAGTTATTTGCAGCAGGAGGACAATGGAAATGCTTTGATAAGGTGTTCAACATGCCCCTGAAGAGATCCCCATCAGCACAAATATGTTCATGGTTGTGATCAATTAAAATGAAATGTTTTATAAAGCATCAAAAATGAGCTGCCCATGATGTGGTGTAGAAATGTGCCCATTTATATATTATTTTAAGTGATTAACCACTTGAGATTTAAAAGCTTTGAATGGCTTTCATGAATGGGAGCTTTTGCACTATCAATGTGTGAGAGTGAGTGCCAAATTAGATTGTTGGAAGAAAGCTTTTCTCATCTGCAGGGGCTGGGGCAGTAACATGGTGGCTCAGTGGTTAGCACTGATGCCTCATGGTGCCATGGACCCAGGTTTGATTTCACCCTCAGGTGACTGTCTGTGTGGAGTTTGCACATTCTCCCTGTGTCTGCGTGGGTTTCTCTCTGGGTGCTCTGGTTTCCTCTCACGGTCTAAAAGTGTGCAGGTTAGGTGGATTGGCCATGGGAAATGCAGGGTTATGGGCATAGGGTAGAGGGGTGGGCCTGGGGGAGGATGCTGTTCGGAGGGTCGATGTGGTCTCGGTAGGCCAAATGGCTTGCTTCCATGAGGTTGGGATTCTGTGATCTCTACATGGCTCCTGAGTTCTATGACAGATATTGGATGAGTGGCATGACCAGTATGAAGGTCATGGTGGGTGCAGGGCATAATTATGCAGCAAGGTGGCATGGGATGAAGGCTGAATGAAGGAGCGTGCGGGCTGACAGCTGGAGGGTCTAATGGCTTTGCAAAACAATGGAAAAAAGTCCTACAGCATTATGGCAAGCCTCTTAATTAGCCCACATCAGCTCTTCCACAACAGCATGACCACATTTGGGATCAGTGGGCCTGGCAGTATCCTTCCATGGGTCTGCTGGGGCCCTTTAAACTGAGCCAGGGCTGCCCTGCTGATAAAAAGTCTTCCACTCACACACCTGGATAGTGAAAATCCAACCCAATTTTTCTGTTTGTGGGGAGGCCTATAACTCAAAGAAACCATTGTTCTCAGAAAGTGGTCAGAATGTGTATTGATACCACATGAAGTAGTTGAGGCAAAGTGAATAGATGTCTTGAATAGTTAAATATCTGAAGAGAAAAGGAGTAGGATGACATGCTGATGGAGTGAGATGAAGTAGGAATTGTACAGATTGTCAAACAGTCCATTCCTGTTCCATCAGTTCTATGTTCATTCACAATGTCTGTGACACTCAGTGGATCAGGGCAGCACGCTGGCTAGTGGTTAGCAATGCAGCCTCGCATATTCTCCCCATGTCTGCGTGCGTTTCCTCCCACAGTCCAAAGATGTGCCCATTGGATTGGCCCTGCGAAATTGCCCATTGTGTCCAAGGATGTGCTGACTGGGTAGATTAGCCATGGGAAATGCAGGGTCACAGAAATTAGGTAGGGGAGCTGGGTCTGGGTGAGATGCTCTTCAGAAGGTTGGTGTGGACTCGATGGGCTGAATGGCCTCCTTTCATATTGTAAGGTTCTTTGATCAATGTTTGTCTTGGTGAACAGCAGCAGATTTGATGAAGGCTCCCATGGTAATTTTTCACATTTTTTTCTCCAGGTCTGATGGACCAGCCTTTATTTCCAGAATTTCACATTTATATTAGTTTCAAGTCATGCTGTAATAGCTCCTTGGTAGCAATGGATACTGTAAACAACATTGCCAGTAGGTGGTGCTGTCCCATCTATTCTTCGCTGTTTGAATGACGTCGGACACATCCGGTTAATAGAGGATTTTAAAATATTAAAATTCATTCAAAATAATTTACTCTATCTCCAAATTATTTGCATTCTGTTTGCACTCCAAATCAATACATCTTTAATATTTATTTTCAAATATTTGACTTGCAATCATCACTTTCCCTTTTGTATTCAATATCTTGTATAATTCATTTGCTTTTTCTGTATGAATCATTGCCAAGCTTTTAAAGCGTGAAAGAGGAGATGAAATTATGGTATGTCTGTGTGATTTGAAACTGTATTCGCACCTTATTGGTATCAAGTGGGATTTAACAGCAGTTGCTTTGTGAGGACTTCAATGGTGCCCGAAATTAGCTGGAGGTGAGGGAGGTGGAATAAGGATGGGGCATTGTTGAAGAGGGATTCTGAGGAAATAGGCCAGGGAATTGAGAGTTACAGTGGGCAGTTCCTCTGCACCCAGAATCCTTTGAAAAAGCCCCTTAAAAGGTAGAGAACTTGGAGGGTTCCCAATCATTGAACCTCAGTAGATACCCAGGAAAAGTTAAAAAGATTAAAAACCTACTCCAGCTCCTGCGTAACTGTTAAACTGATCCCACCATCGACTACACACTGGCCCCCGTAAGCCCCTGATACCCACTGACCTTCAGGATTTTGCCCCCTACTCCCCATTCTCATTTGATCCAAGACCACTTCCCTCAAACTCATCCCCAGCCCAACATGACACCCTCAATGACCTGATCCAACAACTCTCCTAACCTGGACACCCAACCTACTCTAATCACTCATCCACTTACCCAGCACCTTGCCCACTCACCTATCTGGTGCCATACACTCACAACCACCTGCCACGTTACCACCTCCTCAAACATCTGACACCCTTCAAACCCCTCACCCACCTGACACATTACTACCCCCTCAAACACCTGTCAGCCTAATCACTCCTTCTATCATGGCGCCCTACCTGTGTTACCCATCTGGCACCCTACCACCTCCTCACCCACTTGGCATCCTATCTCCTCACACATTTATTTCCCTAACCCCCTCACCCAGCTCGCGCAATACTCCCTTACCCATCTGTCCTCCCCAGTCACCCTCCCCCACTGCCCGCTGAATTAAGCAGCTTTCAAAGTATCTGCTAGACATTTAAACGTCAGAATTCAGGACTCAGTGCTTGAAAAGGGAACGTGGTTTTGAAGATAATCTTCTCCACTGCTCAATTAGTGGATCCCTGTCTAGCACAGATGTCATCTGAAGACAAGTGGGTAATTTTTTTAAGCTCATAGTTGATTTCTGTTTGTGTGTATGCATCACTAAATTAACAAAATGTTTTGTGAAAAAAACACTTTAAAATGTTGTTGAAATGAATCTCTGTCTATTACTGTTGCCATTTGAGTAGCAGCACTGTGGCTTTTAAGATTTTGAGATGTTGATTACATTTTACAAAATAGTTCTTGTTTTTAAGGATGATAATCCCTGTTCTAGGTGATTGACCTTGCAAATTTAAGAGGTGCTATCTTTACAATTACTATGAAGGGAACTTACTCTGTCACTCTGTCATGGTTTTAAGTCACTGAGACATCTGGAATTATTGTGGAGAGCTGTTTGGACACTAATCCTGTACAACACAAGAAATTGTGTTGCCTGCCCAGAAATTTCACAGTTCTTGAAGGAATGAAAGACTAAAGCATTTGTCAACCTCAATCTTTTTCTGGAGGGTCATTGTCAAAGTGAGATTTTCAGTAGCAGGATCTTCGGGTGCTGAGATGAATCAACATTTGAGATGGATGACAAGTGCATTTTTGTATAATTCAATAAATACTTTGAATGCTGCAAAGTCATAATACCACACTGGGGGACACCCTGTACCATCTCCCATTGGTTAGCCCATTGTTCAAGAAGGTGAGTTGAATTTACTTGGTGTAGTTTTTCTGTGCAGAAGAGGCTTTGGGTCAAAGATTTATGAAATATGATCAAAAATTGATTTTTGATGGTTTCCCAGAGCTTGCAGTGCTCTGACAGCCTATACAAAGTGATGATAATGGCACAGTTGCAATGTCACCAGGATAGCAATCCATGAAATCCAGCTAATTCTCTGGGGATGAGGGTTCAAATCCCATCACAGTAACTGGCAGGATTTAACAGTCTAGTGTGAAGGACATTGGGCTGTGGGAGTTCGGTCCCATTTAGTTTTGCTAATAGTTTCTTTCAGGTCCACACTCTCATAAGACCGCTGGATCTTAATTATATCAAGGAGAATTCTTGTGTCTTCCTCCAAACAAACTACTTATTTAGTTTCTCCTATTTTTCTGCTTCCTATTAGATATTCTCCTGTCTGTGCCTGTAAGGGACCCACATTTGTCTTTTCTAATCTTTTTTCTATTCACATATCTGTAGAAGTTTTTAAAATTTGTTTTTATGTTTCTTGCTATTTTATGTTCATCGTCCATTTTCACTTTATCAGTTTCTTGGTCTTCCTTTTCTGAATTCTAAAATTCTCCCAATTCTCAGGCTTACAAAGTTTTTGACAATTTTATAAGCGTCCTCCTTTAATCTGATGCTATCTGATACAATCTTGAACTTCCCTGGGTTGGCATGGCTCGCTTGCTTTCCTTGCTGGTTATTTCTGCCTTAAAGGAACGCATGCTTTGAAAACCAAGCATTAATTTGTTAAATACTGGATATTGCCTATCTACCAACAAACTTTATAATGCATTTTTCCCAAGCCAATACAGCTAACTTGCCCCCCACACCTTCATAATTAACCTTGTTTAGATTTAAGACCCTAATTTCATATTGAACAGATCTTTTTGAAACTTAACATTAAATTATGATTTATTATGGTAGCCATTCTTGAAAAGCACTTTTACAATGAGATTATTAGTTAATGCTTTATTAACTAACCCTTTCTCATTGCTCAGTTCTGAAGATGCTGTGAGCCTCTAACATAGAAACATCGAAGATAGGGGCAGGAGGAGGCCATTCAGCCCTTCGAGTCTGCTCTGCCATTCTTCACAATCATGGCTGATCGTCCAACTCAACAGCCTAATCCTGCTTTCTCCCCATAAACTTTGATCCCATTCGCCCCAAGTACCATTTCTAGTCGCCTCTTGAATACAGTTTTAGCATCAACTACTTCCTGTGGTAATGAATTCCACAGGCTCACCACTCTCTGGGTGAAGAAATGTCTCCCCATCTCCGTCCTAAATCGTCTACCCTGAATCCTCATACTGTGACCCCTGGTTCTGGACACACCCACCATCGAGAACATCCTCCCTGCATCTACCCTGTCCAGTCCTGTTAGAATTTTATAAATCTCTATGAGATTCCCCCCTCATTCACCTGAACTCCAGCGAAAACAATCCCAACCTAGTCAGTCTCTCCTCATACATCAGACTCGCCATCCCTGGAAACAGCCTGGTAACTACCTTATAGATGTACTGTAACAATTTGGAAAATCACACTGTGTCACATATGGTGGGAATGTTCTCACGTTTAACAGTAAATTTGTGTCCCCATTCTTATGGATGGAAGCTACAACAAGGATTTTGATTGTTGAGGGTATGTGTGCTTCAATTACAACACTATCTAGGAAGAGCATTACAGGGCAAGTGGGTGGTTCCTGGTGTTCTTCTCCGAAATTAGGCTTTTCATTGTCCTTTTCCCCAGACCAGGGTTTAGGAATTTGGTATGATCACCTCACCATATTCCAGGGAGGCAGTGCTGAGAGCAGGTCCTTCTATCAAGCTGAAATATAAAGGCAGGAGAATGAGGTAGGAAGGATAGATCTGAAGAAATTAAAAATAAATGAACACGAGGTTTGATGACCTTGGAAAAGTCAGGGGAAAACATTGCTGACAGAAAATCAAAGATTGGCTGTTGCCCTAATGCCTTTAGCACATTCACAAAAGACTTTGGAATTAACCAGGAAAATGATCATCA
>NC_063333.1:14591529-14734840 GCF_021869965.1 Rhincodon typus
ATGATGCTGCTTGGCCTGCTGTGTTCATCCAGCCCTGCACCTTGTTGACTGAAAGAGGGTGATGGCCCTCCCCATTTTTTGTGAACCAATTCCCATTTATTGAGGTGATTCAAGTTATTCTGATTTCATTATCTCATATTCTACGGTGGTTATGACAGGTAATTCTCACTGTTTCAAGTAAAATCAATGTTCTTATGTTCCTAGGCAACTTGAAAATGTTTGCTGTCTGGTTCTCGTAACTTCCACAAGGGGAAACACCTTGCACATCCACCCTGTCAAGCCCCCTAAGAGTTTTGTCTGTGTCAGTAAAGTCATCTCTTATTGTCCTGAACTCCATTGAATGCAATCTACTTAACCTCTCCTTATCAGATAATCCCTCCATACCCAGGATCAACCCAGTAAACCTTCTCTGGGCTGCCAGTGCCAGCTTTCTTAGATAAAGGGACAAAAACCATTTGCCATATTAGAGGTGTGGCCTAGAAATTTAGGAATTTAAGAATTAGGAGTGGGAGTAGGAAATTCAGCCCTTTGAACTGGCTCTGCCATTTAACGTGATAATGATGGATCTTAGCTCGGTCTCAACTCTTCTTTCCTGTCGTCTCCCCATAGCCCTTTTTCCTGCTTTTCATCAGAAACATATAGAACATTACTGCGCAGTACAGGCCCTTTGGCCCTCGATGTTGCGCCGACCATATCTATTTCTTTCTTGAATCTGTTGATTGATTCTGCCTCCACTGCACTTGGGACAGTGTGTTCCACAGATTCACAACCCTCTGAGAGAAGTAGTTTCTCCTCATCTCAGTTTTGAAGCTACCTCCTCTCATTCTATATCAATGACGTCTTGTTCAAGACTGTCCCACAAGGGAGAACATCTGTTCAACATCCACCTTATCAATCCCCTTTAGCATTTTATATACGTCAATCAGATTCCCGCCCCTTTTCTTTTGAACTCCAGAGACTACAAACCCAAGCTATTCAGATACTCCTTGTATGACTGTCCTTTCATCCATTGAATCAACCTGGTGAACCTCCTCTGAACTGCATACAGTGCCACCACATCCTTCCTCAAATAAGGAAACCAAAACTGGACACAATACTCCAAGTGTGGTCTCACCAATGCCTTATATAATTGTAACAACACTTCTTTTACTTCTATAATCTGATCCCTTTACAACAATTGCCAGGATTCCATTTGCCTTTCTTATTATATGTTGCACCTATATACTCACTTTCTGTGATTCATGCACAAGGACTCCCAGATCTCTCTGCACTGACACACTTTGAATCTGCTTCCCATTGAAATAATAATTTGCCCTTGCACTTATCCACAATAAACTCCATCTGCCAGATTCTGGCCCGTTCTCCTAACCTATCAATACCCATCTGTAAACTCTTTATCTCCTCATCACTGCCTGCTTTCCCACCTATTTTAGTATCATCTGCAAACTTTGCTATGTTACACTCTGTCCCTGCTTGCTGATTTATATAGATTTTAAGTAGTTGAGGCCCGAGAACTGAACCCTGCAGCACCCCACTAGTGACAGTTCATCTTCCATATTAGGACACACTTATACCAACTCTTTGTTTTCTGTCAGTCAGCCAGTCTTCTATCCAAGCCAGTACTCTACCCATAATACCCTGGGATCTAACCTCCTGGATCATTCTTTTTTGTGGCACCTTGTCAAATGCCTTCTGGAAGTCTAGATATACCACATCAACTGGATCCCCATTATCTACCTTGCTGCTTACATCCTCAAAGAACTCTAGCAAGTTTGTCAATCACAACTTGCCCTTCACAAAACCACGCCGACACTGGTGAACTGTGCTTTGTTTTTCCAAGTGTTCAATTATCTCCTCCTTTGTGATTGATACCAGCAACTTCTCTGCTACAGAGGTCAAACTATATGGTTTATAGTTTCCCGCTTTTTGCTTATTTCCTTTTTTTGAATAAGGTTGTCACATTAGCATGTTTCCAATCCACAGGGATCTTTCCAGAATCCAGGGAATTTTGGAAAATCATAACTAATGCATCCAATATCTCTATGCCACATCATTTAATACCCTAGGGTGCGGGACATCAGGCCCTGGGGACTTACATGCCTCTAATCTCATTGGTTTACTTAATACCTTCTACCTAGTTATATTAATTTCACAAGGTTCCTGTATGGTAACTGCAGTTTTTGGGAAGAAATTACTGTCTTCCACTGTGACAACAGAGACAGAATGTTGGTTTAGTGCAAGCAAGGATAGAGTGTAACATAGCAAAGTTCACGGATAATACTAAAATAGGTAGGAAAGCAGGCAGTGATGTGGAGATAAAGAGTTTACTGATGGAAATCAATAGGTTAGGAAAATAGGCCAGAATTTGGCAGATGGAGTTTAATGTGGATAAGTGCAAGTTTGTCCATTTTGGCCAGAGACATAAAAAGGCGAATTATTATTTAAATGGGAACCAATTATTTAGTGCCATTTCTGAGCTTCCCAATATTACCTTGTCACTTTTGTCCCCTAAAGCGCCAAAATTTACCTTAACTATTCTCTTCCTTTTTATGTACTTATATAAGCTTTTGGTATCAGTGCTTACGCTTTTTGCTAGTTTCCTTTCATAGTTCATCTTAGTTCTTTTCATTTCATTTTTAGAAACCTTATGCTTACCTAACTAGTGTAAAGACCATATTTTGAAATTTTTCTGCATCTTTGATTAACGACTGAAATAGGAAAAGGACTGCTTTAAAAGTTAAGATTGTTGAAGAATTACTGCACTTCTAAAGGTAAGTAACCTGACATTCATTGGGAGTGTTGTTTATACAGTTGTTTGTTCAAGCAGTGAGGAAAGGCTAGTTACATATGAGGTGGAACCAGGGAGATATGTATGAATTGAAATTTGGCCAGCAGCAAGTAGCTGGTTGGTCTATGAAACGGAGACCATCAATCAATGACAAAGACATCCTGACTGCCAATATCTATGTGATTTGCCCCTGGATTGCTGAACAGCTTGGGGATATGAATATTTGGGGCAGGAGTCCTCAGAACTCTGGAAGGGAAGGAGATATTTTTGCTTTGCATTAAAAAGCATTTCAAGCCAGAAAACCAGTCAATTTATTTCCCCTCACCAGTTGCTGTAAGCTGTAACTTAGATTAATAAGACCTTTATAAGTGTGAAACAATCATCCTGTGCTTCCTGTAAACAAGTGAAAGTATCTGGAGAGGGAAACTTGAGAAGTAGTGTTCTGATCTACAAAATGATCATCTCAACAAACCCTGAAAACACATTATGTGCCATGTTCATAGTTGTCTACCTGCACCTGGGTTCTGTTTATTTGTGATAAATGACAAGAATTGTCAAGTACAGAAACATGGTCTGTGTTTTCTGTCAACCTGTGACTAAAAGACAGGTAATTTATTGAAATTTGTGTATTTTTTAATCCTTTAACTTTTGGGATGACTCCAGAAATAGTGCAGGTTACCTCACTGAGGCACAACTCTTATGCCTTTTTGAGTTTCAGCAAGACCTCCCTATTTTTATACTCCACTCCCTTTTGAAATTGAGGCCACTATTCTATTTTCCTCCCCATTACCTGTTGCATTTGCATGCTAGATTTTGTGATTAATGCACAAGGATTCCCCAAATCCTCTGTACTGCAGCTTTTTGCAGTCTTTCTCCGTTTCAAAAATATCCAGCTCCTCTATTCTTCCAGCCAGAGTGTATAATAAAGTGAAATCACAATCACTGTTTTTGACCATGAACAAGTCCATAGTTTTTACAATTTTCGGGTCTTTTCTCTTGGCCAGTGCATGAAGAGAAGAAAATTCAATGAGACTTGGATATCCTCATGCACCAGTTGCTGAAAGGAAGTGTGCTGGTGCAGCAGGCAGTAAAGAAGGAAAACTGTATGTTGGCCTTCATAGTGAGAGGATTTAAATACAGGAACAGACATGTCTTGCTGCAATTATATAGTCCACACCTGGAATATTTGTGCAGTTTTTGTCTCTTTATCAGAAGAAGGATTATCTTGCTTTAGAAGAAGTGCAGCAAATTGATTCCTGGGATGGCAGAACTGACACATGAGGAGAGACTGAGTCAGTTAGGATTGTATACACTTGAGTTTAGAAGAATGAGAGGGTCCTCGTAGAAACCCAAAAAATCCTAACAGGACTAGACAGGTTAGATATGCTCCCGTTGGTGGGGGAATCCATAACCAGGGGTAACAAAAACAAAGTTGCTGGAAAAGCTCAGCAGGTCTGGCAGCATCTGTGAAGGATAAAACAGAGTTAATGTTTCAGATCCGGTGACCCTTCCTCAGAACTGAGGGGGTCATAGTTTAAGGATAAAGGGCCAACCATTTAGGACTGAGATGAGGAGAACTTCCTTCACGCAGAGAGTGGTGAGCCTGTGGAATTCATTGTCACAGAAAGTGATTGAGGCCGAAACATGATGTGTTTTCAAGAAGAAGCTAGATATAGCACATGTGGCAGTAGGGATTGAGGGATATAGGGGGAGAGTGGGATTAAGGTATCGAGCACAATGATCAGCCATGATCATATTGAATGGCAGAGCAGGCTCGAGGGGTCGAATGGCCTACTCCTGGTCCTATCTTCCATGTTTCTCAGGTGATACAACTGATTTCTGATTCTGCTTGAACCTCTTAAACTTTCCATTTGAGGATTGAACATAAGAACATAAGAACTAGAAGCAGGAGTAGGCCATCCGGCCCCTCGAGCCTGCCCAGCCATTTAATAAGATCATGGCTGATCTTTTTGAGACTCAGCTCCACTTACCCACCCACTCACCATAACCCTTAATTCCTTTACTGTTCAAAAATTTATCTAGTCAAACCATTGTCCATTATCTAGCCAAAGCATTGCAAACCATTGTCTGAAACAATCTCACTTGGGAACCTATGTGTTGAAACTAATTTCTTCAGTGCTGTGATCACTGACTCAGCCATGGTAGGATGAAGTCTAGAGACTTCTTTTCATCTGGACTAGTAATCTATCAGTTTCTCTAACTCAGTTGTCTAATCCCAACCTTTCCCAAGATCTGTCTGGGAATCTAGACAATAAGCTGTTGCTGTCCAATTATTGATTGTACATGTGGCAAGACAACTTGAATTTCTCTATTTCTTTTTAAATATATGGACACCGTACAGGTTGCTGTGCATTAAGTGTACACTTAATCATTCCTAGGTATTCTTCATGACTTCTTCATAGAATTTCTTCTCTCATAGGTTTAGCTATTACCAGCCTGTAATCACAAATGACAGATCTTGTATTATAGTCGTGTGTTTCTTTTTCGTAGAACTGCATAGATTCTCTACAGTGTGGAAACAGGCTGTTTGGCCCAACAAGTCTACACTAACCCTCATGGCATCCTACCCAGACTCTTCCACCTAAAACCCACCCTAACCTACACGTCCCTGAACACTATGGGCAATTTAGCCTGGCCAATCCACCTAGCCTGTACATCTTCGGACTTCATAGTGAAATAGTTTTCTTTGTTCATGATATTTCTGTAGGAACTGGTCAATTGTGGGCAGCGCAGTGGCTCAGTGGTTAGCATTGCTGCCTCACAGCACCAGGGACCCGGGTTTGATTCCACCCTTGGGCAACTGTCTGTGTGGAGTTTGCACATTCTCCCTCTGTCTGTGTGGGTTTCCTCCAGGTGCTCCGGTTTCCTCCCACAATCCAAAGATGTGCAGGCTGGGTGGATTGGCCATGCTAAATTACCCACAGTGTTCAGGGATGTGTGGGTTAGGGGGATGAGTCTGGGTGAGATGCCTGAGGGTGGGTGTGGACGTGTTAGGCTGAAGGGCCTATTTCCACACAATTCTATGATCTATGAATTGGACCAGACTTTGACTAACTGTCTGGCCAATGTGCATTCTACAGCTGTCTTTTGAGCACTGCAAATTTCCTGCAACTTCTCTTCCAAAGCTGGTAACAAATTCATGATAACTGTTGAATATACATTCCTACTCCACTAGTCACTGGCTGCCATCTTGAAAAAGGCCCCTTTATCCCCATTCTCTGCCTTCTGCCAGTCAACTAATCTTCTAATCATGCCAGTACCTTACCCATAACATCAAAGAATTCTATCAGATCTGTCAGGCATTATCTTCCCTTGACGAAGCTGTGCTGACTCAGCCTTATTTTACCATGCACTTCCAAGTACTCCGCAATCGCATCCTTAATAATGGACTCTAAAATCTTACCAACGACTGAGATCACGCTAACTTGTTTATAATTTCCAGGCTTCTGCCTCCCTCTTTTCTTAAGCAGGGGTGTTATATAAGCCATTTTCCAGTCCTCTGGAACCTTGCCTGACTCAAATGATTCTTGCAAGATCTCAAACAGCAGAGTGAGTTCTATCATATGATGGTTACTGCCCCCCAGGGGTTCCTTCATCTTAAGTTCCCTAATCAAGTCTTCCTCATTACACATCACCAAATCCAGAGATAGTAGGAACTGCAGATGCTGGAGAATCTGAGATGACAAGGTGTAGAGCTGGATGAACACAGCAGGCCAAGCAGCATCAGAGGAGCAGGAAAGCTGACGTTTCGGTCGTAGACCCTTCTTCAGAAATGGGCGAGGGGTAGGGGGTTCTGAAATAAATAGGGAGAGAGGGGGAGGGGGATAGAAGACGGATAGAGGAGAAGATAGGTGGAGGGGAGACAGACAGGTCAAAGAGTCGCGAACCATTTCAACTCCCCCTCCCATTCCTCAGACGACATGTCCATCCTGGGCCTCGTGCAGTGTCACAACGATGCCACCCGAAGGTTGCAGGAACAGCACCTCATATTCTGCAGGGAACCCTGCAGCCCAATGGTATCAATGTGGACTTCACAAGCTTCAAAATCTCCCCTCCCCCTACCACATCCCAAAACCAGCCCAGCTTGTCCCCGCCTCCCTAACCTGTCCTTCCTCCCACCTATCCCCTCCTCCCACCTCAAGCCCCACCCCCATCTCCTACCTACTAGACTCATCCCGCCCCCTTGACCTGTCCGTCCTCCCTGGACTGACCTATCCCCTCCCTAACTTCCCACCTACACTCACCTTTACTGGCTCCATCCCCGCCTCTTTGACCTGTCTGCCTCCTCTCCACCAAATCCAGAATTGCCTGTTCCCTAGGGGGCTTTACCTCAAGCTGCTCCAAAAAATAAATCATCTTGTAGACGATCCACAAATTCTTTTATTTGGGATCCACTACCAACCTAATTTTCCAAGTCCATCTGCAAATTGAAGTCCCCCATGATTGTTGTAGTATGTCTTTCTTACATGCCTTTTCTATCTCCTGATTTAATTTCTGCCCCACATCTCGACTACTGTTAGGAGGCCCATATGTAACTGCAATCAAGGCCTTTTTCCCTTTGTGGTTCAACTCCACCCACACAGATTTTATACTTTCTGACCTTATGTTGCTCCTTGCTATCAATTTAATTTCATTTCTTACTAACAAGGCAACCCTGCTCCCGCTGCTGATCTGCCTGTTCTTTCAATAGGGCAGGTATCCTTGGATATTTAATTCCCAGCCCTGATCCCTTTGTGATACCTACAATATTGTGGCTGCCAATTTTAATCTGCGCTCTGAGCTCATTTACCTTGTTTCGTATACCACACACATTTAAGTACAACACCATCAGTCCTGCTTTGATTGCTTTCCTTCCTCATAGTTGTCCCTTTATCTGCTGTGCCTGAAGTTAGAATCCTGACCCTTTGCATACTCTCTGTCCTATTGCTTGTTCTGGAAACTTGAACATCCTGTGCTGAGAACGCCTTCCCCCAACATCCCCATTCCCTGCCAACCTTTAACTACTTTAAAATCCTTGTGCGCTCAATTTACGTCTATTTGCAACATCTATTTTTCTACCTTATTTCAGATGCTTCATGCATTAATATACAAAGCTTTTAAATTTGTTCTATTATTCAGCTTCCAAAATTTTTTATGTTCCTTGATACAATACAACATTCCCACGTTCTGTCCCCTCCTTTTATTTTTTGTTAACAAACATCCTCATCACTAAACATCAATCCTAACTCCTCCTTTACTGTTGATTATACAGCTCTCCATGCATCCGAACCTCCCCCCACCAATTACTTAGTTTTAAGCCCCATCCACTGCCCTGGTTATGTTATTTCATAGAATCTCTACAGTGTGGAAACAGACCATTTGGCCTATCAGGTCTACACCGACTCTCTGAAGAGCATCCCACTCAGACCCACAGCCTACCCTATCCCTGTAACCCTGCATTTCCCATAGCTAATTCACCTAACCTGCACTTCCCTGGACACTATGGGTGATATTGCATGGCCAAGCCACCTACCCTGGACATCTTTGGACTGTGGGAGGAAACCGGAGTACCCGGAGGAAACCCACACAGACACAGGGAGAATGTGCAAACTCCACACAGACAGTCGCCACAGGGTGGAATCGAACCCGGGTCCCTGGGGCAGTAGTACTAACCACCGAGCCACTGTGCAGATTTGCCAGCATTCTGGTACCAGCATGATTCAGGTAGAGCCCATCCCATTGGAACTGTTCCCTCCTTCCCCCAGTACTGGGGCCAACGTCCCGTGAATTCAAACCCACATCTCCCACACCAATCCTTGAGCCACACGTTTTCCTGTTTAATCTTGTTGACCCTGTGCCAATTAGCTCATGGTTCAGGTAGTAATCCATTATTATCTTTTTGGTTCTGCTTTCTAATTTAGCCTCTAGCTGCTCATATTCTCGGAGCAGAACCTCTTTCCTGTTTCTACCTACATCGATGATACCTATGTGGACCACGCCAATTGGATCTTTCCCGTCCCACTCCAAGTTCCTCTGCAGCCCAGATGAGAGGTCCTGAACCCTGGCACCAGGCAGGCAACACGGCCTTTGGGACTGTTGATCCTGGCCACAGGGGTCAGTTTCTATTCCCCTGACTATACTATCTCCGATTACAACTCTACTTCTCTTTTCTCTCCCCCATCTCTTGAATGGCTCCCTGTACCACAGTGCTATGGTCAGTTTATTCATCCTCCCTATAGGCCCCCACCCCGCTCTCATTACGTTCAATCTCCTCAATTTTTTCCTTCTTCCATAATTTTTTGTTTCTCAGGATTTCTCTCGTTGGCAGACATTTTGCTCGGTTTGTGATGATGACCTACATTTAGAAAGGTGGCTGTTTTCTGTGCATGACTTCCTCAAAATGTATGGTTGTGTCTTGTGAATTGAGAGAATTGTATAGGATTAAAGAAATTGAATACTGCTGAAAAGGCACATATTGCTGAAATGTTTCATCTTACCATTGTCAAGACACATATAAAAATGCCAACTTTCAGATTATTACAACAATTTATACCACAAGAGATTGTTTTGTAGGTTGACTCTGACTGGCTGAAGAATTGCAATGGAGAAAGTAATGTGGAGCCCCAGCCTCTCCAAAATCTGAGATAATTTAAGGAAGTTTTAAAGATTGAAAATACTCCTTTTGTTTATAGAAAATGGCTGTATGGATACATGTCACCTCCAGCCAGCATAAATAACTGCATTGTGAGTGCAACTGAATACCCTCGTTCTCTTTTAGTGTAGCTATTAGCAAAGCCAGGATTGTTCAGCAAGCATTACCCAATTAAGGATTCACATCTCTTTTCATATCTTTTGGGAGTTTTGCAAACATTGGCTGGCCAAGAACAGTCTGTACTCTGCCTAATTTAAATAGCAGTTTGCTGACTTTCTAACACAGTGTAGTTAGGCTAACAAGAAATAAATTTGAAGGTAAAGACAATTGGTTGTCCATTTTAAAACAGCAAGAAAAGTGAAGTTGTACTGAGAGATAGTAAGAACTGCCGATGCTGGAGTCAGAGGTAACACAGTGTGGAGCTGGAGGAACACAGCAGGCCAGGCAGCATCAGAGGAGCAGGAAAGTTGATGTTTTGGGTCGGGATCCTTCTTCAGAAGTGGGGGTACTGAAGTTGTACTGAATTGTGATCTGCAGAACCTTCTGATAGATGATATTGACAACCTGTATCTTTGTGTGACTAAGAATGTAACATATTTAACAGATCAAACAAAATAGAAGTCCAAATAGAGTGGGGAAGTTTGGGGGTTATGGTCAGGGGGTTTGGTGTGTTAGGTTGGTTGGGGAGTGTGGAGTTGGAGAGAGACAGAGATTTTCCAGGGATTTATTTTCTCTTTAATGGCCTTGATGTATTTTTCTCTTATACTTTTGCCTCTCCCTGAAGATGACATGAGTGTGACAGGGTGGAAGTGATCCAGATGTGATGCCAATGTTGTGTGTAGCGTCAGATGTATGGATTCCCTGGTCTTTACTTGCTCATAGACCTTGTGTAGATTGAAAGAACTCAGGCTTCATGTTCAACTCTCTATAATTTGTTTCCTCATGCCCCCTGCCCAACTTGAATGCAGCTGAGGTCAAAACAATGGTCAGAAATAGTAATTGTAGCCAACCATCAGAACTCTCCCAACCTTTTGATCCATATAGAATTCCAAGTGCTGAGATAAAGGATGGGTTTGTGATGCCAGTGTGCCACCAACCAGATGAGTAAACTGTAAGGATAGAGATAAATTATATATCACATTTCCCAAATGCTCCTGTGAAGAATAAAATTTCTTTGGCGTGAGTTTAAGGCACGAATAAAATTTTTATAACTTGGCAACATTTGTGAAGCACTGGAGCGGTGTGGTTTACGATGTAATCAGTGTGCCTGATTGAAGGGCATTAACTGTCTTATGAAGACCCCAGATTCTGCTGTAAACACAGCGATTTGCAATCAGTAATCGCACATGGACTCCTTTCAGATGCCACACTTCACTTACCATTGCAGTCCAGAAGATGCACAGGGGAATAGTGTTTATGTGGATGGTGTTTTGTAAAACTCTGATGGATATGCAAAAGGATGATTGATAACTCAGGGGCACAAAGCAGGCTGATGTTAGGGAAGTTATTGCAAAGGTCTTCAGCAAGATTTAGTGCTGTGGAGTTTTAATGAATATTGGTGGTGATAATGAGTTTATGGGCTGGGTAAAGATCTGTTTCCAAATTGACTGAATAATGCTGTAAACCTCATTCTAGAGGCCAACTTTCTTGCAGAATTACACATCAGAACTGCTACCATAGTAAATGGCAAATATAACAATTTAAAGTTTATGGTGAAGTGTTTTCTATGAAGTGCGCACATGTATCATAGCTGGGAATGATGCAGCACGGAGGGAAGCCATTCTGCCCATAATGACTGTGTTGACTCTTCGGTAGAGCTAGCCACTTAGTTCTACTTCCCTGCTTTTTATAATTATCATTTCTTTTGAAATCAACAATCAAACTCAATATTGCTGCAATGTTTCACTTAATACCTACGCATATTGAATAGTATTGAATTAAAGGAAGAGGCTTAAAATGTTACAAAGAATTGTAGTAAGCCTGAAATTTGGAGAGGCAATGGTGGGTTGCAATGCCACTGGACTAGTAATCCAAAGCCCCAGGCTAATGCTTTAGAATCGTAGATTTGAATCTAACCGTGGTATGTGGTGAAATTTGAATTCAATAAAAATCAGGAATAAAAAGCTGGTCTAATAGCAACTGCCATCAATTGCTTAAAAAAAATCTGCCATCCTTACCTTGACTGACTTAGAATCATAGAATCATAGAATCCCTACAGTGTGGAAACAGGCCCTTCGGCCCAACAAGTCCAAAACTGCGTCTCCAGACCCAAAGTAGTGAGCTTTGTTTTGAACTGCCCTCTGAAATGGTCCAGGAATTCACTCACTTCCAGGACAATATGTGGATTGGCAATAAATATCAGGCCAGCAGTGACACCCACATCCCATGACTCAATAAAAAAATGAAGTTGCTTTAGAAAAGCATGACCAAGAGGTTGGAAAAAAAAGGGGAGAAAAATAGAACATTAGAGAATTCTGAAGATTACCCATATTTGTTTAACAGAATTAGCATCAAAAATGAGCTTGAGTTGCTTCCTTTGGAACAGAGGAAGCGCAAAAGTTTACGAAAGGTTCAAATAAAGTAAAATAAATTGAAACCTGCAGGCCATAAAAGGTCATGCTGGAAGGACTAGGGGATGCAGATTTAAAGTGTAAAGATGTAGCTGGAATATGTGGGGGAGGTGATAGCCGAGTGGTATTATCGCCGAACTGTTAGTCCATGGACCCGGGTTTGAATCCCGCTGTGGCAGATGGTGGAATTTGAATTCAATAATTTAAAAAAATCTAGAATTTAGGGTCTAATAATGAACATGAATCTATTGTTGATGGACCCTCTAATGTCCTTTTGAGGAAGGAAACTGCCACCCTTACCTGGTCTGGCCAATATGTGAGTACACACCCACAGCAATGTGGTTTACACCTAACTGCCCTCTGGACAATTAGGGTGAGCAATAAATGCTGCCTGGGCAGTGACACCCTAATCCTGTAAATGAATAAAGAAGAAAAGAGCTGTTTTGTAAAGTGAATGGTAATGACATGGAACTTGAGGCCCAAAATGATTTTGGAAGCAGAAATAATGATTTCAAAAGCAAATTGGATTGAAAGAAATAAACCTGAAGTGGTGCGGGGATCAAGTGGGGGAATTGGATTGTTCTCTGTAGAGCCAGCATAGCCTCGATGGGCTGAAAAGCCTCCTTCTGTTCTATTAGTGACATTGACTGTATTTAATCTGATTAAACACTTCTTACATAGAGGAATACAAACCTGATCCATGCAATCTATCCTCATAATTTAATGTTCATAGCCCAGTTGCCAATCAGTTCCAATGCAAGGTTAAAAGATGTAGTGTCGTAGAAATGTGTTCATTGTTTTTGGCCTAGCATGTCATCGCTATGAGATCATCAATTAATCCTACCACATTGTACAAAACCAGATCTACTATAGCTTACCCTCTGGTTGGCTCCAGGACATGCTGTTCTAAGAAACTATCCTGAAAACATCTTCTGAATTCCTTGTTAGGCCTCTTTTGCCTATCTGACTTTTCCAGTCGATGTGTAGATTAAAATCTCCCATGATTATCACTGTATCTTTCTAAAATGTTCCTATTATTTCTCCCTTAATACTCCACCCTGCCATGTGGTTAGTGTTGGGTGGTTTGTGCGCCACTCCAACAAATGACAGTCGTTATTAGTCTCATCTGTAACCAAATGCTTCCATGTCCAAGTTTCCTGAATTTGCTCTATATTGTGCCAATGCTATCATGAACTAACTGAGCCACCCCTCCACCTTTTCCTAGCCTCCTATCCTTCCTACATGCCCTGTAAGCTTCACAGCTCATGTCCCAATACATGCCATCCCTCAACCATGTCTCTGAAATAGTAGACTGTAGTTTCTGTTTGCATTCGCAGGTCGTAAGTTTTGTTTTGAATGTTATCTACATTCTCTACAGTAAACTGCATCTGCTATGTATCTACCCATTTCAGCAGTCCCTTTCCTTCAGAAGTCTGTCAGTTACATTTCTGGGTTTTCTAACATATGCACACTTTTGAAGTTATGCTCTGCAAATCCAAATCCTGGGTGATGGTTATGATCAAAAGAGCAATGAACCTCTCACTGTCACTTGGGTATCACTGCTTTTTCAAAATAACACTTATATAAAAAGGAAGCAGGCAAGGAAAGGTCAAAACTCTTGTGCCAAAAGAAAACTACTTTTGAATGTTAACAGAAAGTGTTGAGAAACTCAACAGGTCTGGCAGTATCTGTAGAGTGAAACAGATTTAACTTTTTGAGTCCAGTGACCCTTCATCAGAATTGATGCTGCGAGACCTAGAATACCTATAGTGAGGGAGCAGGCCATTTGGCCCATCAAGTACATACCGACCCTCCAAAGACCTTCCCACCCAGACCCACACCCCTACGCTATCCGTGTAACCCTGGATTTCCCATGGGTAATCCACCTAACCTGCACATCTTTGGACAGGAGGTGGGAAACCAGAGCACCCGGAGAGAATGTGCAAATCCACACAGACAATCATCTGAGGCTGTGAGGCAGCACTGACCTGTCCTAGAGAACCTGCTGAGTTCTCTAGCATGCTCTGTTTTTGTTTCAGATTTCCAGCATCTGCAGTTCTTTACTTTTTTGCTATTGAAATTCTTTTATGTTTGGTTAGTTTAGATAGGGCATATCATTAAGACTTTGACAGATTCACACAATGACTACTCTTTTACACATTCACATTTACAGAAACGTGATCAACTTCACTGAAGTCATGATGCTTTTATCAAGTCTCTCTCTCTCACACACAATTTCTAACATTATCACAGTGAGAAAATGATGTTTGCCTTTCTTTGCAGAAAGGTCCGTCTGTAGGACGAATAATGCCAAATTCTGACTCATTATTAGCTCATTGTGCATGCATTATGCAAATTTACTTATACCCAAGCACTTTCATGTTTCTTCTTTTGGAATTCAGCTGTCTTATCATGTGTTAGGCAATTAACCAAACTTTACTGGGTGTTAATCAGCAATGCCTTGTCTATTTTCTAATGTTTGGTAGGTTCAGTTCAGTAAGAAAACTTATCAGTTAGCAATTCCACACTCAACCTTACAAGGCCTTTGTTTCATGAGTTCCCAAACATTGTCATGACTTACGGGAATATTATGCTGAGGATCAAGCTCTTCCTGGAGTTGTCACAAATGAGAAAAGATTGAGTCAAACCATCCAATTTACCCGACTGATGAACTCAAGTGAAAAGAAAACACTCAGATAACAAGGTGTAGAGCTGGATGAACACAACAGGCCAAGCAGCATCAGAGGAGCAGGAAGGCTAAAAGAAAACACTCGGTGGGTTTCTATACTTAACAAGAAAATAATTGATGAAACAAATTGTTTGTAACTAATGACAAACTGGAAATATGAATGACTAATTTATAAATCTCTAAATTGAATCCTACCCCTTCTTAATTTCTCCCCTAGCATATGGACAACACATAATAACAAACAAGACATGAATATTAAGAGTTGGAAAAAGAGAGAAAAAAAGCTTTGATAATACCTGTCTGGGCCACAAGATCAGAAATCACACAATACCAGGTTATAGTCCAACAGGTTTATTTGGAAACACAAGCTTTCGAAGCCTCGCTCCTTCTTCAGCTGTTAGTGAGTGAGGTTTCGAAAGCTTGTGTTTTCAAATAAACCTGTTGGACTGTAACCTGGTGTCGTGTGATTTCTGACCTTGCCCACCTCAGTCCAACACTGGCACCTCCACATCATGTCTGGACACAGGGATTGATGAGTTGTTTATTTTAGTTGTTTCTGATCCTTTTTAATCCCTTGATGATGACACAAGTGTGTTTGCGCTCCAATGTTCAGTCTTTCACTCATTACAAATTGTCCTCGTTCAGAGCTTCTGAAAGTGCTGCTTTTCCTCCTTTCTCATTTCAACAAGGGAATTTACAGAGGAAGGCAGTTGGCTGTTATGGGAGACTTTCTGGTACCTCCACACAAGAGATAGGGACATTTTTTAATGCTTCCTCATTGCAGGCTGTGCAACTCTCTATTGCACTAGCCCCAAATAAACCACGTTCACCTGGTCAGGACTCAATTAAAACATTATTGCTTAGCAATTGTCCCTCAGTTCAAAGACCACTGAGTCTGCGTTTCTGCTTTTGCTCTCAAAGTTCTAGGAAAACGCAGCATTGTATACAACTCACAATGTGCTCCATAAATATAATTTTTAAACTTTAAACAGTCTCTTTGGATATAATGTAATATCTTTTTTTTAAGTCCACACACCAAAAATAAAGAAGATGAAAAGATGTGGTCTTTACAGGGGATCAGAAAAAGAGAAAAAGTAATAAAGTTGAAGTCAATGTGACACTGCATATATGTGAGTATATACATTGTGACCATGCTGTGACTTTAAGAAGTTATTTTGTCCTAGTTTTATTTGAAGAGAGGTTGTAGGACAGAAGTGCTGAGCAGTCTACCAGACCACTACAGTAAATAGCTTGGGAAGCCTTCGGTTTTTTAATTAACAGCCTGAATGGGTGTGGCCAGCTCTTACAGATCAGGATTTCTAGGTTTTTAGGTTTAACTTTAAGCAGAAGCTATTGGGATCTCAACAGAAGCTTTGGTGAATGTCGCCTGGCTGCTACTCTCTCTGAATTGTCTCTTGATGTTTTTTTCCCTCCTGAATTGGAGAACTGCATGTGAGAATCTGTGTCTAAATATTCCTTTTCTCGAGGGGTGTGGTTATGGGAAGTTACTATATTGGAACAATTAAGTAGTAATGGATACCGCATCTATTATTCTATAAACTTTTCCAATAAAGTTGAGGTATTCTAAACTCCTCTTTCTTTGGTTGTATTTTAACTATAGTGCTTAAATAAATTGTGTTTTTCTTAACATCGAGGAGTTTGACCAGTCTCATTGCATCTGGAACATGCACTTCACATTTGCCTTTAAAAATAAGAAAAAGTTAGGGCCTAGGCTCCCTTTTTAAAGTATTACTAGGGGTCACAATTTCAAGGTGAGAGGGGAAAAGTTTAAGGGAGATATGCGTGGAAAGTTCTTTACACAGAGGGTGGTGGGTGCCTGGAACGTGTTGCCAGCGGAGGTGGTAGAGGCAGGCACGATAGTGTTATTTAAGATGTAGCTAGACAGATACATGAATGGCCAGGGAGCAGAGGGATACAGATCCTTGGAAAATTGGTGACAGGTTTAGATAAAGGATCTGGATCAGTGCAGGCTTGGAGGGCTGAAGGGCCTGTTCCTGTGCTGTAATTTTCTTTGTTCTTTGTTCTTTATTTTGAGGGGGTCTTGCCTAGTCCATAGCAACATACCCCTGTATATTTGTATACATTATAATTAATAAGATTGGGGAATTACAGGCGCAGATTGCCTTGTGGAATTATGAAGACCTGGCTTGAAGAAGGGCAGGACTACAAGTTAAATATTTGTATTTGCAAGATCTTCAGACAACATGAGAAGGGAAGCAAAAAAGAGGAGGGGTGATGTTTTGATGAAGGAGATCACTGGAGTACTGGAGAAAGAGGAAGTTTCAGAGGGTTCAAGGACAGAATGGGTTTGGCTACACCTAAGGAGTAATTACCATTGCTTGGTGAAATCTATAAACTGCCAACTAAAGGGAAGAATATGAAGAGCAAATCTGCAAAACAACTACAGAGAGGTGTAAACATTGCAGAGTAGCTATAATGGGGGACTTTAACTACCCAAACATGGACTGCAACAGTGGTAGTCTAAACGGCAAAGATGGGCAGACATTTTAGATCATCTTCAGAAAACAAATTGACAGTAGTATGCTTCAATTTAATAGGGAAGGATGCATTGTTGGACCTGGTTCTTGGAAATGGGTAGGCCAAATTGATCAAGTGTAAGTGGGGACATAGGAGACATAGAAAAATAGAAACTAGGAGTGGGCATTTGGCAGTTCAAATCCTCTGCACCATTCAATGCCATTTTTGCTCTTTTTTTTCATAGCCCTTGATGCTTTTAAAATCTAAAAATGTATATTTATCGTTCTCAGATATATTCAGTGACTTGGCCTCAACAGTCTTCTGTGATAGAGAATTCCATTGGTTCACTTGTCGTTTTGAACCAAGACATTTTTCCTCATTCTTAGTCCTAATCCCTGTATTCTGAGACTGCGAGCCCTAGTTCTAGATTCCCCAACCAAGGAAAGCATCCTTCTTGCATCCAGACATTTTAGAATCAGATCACTCCACCCTTATTGTTATAAACTCCATTGAATACAGGCCCAGTCAGATCAATGTCTCTCACAGGACAGCCCTTCCTCCTTGTTATCAGCCTAGTGAGCTTCCGCTGCACCCACTCTGTGGCAAGTTAATTTTTTCTCATGTAGGGAGACTGAAGCTGCACACAATTATCCATATGTACTTTGACAGTGATTATTGCACCTTAAGGCTTACGCTGATACTAGAAAAGGCCAAAAGGCAAAACCAATGTAGGAGTAATTAACTGGGGAAGAGCTGACTTCAATGGGGCAAGAATAGATCTGGCCCAGATAGACTGAAACCCAGAGGTTGCTGGGAAAAGCAGTACCTGATCAATGGGCTACCTTCAAAGAGGAGGTGGTTTTGGGGTGGTCAACAGATATTCCTGAAAAGGTAAAGGTGTGACAAACAAATACACTGCCTCCTGAATGACACAAGAGATAGAAATTAATTTAAAGAAGACAAAACATGTTTATGATAGGTGTTAGGTAATAAGATCATAAGACATAATAAGAGCAGAAGTAAGCCATACAGCCTATCGTATTTGCTCCACCATTCACTGAGATCATGACTGATCTGATAATCCTCAATTCGGCTTTTCTGCCTTTTCCCTATATCCTTGGTTTCCTGACTGATTAATAATCTGTTTCAGCCTTGAATGACATCGACCCAGCCTCAGTAGCCTTCTGCAGTAAAGAATTGCACAAATCTACTACACTCTGAGAGAAGAAATTCCTTCTCATCTCTGTCTTAAATGTGTGACCCCTTGTCCTGAGATTATATCCTGTGGTCTCCCACAAGGAGGAAACAGACTTTCTTTCTCTGCAGAGTTCCCTAAGAATCTTCTGTGTTTTAATAAGGTCACCTCTCACTCTTCTAAACGCCAATGAGTACATGCCCAACATACTCCACCTCTCCTCATGAGACAGTCCCTCCATACCTGGCAACAGTGTAGTGAACTTTCTCTGGACAAGTGAAATGCTAGTACACCTTTTCTGAGATAAAGGGACCAAAACAGTATTCCAGCAGTGGTCTAACTATCTCTTTGCATAGTTTTACCAATTAGTAAAACCTCTGTATTTTTATACTCCTTTCCCTTTGAAATAAAGAACTAGGCTGAACATAAAAGATGGAGAAGGGAGGTGAAACAACAAATAAAGAAAGCAAAGAGGGAAAATAAAAAATAAAGACTGGCTGCTAACTTAACTGGAAATCCCAAAGTCTTCCATAAATGCATGAATAGTAACAGGCTTCCATGTGGATAGAGATGAGTGAGTATTGGTTATGGATAAGGAGAACCACCAATTCGACCAGGACAACACCAAGATCCTGGGACAAGCAAAGCAGAGACAGGCACGGGAATTCTTAGAAGCCTGGCACTCCACGAAGAAAGCCATCAACAAACACATAGAACTCGACCCCATATACACTCCACTGCGAAGGAAAACCGGAAGTGAGGTAATCCAGCTCAACAGGCTCCAGAGTTTAAATAACAGGCGGGAAACACAACAGCGCTTTGTCAGAGGCTGCACTTAATGAAACGTCTATGGAACAACGACCAGCTCGGTGGACCAGATTACCACAAAGTCAATACAGTTACAAAATCTTATTCATATCCTATTCCATGGCTGGAAGCCTGTATAGAGAAGGTGGGACAGGCAAATTATATTTATAAGTTGGAATTACTCAAAGGATACTGGCAAGTTTCTTTATCCGAGAGAGTGAAGGAAATTTCGGCTTTTGTGACACTGCATGGTCTTTACCAGTTTAAAGTTATACCATTTAATATGAGAAGTGCACCAGCTACATTACAGAGACAAACAAAGACATTTCAGGATTATCTAATTGTGTGGTGTAAATAGAAGATCTGGTGATTTTTAGTCACACATGGAAGGAAGATTTGGAGCATCTATTGGAATTGTTTGATCAATTTCAGAAGGCAGGCTTGGTGATAAACCTGGCTATGAGTGAGTTCACAAAAGCCCAAGTCACATTCCTCAGCCATACCATTGGACATGGACAGATGGCCTGATGGGATGTGAAAACAAAGGTTATTGGTGAGTTTCCCATACCAATGATAAAGAGGGAATTCGATTCCTGGGATTGAGTGGTCTTTATTGGAAATTCGTACCAAATTTTATCAGTGTGGTTGGTCCGCTGACTGACTTGTTGAAGAAGTGCAGGAAGTTTCAGTTGTATGGAGGAGTATCAGAAAGCACTCGACAGCCTGAAAGCTGCCATGTTCTTCCAGATGGATGTGGTCATGTGTTTGGAAAGTACTGTCTAAACAGCGTCAGTGAATTTTTGCAGTGCATCTTGTAGATAGTACACAGTGCTGCTACTGAGTGCTAGTGGTGGAGGGAATGGATGCTTGTCGATGTCATGCCAATCAAACAGGTTGCTTTGTCCTGGTTGCTATCAAGCTTCTTGAGTGTTGTTGGAACTGCTCCCATCCAGACAAGTGGAGAATATTCCATCACATTCTTGACTTCTGCCTTGTAGATGGTGGACAGTCTTTGGGAAGTCAGGAGATGAGTTACTCACTGCAGGATTCTTATCCTCTGGAAGTAAAGTCTTGCTAGATTTATCATTTTAAATGAAACTGTTAGCCTGGGATCAGTAATAGTGGTGACCTCAGATTCCAAAAGTCATCAGTTCAAACTTCACTATGCATGATGAAACACATGGTCCACACAGGTACTTATGGAGGGTTAAAGAGGTGCTGTGCTGTCAGAGGCCCTGCTGTACAGCCTTAAAGCAATCGGGATGCAAATGATCCCAAGACTCCCTGTGAAAAAGTGCAGAGGAGGTCTCCTAAAGTCTAAACCTACACTACTACATTACCTAAAATCACTAAAACAGATTATCTGGTTGTTGGTGTTGGTGGAGCTTTGTTCTGTGTAAATTCCCTGCAGTGCTTCCTTGCATTACAATAGTAACCACAATTCTAAAACTGCATTTTGGCTGGAATGTGATTTGTAAGTATCAACAGACTATGAAAGTAGCACCATATAATTGCAAGCTCTTTCTTGATGCACAGCCTCACAAATATACATCTTTATTTATACATATGTACATAATATAATTGAGTCTCTGCAGGCAATGGGTACATTACAACACTGGCATTCAGTCTACTGCAGCACCACTGTCTAATGCTTAATGTAGAAGTTTCAATGTATTTCCTGTCCTGGTTCATTATGGAGGAAAGCCCATTTTCTATTATACCACTCCAGTGCCAGTCAATTGAAAATGTCTAATGTGTACTTAGGTTCATTTGTTGAAAGCCTTGCAAGGTCAACACTTTTTGTGCTCTGAGTACGAGAGACATTTAACATAAAAGCAATCGGTGGCAAAACAATACATAAATGTCAGCTAGGAAAATTGCATTACACTTCTTTTAACAGCTGGCTGCCCATTTGTACAGCTGTAGTAATTATGATGAAAAATGCTTTCTCCCAGCCATTGATTTTGACCTTTTAACCAGCGTAATTTCTACGTGCTGTACATTACTATCTCACAGCACTAAACGTGCACAAAATAATTAAAATCAATGTAGGTTCAGAGGTAGTAAAATGAAATCACAATTTTTATGAAGTCATGCAATATCAAAATCTGTAAGTGTCAGTATGTGCTTGTGCTATGAGGCTCAAAACCAACTTTGACCACGCACATGGTCAGCTGTCTGTGTATTTTCTTGTGTAGTTCAGGGCTCAAATTGTTTTTGTGTTTCACTATATCGAAGGCACTATGGAAATGCAGGATGTTGTTTAAGGACAAGAATTTAAACTCTAGCTTTAATTAAAATGGGACATGTTTGGACTGCAGTTGAATTTAGCATTTTGAGTTCGTTTAGCCATGAACAGCAGAGTGTCCAAAATCTTTTCCATTAAAAGCTATTAGTTGAATTCTAATGGATCTATCATCAAAATTGGAATCAAATCCATATATTGTTTATTTTCAGTAAGTGACAAATCAAAATATCAAATTGAAATTCTTGCAGCACATTTGAACTGTCAAGAAACATTTGCATTTAACAGTATCCCATGAGAAATTAAACAATATGAGATAAGGCAATGGTAGCCAGGCCCTTATTGCAGGATTTCCAACCTAGTGCCTCCAGTTTTCACTGGAGTGGGTTAAGTATGTGGATTGGTGTGGGTTGCCAGTCTGCACCCTGCATAAGGCAGTACTGACAGCTTTTAGGCTCTGGCTGAAGCACCAATGCACTAACATGTGTAGGACAGCATGGATGTTGCAAGCACGCAGGTAGGCACTAAGTGTGCAAGTAATTGAAAACAAGCAAGCAGCTCTGAGATGCAGCATGGTCCAGTCTTGGATGTTGCCCTTGCAAAGTATTCTTGCATCAGCCTGTCAATACTCAGTGCCGTATTGATATAGATATAGATGCACTGTCAGTCTGAGTGATCCTGTTTATAAAAACCTAAAGAACTACAGATGCTGGAAATCAGAAACAAAAACAGGAATTGCTGGAATAGCTCAGCAGGTCTAGCAGCATCTGTGGAGAGAAATCAGAGTTAACATTTCGGATCCAGTCACCCTTCCTCAGAACTGTTCTGAGGGTTCTCTGGAAGGGTCACTGGACTCAAAACGTTAACACTGATTTCTCTCCACAGATGTTGCCAAATCTGCTGAGCTTTTCTAGCAATTTCTGTTTTGGATCCTGTGTATGTGTTGAGGTGGGGACATGGATGGTGATGGGGGAAATGTCAAGGTATAAGGAGGGGCAATAGGCAGAACAGCCTTAGTGGGCTGGGCAGACATTAGGAAGGGCGGAGCAGGTTTGTTGGCATTGACCACTACCCTGGCATCCACCTCTCAGCATCTATCCAGCCAAGCCCTAAGATCTACTGCTTTCCGCATCAGGCACATGTTCCAAGATTACACTGATTTTAACATTTTCTGATGAAGGGTCTAGGCCCGAAACGTCAGCCTTTCTGCTCCTATGATGCTGCTTGGCCTGCTGTGTTCACCCAGCTCTGCACCTTGTTGTCTCTCTTACACTGATTTTGTTGTGTTTCTCTGGTATTTATCTTCAGGATTTTGGACTTGTTAATGACAAAACAATACTATTCCTGCAAGATTGTGTTCTATTATAAGTGTAGATCTGACCATTAGATGTGCTAAACATGAATAAAATTTAATTTGCAGAAACACTCAGTGAACATGATGAGCTGCAGTACTATTATAGGTTAGTAAACTAAAACATTAACTTTGTTTCTCTCTTCACAGAAGCTGCCTGATTTTCTGTTCATGTCTTAGACTTCCTGCTTCAGCTGTAACTTGTCTTTGTATTATTTAACTGGTATCTGGAAAATATCTGACCCAAAGTTTATAAATAAATAACAATAGTGCATTTCCACTAGCTTTACATGTTAAGCATTGACAGCGTATAAGCTAAAGATGTTAAACGTTTTAAGTGTAATGACATTGGAAGTTTACTCACATATCCCCTTAATGGAGAAGGAAGTTTGGAGAAGTGACTTCTTAACAATTTCCAATATAGTTTGGCTGGAAGCACTCTTGCCTCTGAATCAAAAGGATGCATGTTCAGCTTGCACATCAGAGAGAGATTCGACAATGACACTCTGGTGCAATACTGAGGGAATGCTGAACTGCTGATGTTTCGGGCCTAGATCCTTCTAGGCCTGAAACGTCAGCCTTCCTGCTCCTCTGATGCTGCTTGGCCTGCTGTGTTCATCCAGCTCTACACCTTGTTATCTCAGATTCTCCAGCATCTGCAGTTCCTGCTGTCTCTGGAATACTGAACTGTTGTCAGCACCACTTTCAGATGCAGTGTTAAAATGAGATTTCATCTGCCCTTACCAGTGAATGCATTTGCTCTGAACAATATTTATTTCCTGAAAAAAAAATCACTTTGTCACATTGCTGTCTGTGGGATCTTCCTGTGCGCAAGTTGACTGCTACGGTTTTATCATAACACCAATGACTGCTTCATTGTCTGTAAAGAGTTTTGGGATCATTTGGCGTTGTGAAAGGCCAATGTGATTCCTTTCTATTTGTTCCAGTGTTAAGTGTTTGGTCAGGAAATGGATAGTAATGCAAGGAAAATTGGGATAGCCAGCTCTTTGTACCAAGGTATGAATCATTGATATCTCAGCAATATCCTTGAAATGGATGCTTGATAAAGAGAATAGAGAATATCTCTTTGACCCATTCAGATTGGGACCCCACTGTGTCAAGAGGACTGCAATGTGAATTTCACCTGTCCATGTCTGGAACATGTAATGTGAAAGCACTGCCCATGGGTAGTCTAAGTAAGAGTTAAACAGGAAACAAAACATATTAAATAAATTTTGTAGGAGACCATACTCCATAATATTCAAACCTATCAAAACACAGGAAGGCGAAAAGCAGTTGTTTTTTCTAACAATTTAAGTTTTCCAATGTACTTCTCTTCCCCATTGTCTCCTGAAGGCAGTAATTATACTTATTACTAAATTACCCTGCCTTAAAAAGCTGTAAATTAAGCTTTCATACCAACTACAGAGTCTCACTTCAATATCTTTCCTAATAGCCTCCTGTAATAATGCAATGTCACTCAGTTCTGAACTATCCCTTAGGCATTTCCCCACTTTCCATCCTTCCATTCACAGCTCTCCAGGTTCCCTTTCCCTGCCCATAACTCTTTTCCTAAATCCTTACTCCTCTCCACTGCCTTTAATACAACCTCCTTCACTACCCATCTCTTGGCCCAAGCTTGTTTCCATTATGAATCGTTTTTGATGAGTCACGCAGAAAAGATTTTTTCTTTTGACTTGTTCACGGGACATGGACATTATTGGCTCGGTTTGGACTTATTTTCCATCTTTAATTGCCTAGAGTTTGTGAAAAATCCTTCATCTTGAAAGATGAGAAAAGAAGTATCGGTTTTCTGATAATTGTGAGTAAGTACTCACAGTTAGATATACTTCCAGCTGGAAGATGTGAACATGTTATGACATGATTGGCTAATATAATCATGTGTGCGATTTGAATAAGATTAGATAATATAATCATGTGTACTAATCTGGAATGTTTACTATGTGAACACAGATGGAGTTTCATAGATTCACAGAGCGCAGAAAATGCCCTTCAGCCCATCAAGTCTGCAGCAACATAATTAAAGGCACGCTAATCCCAATTTCCTGCACTTGTCCCATATTCTTGAATGTTATGATATTTGGAGTGCTCATCCAAATATTTTTTAAAGGTTGTGAGGTTTCCAGTCTCCACTACCTTTCCAGGCAGTATATTCCAGATTCCCACCATCCGCTGAGTGAAAAAAGTCTTTTCCCATATCCCCTCTGAATCTCTTGCCCCTTACCCTAAAACTCTGCCCTTTTGTGATTGACCCCTCAACCAAGGAGAAAAGCTGCTCTCTATTCACCCTGTCCATTCCCCTTAAAATCTTATACACCCCAAACATGTTCCCCCTCAGTCTTCTCTGCTCTTGAGAAAACAATCCAAGCTGTTCTAGTCTCTCCTTATAGGTCAATTTCTCCATCCTCGGCAACATTCTGGTGAGTTTCCTCTCTACTCTCTCTAGTGCTGTCACATCCTTCTTTAGTGAAGTGACTAGCCTTAATGTTACCTCCTTGCTTTTATAATTTATGCCATGACTAATGAAACCATATGACTTCTTAACTATCCTATCCCCGTGCTCTGCTGACTTCCGGGATCTGTGAATAATTACCTGAAGATTCCTCTGTTCCCCTAAGCTTCCCGGTGTCCTACCGTTTATTAAATACTCCCTCATCTTGTTTTTTCTTCCAAAGTGCATCACTTCACACTTATCAGGGTTAAATACCATCTGCCACTGGTCTGCCCATCTGACCAACCCATCTATATCTTCCTGTAAACTACAACCATCTTCTTCACTTTTTATTTCTAAAAATAGTATAAAAACGTTATTATTGCAGCAAAGATTTGAATTGTATGACATCTATGATATGTATGCCTTCCATAAATGCATAAGTAAACATTTAAACAAAGAAACATGAGTCTCATCAGGTCAAAAGAGGGAATAGAGGGCTAAATCCAACCCTACAGCATGAAGTTACGTCGAGCTACCGCGAACCATTTTTTCAAAAAAGAAAGGACACTGTGTGACTTTTCCTTTCAAAGTAATTAGAGGAAATTACGTGTCTTAAACTAAGTAAATAGACAAAATTCAAAAACAAAGTTGCTGGTAAAGCTCAGCAGGCCTGGCAGCATCTGTGAAGGAAAAAACAGAGTTAACGTTTCAGGTCCGGTGACCCTTCCTCAGAACAAAGACAGAACAGAACATAGACAAAGTTGATAGACTGTGGAACTAAGTTGTCCTATCCCCAGGATGGGGGATTTCAAGACTAGGAGACACATTTTAAGGTGAGAGGAGAGAGATTTAAAAAAGACAGAAAAAGCAAATATTTTACAGAGGGTGGTTCATGTGTGGAATGAACTTCTTGAGGAAGTTGTAGATGTGGGTACAATTACAATGATTAAAAGACATTTGGATAAGTACATGGATAAGAAAGGTTTGGAGAGATATGGGCCAGGAGCAGGCAGGTGGGACTAGTTTAGTTTGGGATTATGTTTGGCATGCACTTGATGGACTGAATGGTCTGTTTCCTTGTTGTATGACTCTATGTCTCAATGACTCTATGATTCACTTGAAGTCACATGCCTGATTTATTGCTGTCAAGAGTGTGGCTATTTGATACTTAGGATTTGAGTTAGGGTTTAGCCTGTGAACAGACAAGCTCAGCTTTCACCACCTACTTGAGAAACTATTTTCATGATCCTGTGGGGGAAGCCGAGAAATTGAAACATCTATTCTCCCTGAGAGGCTTTGTGAAGACATCCTGCTTGAACATATTGCTTCTTAAGAAGCTCCAAGTGACAAGTGCATTTGTCTAGTGACACCCAAACATGTACACTAGGTCACCAGATGGAAAGCCATCTGGAATTTTTCATGTGCTGACATTATATTCTCTGAGAATTAATAAATATTTGGCCAAAATGTTTTTTTTCAAAATTAATCTCTGCAAAGAAAGTTTCTTTATTTTCAAGTGGTCTCTGTGTTTGTGTATGAATGTTTGTTTACAGTGAAAGGTTAATATTGATACATTCATATTTCAAACCGTTATGTCTTTGTCAAATAAGTATTGTTTTTATTGTATTATTTTTATGGTAAATCAATAGTTTTGTTGTTTCTTTATTAAACTTGGTTAGTAGATCTTTTTATTTTGAACCTAATATTGATAAAGTATAAGTCAGCAATTAGATAAAACATTTACATTTATATTATGACCAGTGAAATAGCGGGACGAGAGAGAGAGACAAGTGCACTCCTCCAAACTTTGTCTTAAAAAGCTTTTGATTGGGTCTTGCATTCTCTCCTTGCTGTTTGCCTTCAAGATACGTCTATTGATATTTTTCTATGTTATATACTTAAATCACTCTTTTAAAGAACTACCACAGACACAATGGTCAGACACAATCAGGCCTCTGTCCTGCTAAGATTCTCTAATTATACATTAAAGGCACTCAAACTAAAAGCTACTATTGTTCTTGCTCCAATGTTCCTCCAGCTGTAGCAGTTCTCTGCTCTGTCACCTGAATCAAAAAATTCGTTCTTTAGTGACCTGCTGAACTAGAGACTTTCTTTTTAAAGAATTGCTGTCATTGCCAAGCTCAGTCCCAGAAGAATTAAGGTAATGGTTAGAAACAAAGGATTGATTTACTGGCCATTTCACACAGTGATGAGCCTAAAGCCCAGTGCCAGTGTTGCAATTACAGTCACATTTCAACAGTTTCAAAGATTGTGGATGCTGTGATTGTGAAGCAGCACAATTACATGCAATTTAGAAATCTTTCGTCTTGCAAATGCTTACCTAAGAGATCAGTCAAAAGGAATATCATGGCTTCAGTGACAATCGAAAACTGTTCTGAGTGTACAGGCAAAACTGTGATTCTAATCAGTCTAATTTCAAAAGATATCCAAAAAAAGTAGGTGATCATTCAATAATTTTTGATATATGATTTAGGCATGGTCCTTAAAATTGCGTTAATTAGTAATTATCAGAATGAAACTACTGAGATTTATAAAAGAGAGTGAATGCTGGAAGACTTGTCTTTCTCTGACAGTCCTACCACAGCACAACATTTTTTAGCCATTATGTAGCTGTAACTTCTCAGTATTTTTATATGATCATTTTTTAGCGCTATGCATACTTGAAACACTTGCCTACTGAGGAAACTAGAAAGTTAACAGTGACTGCAAAGATTTGGATTGTCATAAAAACCCAAAGGAGTCAACAACGTCCTGCCAGGAAGGCAAGTTGCCTGGTTTACAAGTGACCCCATCTTCATACCAATGTGAGTGGCTCTCCATTGACCTCTGAAATGGTTGAGTAGAATACTCAACTATGATTAGACTAACCTCAGGAGATAGCTAAAATGAGCATCTATTTCATGATTTTCAATATATCATTAAGGCACACTGCTCAAAGTCTAAGTAACAATCACTACTAATCAAAAAACTGAATCTACTTTGATATATAAAAGATTGTGGATGTTGCAAATATTGGAAAGTTAATGTCAGTCTTTCATATACCAATGCCCCAATACGGGGCAGGCATTGGTTGGTTCAGTTGGGTGGATGGCTGTTTTGGGATGCAGAGTGATACCAACAGCGCAGGTTCAATTCCCACATCCCTTGAGATTACTCTGAAAGTCCCACCTTCTCAGTCTCACCCCTTGCCTGAGGTGTGGTGACCCTCAGGTTAAACACACCGCCAGTTGCCTTTCTGTCTCAAAAGAAGCGAGTAGCCTAATGGCCCTCTGAAACTGTGACAACTTTGCTTTACTTTCAGATATACATATAGAAGAAAAATATGATAATGTTCTCTAGTTGTAACCAGAGAAATAGCTGTAATTGATTCTCCTCCATTTCTTATTGGTTTTTTAAGGAGACGTGAGCATCATTGCCCAGCTCAGCATTTGTTGCGAAACCCCAATTGGCCTTAAGAAGGTGGCTTAGTAGTGCTGTTAGTAAGGGAGGTCCAGGATTTTCACCTGGTAACAGCGGTGATATATTTCCAAGTCAAGGTGGCAAGTGGCATGGAGGCAGTGGTTTTCCTATGTATCTGTTGTATCCTTCATCTTCTGAGTAAAAATTGTGAATGGTGCTATTGAAGAAGCTTTGGTAAGTTGCTGTGGTGCATCTTGTAGATGTTATATATTGTTGCCACTGTACTTCAGCTGTGGACAGTGTGAGTGTTTAAGATGGTGGATGGGATTTCATCCAAGTGGGCTACTTTGTCCTGGATGGTGTCAAGTTTCTTGAGTGTTGTTGGAGCTGCACCCATCCAGGCAAGTGGGGAATATTCCATCACACTCCTGACTCGTGCCTTGTAGGTGGTGGACAGGCTTCAGGAAGTGATTTGCTCACCTCAGAATTCCTGGCCCTTGACCTGCTGTTGTCACTATAGTAACTGTGTGGTATGTCCTGTTCATTTTCTGGTTAGTGGTAAGCCTCCAGAATGTTGATTCTGGGGGATTTCAAGAATGATAATGCTGGTAAATGTCAAGGGAGATGGTTATGTCGCCTGCATAATTACGTTTGGTGTCTGCCAAGAATGTATATTTAGTCCCCTCCTATTTCTTATCCATGCTGTTCTGAAGCAACATCTTCAAAAAACAGAACCAGTTTCCAAGTGTAAATTCATAGCATGAAAATCTATGTAATTATCACCACTCTCGGCATCTCCAATGTATTTTGGTTGCTAGATTGATTGCCTGATATGCAATACTGGGGGAGAACTATTCCTATTTTGACCTCCTGAGCATTCATTAATTGGAACTAGGAAAGCTAATGGAACATTAGCTTTTATCACAAGAGGACATGATTACAGGGCTTGCAAAATCTTGCTTCATTTGTTTAGAACCTTAGTTAGGGTCACTTGGAGAATTCTGTGTAGTTTTAGCCCCTTACCTCAATGGTCATCGAGGGAGTACAATGAAGGTTCATCAGACTTGTTCCTGGGATGGTGGGACTGTCCAATGAAGAGAGATTGAGGAAATAGGATGAGAGGTCATCTCATTGAAATCTATAAAATGCTTAAAAAGGATAGACAGAGTAGATGCAGGTCGGGTATAATTTCTGGCTAGGGAGTCTAGAACCAGGAAGCACAATTATAACATAAGGGGAAGCCACTTTGGACTGAGTTGAGGAGTTATTTTTTCACTCAAAGCATTGTGAATCTTTGGCATTCTCTACCCCAGAGGGAAGTGGGAATCCTGTTTTTGAGTTAGAGATTGAGATAGAGATTGACAAATTTCTAAAGACCAATGATGTAAAAGAAAATGGGGCTAGTGTGGGGAAGAAAAGAAGCTTTGTAGGAGATGATCAGCCACAATAACATTGAACGGCTTTCTCCTGTTCCTACGATCATTTGTTTCTGGTGGCAGCTGGTTGAGCCCTTAGCTCTAGAATTCCCTTTCTCTCCACCTGGTTACTTATCTTACTGCCATTACAATGCTCCTTAAAACCTACTTCTTTGACTCCCTTCCCTCCATTTAAACATTTCTTAAAACTTACCTCTTTGGCTAAATATTTAATATCTCCTTCTGCAGCTTTGCGTCAAACTTTGCTTGACGATGCTCCTGTGAAATGTCTTGGGAGAGTTTATTAAAATGTAAGGTGATGTTGCTGTTGTAGTTGAAGTTTGTGAGACACATCTGTTCCTCTTTGTCCTGTTATTATATGAAGTTGTTTAACAGGAAGATTTATCCTTGGCTGTTGTACAACTCCCAGTATCTGACTGTACGTTGTCCTACATTAAATACATAATTCTCAAATATGTTGAATTTCAGGGAATTTGTACTGATGCCAATTTAAAATACAATCAGAGAGATGATGGGCTTAATGATGCAGCCCATCTGAGTAGGCAGATGAGGTTTAAGTGTCTCCCATTATCTGGCCTCCCGTTATCTAGTTTCGAAGGAGAGAAAAGTACAAATAAAGTATTTATGTGGTATTTTGTCTCTTAGAAACACTTTGAGTCTCTTCACAAACATTACAGTAAAGTTACTTTGAAGTTTGGTGACTTTTATAGAAGGAAATGAAGAATCTTTCCTCATGTGGCAAGACCCCATAAGTACCACTGGTATCTTTAATCAGCAGTAAGGTGTACCATTTTCTTTGTTGTGAAGCCAAGAATGCATGTGTGAGGATATTTTGTGATCAGGTTTATATTGAGGCAAAGAAAATGGTTGATTTGTCATTTGTCTTTCCATCCACATAATAAGAGATTTGAAACCCTGCCTATTTGATGTGAGATAATTTTGGATGAGGTTACAATCTCCTGGGGTTAAATGGACTCTTTCATTTTAGTCAATTTTAACAAGACCACCCTTGATTTTCCTTCCAGCACAGTGTCTTTACCTGATGCAACAAGGCTTATGTCATCATGTGTAACTTAATGGGCAACATGGTATTGAAAGATCCAACAGATGTTTATTGCAAGCCAATGCTATCTACACATTTTAAATTCACAGCTACCTGGGCTGAGCTACCATTAAACTGTTCAGTTCTGAAGGGCAACATATTCCATCAACATTTCTTTGCTTCAAGTGGCCAGAATTAAGATGGAGTCTGATGAGTACAATGTGATTGTGTAGTGATTGTGACGACGTCAGCCAAGTGGACCTCATAGAATATGAGTTCCCTGATTGGGTGTGTTAATCTGGTTCAATCAGGGAGCCCTGGCTGACAGATATAAACAGGCGTGTCAGAGGTTCTGTTCACTCTGAGAGCTGGCTCTGAGGTAGCTGGGTCAATGTCAAGGACTCTCCCTGTGTAAATAAAGGATGACTTGGTGATGGGAGTTATTACAGTGGTGACAAGAGAAAAGTAAGATCCTGAATAAATTCACTCGCAACAGTCGCCTTTGAGTTGGGGGTAAGCATTTCTGGCATCATGCCATTATTTGGGAAGCTTGACTTGTTTGATTCTGCTGTTGAAGACTGGGCCCAGTATGAGGAAAGAAAGTGTTATTTTTCTGACATTGGGGCAGATGAAAAACAATGAGTAATCCTTCTGACTGCTGTGGACCTGCAGCTTTCTGAGTTAAAAGGGCTTCAGTTTCGCAGTGGCACAGGACACTAAGACCTTCCAAGAGTTGATGGAGTTGGTTAAGGAATATTATGACCCCAAACCTCCTCTAAGCCTGAGATGCTTTTGGTTTTATTCAGCTGTTAGAGAACCAGGGGAATCCGTATTGGGATTTTTGACGAGGTGAAGAAGACTGGCAAAGACATACGATTTTGAGTTAACCCTTAATGAGATGCTGAGAGGTCATTTCGTATGTGGGATTAATGACGTAACTATGCAAAAGCACCTACTAGCTGGAACCTAATCGGACTTCAAACAGGCAGTACAACTGGCTTTGACATTAGAAAATGCAGCAAGTGGAACAAATGAGTTGCAGGGTATTCTGATGGAAGTGGACACCATGTCCAGTCTGACTGAGCTTGGGGAACACCACTTGAGTGAAGGCAATTGCATAGCCTCACTCAGGGCATGTCCTGAACAGAGGGACTATAAGTCAGCCCACAGCAAAACCCCAAAACAAAGCCAAGCCTTGGCCAAATGGTTAAAGTTTTCTTCAGGATCTGGGCCAGCAAGCCAATGTAGTTGCTGCTGGTATGCAGACTCGAGACACTGGAAGAGTCCCACTGGACCTAAATTGAGTAAAATAACTCATAAGCTGGTTTCCAGGAGAGTGCACACCCTGGAAAGTTTCCCGACATCTTATTTGGAACAGGTAAATAACGTAACAACTTCCAAATCGAAAACAATCAAAATAAACATCTGGTGAAATGGTTAGAGATAACAATGCGCAGATCTGGATGAACACAGCAGGCCAGGCAGCATCAGAGGAGCAGGAAAGCTGACTTTTCGGGTCTAGACCCTTCTTCAGAAATGGAGGAGGGGAAGGGGATTCTGAAATAAATAGGGAGAAAGGGGGAGGCGGATAGAAGATGGATAAAGGAGACGATAGGTGGAGAGGAGACAGACAGGTCAAGGAGGCAGGGTTGGAGCCAGTAAAGGTGAGTGTAGGTGGGGAGTTAGGAAGGGGATAGGCTGGTCCAGGGAGGTCGGACATGTCAAAGAGGAGGGATGAGGGTAGTCGGTAGGAGATGGGGGCGCGGCTTGAGGTGGGAGGAGGGGATAGCTGGGAGGAAGGGCAGGTTAGGGAGGCGGGGACAAGCTGGGCTGGTTTTGGGATGCGGTAGGGGGAGGGGAGATTTTGAAGCTTGTGAAGTCCACATTGATACCATTGGGCTGCAGGGTTCCCAAGCGAAATATGAGATGCTGTTCCTGCAACCTTCGGGTGGCATCGTTGTGGCACTGGAGGATGCCCAGGATGGACATGTCGTTCAAGGAGTGGGAGGGAGAGTTGAAATGGTTCACGACTGGGAAGTGCAGTTGTTTGTTGCAAACTGAGCTTAGGTGTTCCACGAAGCAGTCCCCAAGCCTCTGTTTGGTTTCTCCAATGTAGAGGAGGCCACATCGGGAACAGCGGATACAGTATACCACATTAACAGATGTGCAGGTGAACATTTGTTCAATGTGGAAGGTCTTCTTAGGGTCTGGGATGGGGGTGAGGGGGGAGGTGTAGGGGCAGGTGTAACACTTCCTGCGGTTGCAGGGAATAGCGCCAGGGGTGGTGAGGCTGGTGGGGAGTGTGGAGCAGACAAGGGAGTCATGGAGAGAGTGGTCCCTCCGGAAAGCAGATAAGAGTGGGGAGGGATAAGTGTCAGAGGTTCTGCTCACTATGAGAGCTAGCTCTGAAGAACTGGATCAATGTCTGGGACTCTCCATGTGTAAATAAAGGGTGACTTGGTAGCACGATACTGGCCTCTGTGGAGCTTTTTCAGTGAGCGTTTCTCTTAAAGGCATACAGATGTACTGTGTCTTTTAAAGGTGTACTGGTATACTGTGTCTTTTGAAGGTAGACTGGTATACCATATCTCTCTTTTAAGGGTATACCAATAAACTAAATGTCAATTTTTCTTCATTAACCAAAACCCTCCTCAACTAAGTGATGAGAAATCCTATTATAGGAACTAGTTCTTCCCATTTCTTGCATGTGGGTTCCTGTTTCAAACTGTGCACATGAAGTTGATAAACTGATGGAATGCTTGTAAGGAGCTCTTCTTCTGGTATTACTGATGTCTTGTTCCCATTGGAGGGAGTAGACAAGTAATTTAAATGATAGTAAAACATCAGTACGACTGAAATCTCTTTCTGAAATGGGTGAACTAAACAACTTTCCCACAAGTTTGCCATGTCCTTAGAAGGCAAGTTTTGAACATCTGAATTGTATTCTTGCACAGAACTCTTGAAAATTAGCTTCCATTGGCAATCGTTTCAAGTCTGTAGATGCCTATCTAATATGTTATTTTTTTGAATACATGTATTCATTAAGCAATAACAAGATAAATGTTAGAACTAAAGTGAAAGTGAGGCAATCGATATTCACTGGTGACAACAACAACTTAGATCTACAGAGCTCCTTTAAAACAGCAGAATATTCCAAAGCACGTCACTAAAATGTTAGCTATTAGCATTTAACAGTAGGTCTCAGAAAGAAATGTTAGAAAACCTGATTAAAGAGGTAGGTTTTATGGCTTACGGGGAAAGACAGTTAAAAAGGCACGGGTATTTAGAAAGAATTTCCAGAGCTAATGATCTAAACAGCTATAGGAATGACTGACATTAATAGTGACATGAAAATTCAGGGATGTGGGAGGGGCCAGCATTGAGGAAGGGCAAAGATAGCTCAGAGGGCTGAAGGGCCAGCAGAGGGGTGAAGCCAGGGTGAGCCAGGGTAGGTGAGCAGACATCCAACTAATGGGGAGCACAGGAATTTTAATGTCAGTCAAGATGTGGAGTTTCTGGCCCTTTAGAGATGGGAACAGAGGTGGGACATGGGAAAAATGAGTGTTTAGGCATGCCCAAAATTTCCACCTGCCACTATTTTCCCAAGGGTGAGGAAGATAACCTCTGCTATGGGTAAGATGCCTAACGTTGTAATGGGCTCAGTAAAAGCCTCTTATTTAATGTTTAGCGATGAGGACAGAGCTGTTGTCAGGTGCCAGGCCAGCATGATGGACTCGGTTGCAAGCTTTGGTGAGCACTTTCTGTTTGTGCTGCAAATAGCAGAGGGATCTGTTTTATAAAAATGTGTGATTTATGTAAAACATTTCGCCAACATTCCACTGTGCCACCACCTCTGTTGTGTCTGTCCTGCCAGTGGGACAGGATATGTCCAGGGATAGTGACAGTGGTGTCTGGGATATTGTCTGTAAGATAAGATTCCGTGAGTATGATTATGTCAGGCTGTTGCTTCATTAGTCTGTGAGACAGCTCTCCCAATTTTGACACTAACCCCCAGATATTACTCAGGAGGACTTTGCAGGAATGACAGGGCTGTTTCCTCCGTTGTGTTTTCTGGTGTCTAGGGGGTTGTTGCCAAGTGATCCGTTCAGTTTCATTTCTTTGAGACTTCATAACAGTTGGTACCCTTGCTGGGCCATCTCAGAGGGCAACTGAGAGTCAACCACAATGCTATGGGTCTGGAAAAACATGTAGGCCAGACCAGTTAAGGATGGCAGATTTCCTTCCCTAAAGGACATTAGTGAACCAGATGGGTTTTTCCAACAATCGAAATTATTTCATGGTCATCCTGCATTTTTAATTCCAGATTTTTTTATTGAATTCAAATTCCACCATAGACCATAGTGGGATTCGAAACCGGGTCCCCAGAACATTAGTTGAGTTTCTGGATTAATAGTCTAGCGATAATACCACTAAACCATTGTCTTCCCAGTTTCATATTCCATATTGATTGAATTTCAATTCCACCAGCTGCCATGGTGGGATTTGTATGCATGTCACCAGAACATTAATCTGGGCCTCTGGATTACTAATCCAGTCACATTGTCATCATTGATATAACAAGGTGTAGAGCTGGATGAACACAGCAGGCCAAGCAGCATCAGAGGAGCAGGAAAGCTGATGTTTTGGGCCTAGACCCTTCTTCAGAAAATGTCATCATTCCCCAGTTCAGATGATTTTAGATTTCATAAAACTTGGCCCTTTGATCACGCTATGAGCTAAAAGTCAGTGCTTACTTTAAGTCTGTTAACATGCCTAATCATCAAAAAGGGAAGAGAGAAATTTTAATTTGATGCATTAATCTTATGCGGGTTAACATCCTTTAATGTAATTTCAAGGTCTGTGCACTTTCGTTATATTAACTAACTTAACTGAGTTTCAAATCAGTCAATAAAGACAAAAAATACAACCTAATTTGAAAACAATTTAAGAGGAAGAAATAGTTTCTAAAAACCGAAAGAATTGTGGATGCTGCAAATCAGGAACGAAAACAGAAGTTGCTGGAAAAGCTCAGCAGGTCTGGCAGCATCTGTGAAGGGAAATCAGAGTTAATGTTTTAGGTCTGGTGACCCTTCCTCAGAACTGTTCTGAGGAAGGATCACTGGGCCCGAAATGTTAACTCTGATTTCTCTTCTTAAATGCCGCCAGACTTGCTGAGCTTTTCCAGAAATAATTTCTGTTTCGATGGAGATGTTGTTTGCATCCAACATCTGGATGCCTGAATATTTGTGGAGACAAATACCTTTGTTGTTTCAGAAATAGTGTTGGAGACTCAAATCCTACCAGTGAACAAGTATCTACCATTTTTGTGATATGAGGGAAGAAAGGGGACAGATTCCAACTTGCACACTTGTGATTCTAAATGGCAAATATGTGAGTTAAAGGAGAAAGTCTGGAGCAGTAATAGGGATAGTAGGAATTGCCGATGCTGGAGAATCTGAGATAACACAGTGTAGAGCTGGATGAGCACAGCAGGCCAAGCAGCATCAGAGGAGCAGGAAGGCTGACGTTTCGGGCCTAGACCGTTCTTTTCTGAAGAAGGGTCTCGACCCGAAACGTCAGCTTTCCTGCTCCTCTGATGCTGCTTGGCCAGCAGTAATAGGGTATCCTTTTTCAGAGGTAACGTACAGCTTTAGTTATGGCCCTGGGACACATTTTGAGAAGTCATGTGCCCTTTAGGGGCACTCACGTGCTTTCTGGTGCTGTCTGTGGGAGCTGTCAAGGCTGTTACAACTCCTGTGTGTCAAATATTTGAAAAAAGTATGTATTAAAAATCAATACTTGCTATTTTGCTCTGACTTTTGATGTAAGACTGAGGAACATAATTACAGTATTAGTGCTGCATGTTTAATTTCACAACCTTTTATTATCACAGTGGGCTCCCTGTCAGTTCACAGTTAGCTTAGCAGCTCCAAGTGGTTAAAAACTCTTTGGAATAGGACTGTGAGTTCCATTTTTAATGATTAAATGCAACCAAATGCAGTGAATTATTTTGTTATATTAATTAGAGCGTTCTATTTGAAATAGCAAATTTGTCAATAGACACTCAAGAACTCTTTTTTAACATGGATCTGGGGTCTGTCCATGAGAGGTAAAAAGTAAAGTCACCATAGTCCTCCCAGACCATAGGGCTGTCCTGATTGAAGAGAGATGACTGATGGTTGTTTAACCTGAGGGTCCCCACACCTCAGCTGAGGGGAGAGGTTGAGAAGGAGAGTCATTCATGGTAACCAGAGCCGGTTGTGGGAATTGATGCACTTGGCATCACTCACCAGACTTCCAGCTGAGTTATGATTAGTTCACATGGTAGGTGTAAGGGCAAACCTCCCTGAGGATCACCACCTTGTTGTGGTGGATAGGCTTGTGTGTGTATCCACGGACCGAGAGCTAAACCATCTGAAGCATCAGGGTCACCCATGATGGTAAGGTCAAGGAGGAGGTTCCAGACAAAGCATGATCCATGAAGACCTCAATGGAGGAGTAGGCGGAGAATGATAGCAGAACTTAAAATTAGAACATCATGATAGTTTTGAGGGTGAATGGAGGCTAATGAGAAGAGCTGCCAGCCGTCTTGGTCTCCGTGCCACTGGGCTTCAACAGCTATGTATCAAGGTCCATGCGGTGATTGTCTGTGCACCAGGCTCCCTACATTAAAAGGTGTCACATAAAACCATCCTCCCAAGAGCTACCAGTCCTACTTGTGTCCTGGATAAAAGTCCTATGGTGATCAGCTACTGGCAGAGGGGGCCAATCTGTGATATCTGGAAGCCCCTCATCATAAACTGACACATTAGACTATGGGTGTTAGATTCAGTTGCCTTGTTCCCATATAAGGCAGCTATGCCCAGGACTGAGCAGCCCTTTTAAGACCTGCTTTGCTCACCACCATAGGGGAGGGGGCTGGAAAAGGTGCCCTAAAAATAGCCTGCCTCAAAACTCCTGACTGGATTACCACGTCCAGAGGGATCACCCACATGTGGTCAGAAATTAAGATTAATAAACTTTGGAGCCTGGACTGTAAGAACTCTGATGGACCAACTAACAGTGACCGGCCTGAGAGAAGAACTGCGATCATAGTCAGAGAACTGAAGAGATGCCAGATTGACCCAGCTGTTCTTTCTGAAGTTCACCTTGCAGACAAAGAGCAACTGAAGGAGGTGAAAGGTGGTTACACCTTCTTCTGGAAAGGGAAGGCAGCTGATAAACCCAGAATTCATGATAAAAAATGAAATGACAGTGGACGCTGGAAATCAGAAACAAAAGCAGAAGTTGCTGGAAAAGCTCAGGAGATCTAGCAGCATCTGTCGAGAGAAATCAGAGTTAATGTCTCGGGTCCAGTGACCCTTCCTCAGAAGACCATGACCTACAGGCCCAGACTAAATCTGTGGTCTACAAAGCCATTGTTCTTCCCACACTGCTACATGGAGCTGAAACGTGGACTACCTACAGTAGGGACCTTAAAGCACTGGGACGACACCACCAGAGATCCCTATGAAAAATCCTGTGCATCGCCTGGGAGGACAAGTGCACTAACACCAGGGTCTTGGAGGAGGCCAACATAGCCAGCATCACCATCATTGTAATTCCACATCAGCTCTGGTGGACCGGCCATGTCATCCAAACGCCCAACTCACATCTCTCAAAACTGATCATAAAGTCCTCCCAGCTGAAGGAAGGTCAGCGTGCCCCTGGTGACCGAAAGAAATGCTTCAAAGGTAACATCCGGAATAACCTCAAGAAATTCTATAACAGCATCAAAAACTGGGAGGACATGGCCACAAACTGGAATCACTGGACAAACATCATCCAGCATGGAGCTATACAACATGAAAACAATCCCTGCCGCTCCGCTGAACAGAAGCGGCTGTTGCGCTAGGAGATACAGAACATCAGGAAGGCCCTCCCACCAGCACCTCCAACCGCCATTACCACCCACCGATGCTCACACCGCAATAGAATCTGTGGATCTCGGATTGGCCTCATTAACCATCTAAAGACTCAGAAATAGATGACTTTATGGAGGACAATCATACTCGTCCTGAGTGATCACTGACGACAATGATGATGGTAAGGGCAAAGTGTGGTTGGTGGCGGCATGGGTTGTTGTAAGTTGATATTAAGTGGCATTAAGTTGGCAATGAACAGCCATGGAGATGGGTAGAGGGGCATAGATTTGGCTGGATGGCATGAGGTGTCAATTTGTTCAGGGGCTGGCTGGGTGGAAGGCCTGCGTTAATGTACCAGTATGTGTGGGAACAATGAAGAAAAACAATAAAGCAAAAATTAAAGCCCTCCAGCCCTATCCCCACACATGCTAATCCATGACTCCTACCCTAACCCTAAAGACCCCTCAAATCTTCCATGAAAACCAATGCACTCCATGGCTTTTAATAACTTTGATGCCAACTTAGTGTCACTTATAGCAGCTCATGCCCCAGCTATTACGAATTGTCCTGGCTCAGCGTGCCTGATATCATAGAATCATAGAATCCCTGCAGGGTGGAAACAGGCCATTCAGCCCATTGAGTTCACACCACCCCTTTGAAGGGCATCTCACCCAGACTAAGCCCCTACCCTATCCCTGTAACCTTGCGTTTAATCCACCTAACCTGTACATCTTTGAACTGTGGGAGGAAACCAGAGCACCTGAAAGAAACCCATGCAGGGACACGGAGAGAATGTGCAAACTCCTGCCAGACGTTGCCCAAGGATGGAATTGAACCCAGATTCCTGATGCTGTGAGGAAGCAATGCTAACCACTGAGCCACCTTTCTGTGATATGAAGAGCAAAATTTGAGGCCTGGGTTTCACTTTAAAATGAATATAAAAGTGAGGCAAGCCAATGGAAATGGATCAGTGGGTGTCTGAGGAACGCAAGGAGACAAAAAATAAAGAAGCTGGAGTAGACGATGTGGTCTGTTGAGCTTGAGCTGTCATCCAATGCCATCATGGCTGATCTTGATCTTCAACTGGACTTCCCATCACCAACTCCCCTCAGACTCAGTGTATCAGACCAGAATTCTCAGTCTTAAATGTGTTCAGGGATAGAGCATCTACAACCTTGAAGGGCAGGGAATTTCAAAGGTTCAAAATCCTTTGAGTAATGCAATTTCTCCTTCTTTCAGTCCAAAGTGTTTGTCCTCTTATTCTGTAACTGTGACCCTGCCCTGTGGTGATAATCTCTCGGTGTCTACACTGACAAACTCCTTCAGAATCTTGTACATGTTAATAAGATCGCCTTTCATATAGTAGCATATCGGAGAGGAAGAAACTTTTCCCCTCAGTAGAGGGGACAATTATAGGGGCATTGATTTACTGTAAAGGGCTGGACGTTTAGAGGTAATTTAAGGAATGATATTTTCACTGGGGAGGGGATAGCCTAGTGGTATTGTTGCTAGACTATTAATCCAGAGACCCAGGCAATGTTCTGGGGATATGGGTTGGAATCCTGCTGCAGCAGGTGGTGGAATTTGAAATCAATAAAAATCTGGAGTTAGAAGTCTAACGATGACCATGAATCCATTCCTAATTGTCAGGAAAATCCCATCTGGTTCACTAATGTCCTTTAGGGAAGGAAATTTGCCATCCTTACCTGGTCTGGTCTACATGTGACTCCAAACCCATAGCAATGTGGGTGACACTTAACTGTCCTTTGGACAATTAGGGATGGGCAATAAATGCCGGCCCGGACAGTGAGACCCACATCCCACGAATGAATAAAAAAAACACCTCTATCTGGAACTCACTGGCAGGAACCATCACAACATTAAAGAAGTATTAAGATGATTATTTGAAGTGCCACAGCATACAAGGTTAGGGACCAAGTCCTGAAAAATGGGACTATGATAGATAGATGCTTGATGATTGGCATGGATGTGATGGCCTGTTGGCCTCTTTCCACACTGTAAAACTCTATGACAGCATTAACATCTATGTTCCACACCTTTTACAAAAATGCTGACTTTCTATCCTTATGACCAGAATGATTTCCAACATAATGCTCTTCACAAACTCTGCTATCTTGTTGCCCACTCACTTCACTTGTTGATATTTCTTTGCGGCCTCTGTGTCCACCCCATAGTTTATCTTTCCACCCAAATTTGTATTGACAGCAAATGTATATCATCGCTCTCGGTCTTTTCATCCAAGTTACTAATATAGTTTGTAAATAGCTGAGACCCTGGCACCAATTTTTACATCACTCTGATACACAGATCCACACGAATATGCACGTACACAAGAGGTGAACAGGCACACATGAACATACACAACTAAGCAGAGACATACGCACATACACTCAGAAACATGAACAGGCATATCTACTCAGAAACATATAAAGACACACACACACACACACACACACACACACACACACACACACGCACACAAACACATGCAATATGATGTAAGGAAAACCATTTTCACCCAAAGTTTGAGAGGTTGGTGGGGACCTGGAACTCACTGTAAGGGTGGTAGAGGCAGAAACCTTCACAGCACTTAAGAAGCATTTAGATGTACACTTGCAATGACAATGCACACACATCTGCGGGCCAAATGCTGGAAAATAGGATGAGAATAATAAGGTAGATGTTTTTGACCAGTGTAGACTCAGTAGGCTGAGGGGCCTTTTCCTGTGCTGTAGACCTCTGTGACTCTATGAAACCCACATGCTCAGCTAAGCACAGATGTACACTGGTATCTGCTCAACCACACAGACAGCCAGTTATGTTCAGTCGAATAAACACAGGTGCGTGTGCGCACACACACACACACACACACACATTTGTACAGACCCACAGATACACGTACGCAGCCACATACAAAACAAAGTCTCATGCATGCAGACACATAAGCAGTACAGGTGCATCCACAGATGTGCATAACAAAAATAGTTTCAATCTCAAATAAAATAATGTCATAGGACAGGACAAATTTATAGTCGTTGCACCCTTGTCTGCCAAGGGAAACTCCATGTGACTGATGCCATGGGGTGTCAGTTTATGGATTACCAAGTTTTTTTTATTATATGGCAGTTGGGCTATAAAATGAGCCAGCCCCCGAAACAGGACTGAGGACTGTAACGCATGGTTAACTGGCATCAGTTGAGTGGATTGCAGGCAGTAAGCCAACTTTGTACTAATGACAGTGATTCCAACATGCAGCCAGCTGCCACCCGAAGGTTGCAGGAACAGCACCTCATATTCCGCTTGGGAACCCTGCAGCCCAATGGTTTCAATGTGGATTTCACAAGCTTCAAAATCTCCCCTCCCACTACCGCATCCCAAAACCATCCCAGCTCGTCCCCGCCTCCCTAACCTGTCCTTCCTCCCACCTGTCCCCTCCTCCCACCTCAAGCTGCACCCCCATCTCCTACCTACTAACCTCATCCCACCCCCTTGACCTGTCCGTCCTCCCTGGACTGACCTTTCTCCTCCCTAACTCTCCACCTACACTCACCTTTACTGGCTCCATCCCCGCCTCTTAGACCGGTCTGTTTCCTCTCCACCTATCCTCTCCTCTATCCATCTTCTATCCGCCTCCCCATCTCTCCCTATTTATTTCAGAACCCCCTTCCCCTCCCCCATTTCTGAAGAAGGGCCTAGGACCGAAACGTCAGCCTTTCTGCTCCTATGATGCTGCTTGGCCTGCTGTGTTCATCCAGCTCTGCACCTTGTTGTCTCGGATTCTCCAGCATCTGCAGTTCCTACTATCTCCTCCATTGTCTGCTGGCAGCACACATCATCAACAGGCTCCACAACATTCATAGATTGCACAACTTAAAGGGGAGGAGATGGCCTAGTGGTGTTGTCATTGGACTGTTAATCTAGAGACCCAGATAATGTTCTGGGAACCTGGGTTTGAATCCTGCCATTTTATTGAATTGAATTCAATATAAAAAAAAAAGTGGAATTAAGAATCTAATGATGACCATGAATCCATTGTTGATTGTCAGAAAAGCCCATCGGGTTCAGTGATGCCCTTTAAGCAAGGAAACTGCCATCTTTACTTGGTCTGGCCTACATGTGACTCCAGACCCCAGTATGGTTGACTCTGAACAGCCCTCTGGGCAATTAGGGATGGGCAATAAATGCTGCCTAGCCAGTGACACTCTCATCTAGTTAATGATTAAAGGAGATTGCACGACGTAAAGTTCACTTCTGAAGTCATTCTGCAACTGAATCTGAGGTTGGAATCTTGACAGAAAGCAATTTCTAAAATCTTTCCGCACTGCAGGAGAGGGCTTGCTGAACAAATCTGATTAAACAGAAGCCGGAGACATCACAAATTCAAAATGGGGGCTACAGGAGCTATGTTAATCTACAGTTCACTGACCATGTGGTGGAAATGCAAGGTGATGCTGAGCCAGCCTTGGGGATGGTGTCTATCTGTGGCTAGACACCCATCTTGGGGGGAAATGTCAAATATGAGACCAAGGCTGCAAACAGACTGGTTCAGCCTCACACAGTTTCCACACAGAGGGATGGATTTGTTGACTGGGAGTGTAATACGTGGCTATGGCTGAAGACAAGAATCTTCTCAATGTTGGCTCAGCCAGTATTGATGTTAAACATGCAGCCTGAAGATTTAGAGACAGTGAAAGGGTCAAGTGAGGAAGAGCTGGGTGTCACCAGTAGGACCTGAGGTTGTATTTTTTTTTAAAACGTGTTATCAAGCAGCAGGACCTTGGAAGAATAAACCCAGAAATAAATATAACCTGTGAGCGGGAATGCACATCGACTGTAGAGGATGGTCAGTTCTTGCAGTGAACGGACTGTTTGCCGATGGCTGTTTCTCAGGGGAGCACAATTCATGGGCTTTCCAGTCTCCAGGCTTTAAATGTTATCACTCCCTGCCTCTCCCTATCCCTGATTTTAAAATCATTGATTAAAACGTTTTGTGACATCTGAAGGGTACAATTCAATAATCCCCACTGCAATCTGATCTGTCTTCCCATTAATCTTCGTTGACTAAGGGGGGGTGACCTCATCGAGACCCTGAAAATGATGAAGAGGCCTGAATGTGGGAGGCATATCAAACCTAAGGGCCAGAACACAAGATAGTCCCCTGATAAACCAATGGTGAGTGCAGGAGAAGTTCTCTCAACGAGAGAACTGTTAAGTACCACAAGGCATAATTAATGAGAATGAGATCCATATGTTTAGTGGAGGTGGTAAAGCATGTGAGAAAGGGGATCCAAATAGTGTAGATGAAATAAGAGTTGGCTTGTGCAAAGAATAAAACCCAGCATAGACCAAACAGTCAGTTTGAATGATGTCAACTCCATGTAAAGCAATTGTACATATCATGGGCTTTTCCCTAAACTACTCATGTGCTACTGATACCAGATGTCGGTCTGCTTGTAGATATTCTTTCCTTTATTTACCTGTTCAGAGATGTCATTGCACATCTCTGTGGCATGTGGGGCTTGAACCAAAATCTTTTGGCTCAGAGGTAGGGACACTACCACTACAACATCAGTCTCCTTGTATATTTGCTGCTGCCTGCTTAGGCCCCTTACGGACAATGCCTTCCATTCATAGTAAACTTCCTCTTTCTGCCTTCACAGTCTCAGTAGCAAAATACCTCTTGTTGCCACATGGTGGCAGGACCTGGCAGGCTTTGTTCTGTCCTCAGTTTGTGCATGACCTGGGAGCATTATCCCTTTCAGACATGAATCCCTCAGTGAGCACTACAGAAGACCCACTGGTGATTTCAACGTTTCGAGATGTGCTCATCACACTTTAGCCAGGGGGTGGTGAATCTGGGGAACACATTACCACTGGAATCCATGTCATTGAGTGTCTTTAAGATGGAGATAGATAGGTTCTTGATTAGTAAGGGGGTCAAGAATTACAGGGAGAAGACAGGACAAAGGGGTTATGAAACATATCAGCCATGATCAAATGATGGAGCAGTCTTGATGGGCTGAATGGCCTAATTCTGCTCCAATATCTTCAGGCCTTCTGGTCTGTCGTATGTATTTTGATATCTTAGTTCTTTTCACAGATAAAAGAAAGCCAGCAATTTTCTCTTGATTCCTTCCAGCTTCTAATTGTCTTCACAGCAATTTAACATCTAACTGAGCTCAGGAAGGCTGAGCAATCAAATTGTCTTGTCTCCAGGTAAACACAGCAGTCGTCACATATTTTTCTATAGCAGCTATAAAATGGGAATCATTTTTACCTTGACTGTTTGTGACCTGGTGAAATGAGTTGTCTCCCTGCTGATCTTTTATACTGCGCTACATTAGCAGAGGAAAAGAATTATCCTGGTTATATTTTTCATGGAATCACAGAACAATTGAATGTGCCTAGGACAGAAGGATACCATTTGGCCCATCATATACGGTGTACAAATGAGCATCTCACCTAGTGCCATTCTGCTGCCTTCTCAGTATAACCCTTTCCAAATAACCGTCTATTTCTATTTTGAAGGCCTGGATTAAAATTACCTTTGCCACACTCCTACCCAGCACATTCCAGGCCATAACCATTTTCTGCATGAAAAACATTTCCCTAATATCACTTTTGCTTATTTTACTAATCAACTTAAATCATTGCCATTTCACCCTCAATCCTTTCACAAGTGGGAACATTTTCTCCCTATTTTAGTTTATCCAGATCTCTGGTGATGGCTTTTATGTTGTAATTTATTCAAAACAAAATGCTCATTTTCAGTGTCTGGGCATTGCTGACCAGGCAAGCATTTATTGCCCATCCCTGATTGCCCAGAGGGCAGTTAAGTGTTAACCACATTGTTACGGGTCTGGAGTCACATATAGGTCAGGCCAGGTAAGGACGGCAGATTCTTTCTTGAAACGACATTATAGAACAAGATGGATTTTCCCAACAATCAATAAAGATTTCATGATCATTGTTAGACCCTTAATTCTAGATTTTTAAAAAATTGAATTCCAATCCCAGCATCTGCCATGGCAGGATTCAAACCTGGATCCCCAGGATATGAGGTAACAAGGTGTAGAGCTGGATGAACACAGCAGGCCAAGCAGCATCAGAGGAGCAGGAAGGCTGATGTTTCGGGCCTAGGCCCTTCTTCAGATTAAAAAAAAGCTTGGCCTGCTGTGTTCATCCAGCACTACACCTTGTTATCTCAGATTCTCCATCATCTGCAGTTCCTACTATCTCTCCCCAGGATATGACCTGGGTCTATGGATACCACTCTGCCATCAACATCACCTTCCCTTCAATCTTCCTTCTTCTTCATTGGGTAGATTGCAAACCCTTCTGCCACAGGTGGGAATAGGGAATTCACGTCCTGAAAATGCCGAGGTATGATTTAATACCCTGCTCCTGAGGTCTCTGTTTCTGTAGCAATCTCGCTTCAGGCCAGGCATTAGTGGCTAGGCCTTTTGAATATAGAAACTGGAGATGCATTTTCCATTTTAGGACCATTCTGGATGCGGTACACATTGAATTCATTGTCCATTGTTATATCCATCAACTGGTGGTCCAGCAAGAGAAGGGGCCTAACTCAGGTAGGCTAAACTGTATGGTACAACGGAGCAGTGAGATTACTCCACTGGCCCCATTACATTTGACAGGATGATTACCGCTCTGGATCTGAACAGCTGGGTGGTCTTCACCAAACTTTGTTTCTCTTCTTTCAAAGTAAAGAAACTTTTTGAGCTTATAGGGGGAAAGCATTCTGAAGTCTCGAAGATCTGCATTGGTGATCAAGATAGCCTTTTTTTTGGGTTGGTATCATGGGGTGGGGTGAGAGATGTTTCATGAGGGTTGGGGGGAAAGGCAGAGTGTGACTTTCAGTAGCTGATACCTGGCCATTCCTACCCCCAATTCTCCCCAGATTGAGCAAATGAAGTCTTCACTCCTGTCCCCACCTTAAACTGGGCAGACATGTTGCCCTAATGGTCTCATCAGGACAGCAATCACTTCTCTCATCTGCTAAGAAAGAAGGCATTCAGGGCAATGGCAGATTGAGGGCCTTGCTTGGCTATTAATTGATCACTCAAGGTCCCTAATTGGTGGTGGGTCGCAAAGAGTGTTTATAGACTTCTTGCCCCGAACTTAATTACTTAAGACAGTGTAAAGGGGGTAAATATTTCTTCAGAGCCAACCTGCCCAATTATTCGTATTTTCTGACACATTCCTTGCCTGCTTCCAGAGATGAGAAAATGGAGCTCCAATCTTTTACCAAAAAGCAAGACATCAACTTACACATGAATAATATTTTTGAGATGTTGCAATTCACCCTCTTTGCTACCCCTTGGCAGGATTCCATCAGCCAACCACAGAATTGCTGGGTAGAAGATTGTTCCTGTCTCTGACTGATCTTCAGTCCATGTTCTTCAAATTTTCATCCAAGCTCAGACCAGACTTCTGAGTTACTCTTAAACAATGTTTATTCGTGGGCTGTAAAAGGTGGTGGAAGCAGCTAGGTGCGGTAGAAGGTGTTGGACATGTTTAAAGCATAAGTAGATGGATTCTTGCCAAGCAAGGTTTTTGGGTTGAGACTGTGGATTTGAGATTACAATCAGATTGGTTATAATCTTATTGACCTGGAATATTGTGTGCAGTTTTGGTCTCCTTATATTCTTGTTATAGAGGGACAACAGCAAAGGTTTACCAAATTGATTCCTGGGATGGCAGGACTGACTTATGAGGAGAGATTGACTCTGATACGATTGTATTCACTGAAGTTTAGAAGCATGATTGGGGCATCTCATAGAAACCTATAAAATTTGAATAGGATTAGACAGAGTAGATACTGGAAGGATGTTCCCAATGGCAGCTTAGCCCAGAAGCAGAAATCTGTTTAAATATAAGGATCTTTTAGGACTGAGATGAAGAGAAATTTCTTCATCGAGAGACTTCATGGAGTCTTCACATCTCTCCTCACTGTAAACTGGGCAGACATGTTGCCCGAATGGCCCGGTCAGGACTGCAGTTACTTTCTGGCAAGATAGCAGTTATTCAGGGCAATGGCATTTGAGGGCCTTAATTGACTATTAATTCATCATTAAAGACCTTTAATTGGTTGTAGATCGCAATGATCATTTATGGACCGTATCTCCCCGAATGCCTGTGGCATTCACTACTACAGATGGTTGGTTGAGGCCAAAACATTATGTTGTTTTCAAGAAAGAGGTAGATATAGCTCTTGTTGCTAAAGGGACCAAGGGATATGGTGGGATAGTAGAATTAGAGTATTGAGCTCGATCATCAGCCATGATCATATTGAATGGCCCAGCAGGCTTGAAGGGTTGAATGGCCTACTTCTGCTCGAATCTTTTATGTTTCTATAAATGGCAGAGTTGACAAGAGGGGGGAAATGGCCTACTCTTACTTTTTGCATTTATTCATATGTTCTTGTTCATGCCTTGTGATGTGGTTTGAGGATAAATATTTTCCAGGATACCAGGGAGAAGGTCTCTGCTTTTCTTTGGATTAATATCAAAGGATATTTTATGTAGTTCCTCTGGCAGTGTGGCACTTCCTCAATACTGCACTGGATTGTCACATTTCTGTGTTCCAGTCTCTGGAGCAGGACAAACCTCAATTATTCCGACTCATATTGCATGAGGTCGGAAGCTTAAAGTGGACTTGTTCTCCCAGGAAGGACTGTTAGTCAATTGGAATAATCAGCCTCTGGAATGGCTCATAGCATTCCTCACTCTAAGCCCATTTGGAGAAGGGTATCTATGTCATGGGGAAAAAGCAGGAAAGTGGACATGAAGAATGTCGGATCAACCACAATCCTTTTCAATGGTGGAGCAGGCCCAAGGAGCTGATTGGCCTACTCCTGTATCTATTTCATATGGACTTACGGCTTAAGACAACACATGAGCAACTGATAGGCTAATGATATCACAGTTGCAAGGCACTAGCCTTTTATTCATAAGGTGCATTTTTTATGTCAAACTACCTTGTAGAAGACTGAAATAATTTAATGCATTTAAACCAGACAGAGATAGAAATTTGTCATTGCCTCATGTCTAAAGCTAGATGTAAGGATTGGGAAACCGAAGTGTAGGTCAAAGTAGCTGGAGGCACTTGTTCTTGTGGCCTTGGTCTGATATCACCTTAACCTGACAACAGTTCCAAATTTGGGAAATGAATCATTGGCGGGTGCGATGAGAGACAATACAAAATACAGAAGTTTCATTAAAATTATAAAACGATGTGTTCTTAATATAACAAGTTAGAGCATTGTATTAATTTAGCAGTTTGTAAAACAGCAGAAAACCCAGACATGGTGTTAAAAAGTAAGCTCCTCAAAATAATTACAAAACCAATCCAAACTGCAGTTTGTATTTCATGGACTTACCAAAGATTGACCTCTGCACTGCTGGCTACAAAATGGTTGAAGCACAAAAATGATGCAACACAGGAGAAGGCCATTCACCGCTTCATGATTATGTTAGGTTTTGGGTAAAGCTCAAAAATCACACAACACCAGGCTGTAGTCCAAAAGGTTTATTTGAAAACACTAGCTTTCGGAGCGTTGCTCCTTCCTCAGGTGGAGTCAGCTGAAAGCTACTGTTTGCAAATAAACCTGTTGGACTATAACCTGGGGTCATGTTGTCCAAACCAGTCCAACACTGGCACTTCCACTTCATTAGATAAAGATATTCAATTAATCTCACTGTCCTGCTTTTTTCCACTTAGTTCACTAATTTTGGTTTCAAAACCTTTGAAATAGGATAACATAAAAACAGGAAACGCCTCATTTTAAGTGGACCTGTTGGTGAGGAACAGGCAGGCATGCATTGACTGCGCCTATAGCACACTCTACTATTTTACGAAACCTGTGACAGAAACCCAAGTTGAATCTGTACAGTAACTGCCTGTTCAAAATCGAGTCCAAGGAGGTTAGAAATTTGCAAATTTATACGTACAAAATTGGAAGGAATGTGGAAGGGATAGTGTTAAATAATAAGGAGAGACATCACACAAATTAATTTTGAAATTTAAAAGGTTAAGACTGAATTGATCAATGCTTTTTGAGTATAGAGGGGAACAAGAATTGTAGATTAGGGAGAAACAATATACTTTAGTGCAGGAGACTGGGACTACGAGGTATTGTCTAAAATCTACAGCCAGACCATTCAGGATTAAAATCAGGAAGTACTTCAGTACAGAAAGGGCAGTGAAAGTTTAGACTCTTTTCCAGACATGACACTTGATGCTACAATCAATTATTAATTTTATATCTGAGATTGCTAGAGTGTTTTTGTAAACCTCAGGTATTAAGATGTTTGGAACAGAGGCAAGTCCAAAAAGTTAGGCCGCAGATCATCCATGATCTTCTTGAATGGTGGCACAGGCTGGAAGGCCGAAATGTCTCATTCCTATCCCTATGCTCTATCAGTCAATCAGATTCACCAGCTTGGTATCCAGAAAGAGCTTCAAATGAGAGTTTATTGCCTATAAGTTGTGCACGTAAGTTTATTATTTGAGTAATCTATTATAATTCTAATGAGTTGGATGATTGAATCAGATTATTATATGTAACATGAGTCACATGCAGGCCAGACCAGGTAGGAACAGCAGATTTCCTTTGCTAAAGGGCATTTGTGAACCAAATGGGTGTTTATGACAATCGACAATGATTATACTGTCACTATTAGGCTGGCTTTTCATTTCAGATTTTTACTGAACTCAAATGTCAACATCTGCCATTGTGAGATTCAAACCCATGTCCCCAGAACATTAGCCTGTGGTTTAAAATACAAATACAATATGTTCGAATATAAAAAGCTAATACATTTGACTTTAAACAGCACTACAGCGACTGATATAATGAGGTTATTTGTGCCTTAAAGTTACTGTACAGATGATTGTGCTTGTGTTTCTATTTAAAGTATTAAAATGCAGGCAACAGGGAGATCCTTTTGTGAATCTTCTTTGTATTAGTTACTTTTGAAAGGCTCAGCTCTAAAAGTGATACTGTTATGGTGCTTTGCTTTGGGTTTCTACTGAAATGACTCTGACTCAGTAATACAGCTGCTGTTCCCATTCCTGTTCAGTATCATCCCTCCATTTCCCACTTTCCTAGACAAGTGTGGCTCCAAAATCACTCAAGAAGATTGACACCATCCGAGATAAAGAAGCCAGCTTGATTGGCATGCCATCCATGAACTTAAACATTCACCGAAGTCACATGACACCAGGTTATAGTCCAACAGATTTATTTGAAATCACAAGCTTTCGAAGCGCAGGGTGCACATTCTATGAGCAAAAGAACCAAAAGTAAAACAAATAGAATAGCTGTGTGCACAAAGCTAGTCACTAAGTCCTAATACATCCTGTTCACCTTCTACCATTTTGGTAGCTACATGAGATGAAAATAATGGAGTTGTTGATTAATTGTAGCAGGGAAGGCAATGTTTAAATATACACTGGGGAAAATCTTTCTTTACAGTTTATTGTGTCAGGAAGTGTGGACAATGTGATTTCTTTAGTAAGGACATCTATGGAAAGAATGAGGCCTTCTCCACTAAGCGAAGAGCAGGATACATCAATAAGTAATGAATACCAGACAATGAGCAGATGGTCCCTGACATTGTTCGGATGGAACACCTGCTTTTTATGAATACTTTGCTGTCTTACCTCAGTAAATAATTTTGCTTCCAGTTTTGGATAACAAAACAACACTGCAGCACAAGGTATGGAGTGCAATTTGCATCTGTGCTGATAATGTTTAGAGCAAACCCATTTTATGAATAAAGCCAATGGTGAATGTTAGCTGGTCCTGGGATTTTTTTTATTATTCATTTGCGGGATGTGGCCATCACTGGCTGTGCCAGCATTTATTGCACTCCCCTAGTTGCCCTTGAGAAGATGGTGGTGAACTGTCTTCTCAAATCACTGCAGTCCTCTTGCAGTGTGTTGACCCACAATGCAATTAGGGAGGCAGTTCCAGGATTTTGACCCAGAAACTATAGGAATCGGAAAAGAAAATGTGTCTCCTGAACTTCCAACTGGTCCGTAAAGAATTAGACCATTGAAGGGCTTTGAAATATGAACACTTTGGTTAGCAATTGGTCTCATGATGCATGTGAGACAATCTATTTTATCGGATTTGCCTCTGCAAAGGATGTACTTATGAGATTTTACTATATTGGAGCAGTTGCTCTTTAGTAGTTAAGTAATCTATCATTTAGTCAAGTTTTCCAAAAGAGTTAAGTGATTTCAATGCTTTCTTTTATTGTGTTTTAACTGTACCGTATGAATAAAGTGTGTTTTGCTTTAGGTCAGGTAGTTTGACCAATCAAATTGCATCCAGAATGCAATGTCCAGCACTTGCCTTTAACATAAGAAAAAGTTAGGGTCTGGGCTATCTGCTTGACATGTCTTGGAGGGAACTGGTCTGGTCCATAACATCAAGGAATGAGTGGTTAGGAACTGAAACATGCTGCTTGAGAGGGTAGCTTCAGTCAAGGCATTCAAGTAGGAATCAGAATGTTTTCTGAAAAGGAAAGATATGTAGGATCATGGGCAGGGGACGGGAGAGATCAATTACACCTTTGGAGCACCAGTGCAGAATGGCCTCCTTTTTAGTTGTAACCGTTGTGATTCTGTGAAAGAGAAAAGTGGCCGCAGGGAGAGAGGAGCTGTAACACCCAGGGAAGCAGCAGGTTCATGAGAATGAATGGGGAAGTGGATGAAGAGGATGCCAAGGGCCTTGGGTTCAGGCTTATGATTGCAAAAGGTTCCTCCCTGGCGGTAAGGATTTACTCACAAACGTCTCCAGGAAGATGCCAGGCAGGCAGTGGCAAAGTAACCAAAGTACTGAAAAGGTAGGTGGTTTCGGAGCTGTATGGAATCATAGAGTCATAGAGTCATACAGCACAGAAACAGGCCCTTTAGTCCAACCAGTCCATGCTGAGTGTAATCCCAAATTAAGCTAGTCCTACCTGCCTGCTCCTGGCCCATATCCCTCCGAACCTTTCCTATTCATGTATTTATCCAAATGTCTTTTAAACAATGTAATTGTGCTCACATCCACCACTTCCTCTGGAAGTTCATTCCACATGTGGACCACCCTCTTTGTCAAAAATTTGCCCCTCATGTCTTTTTTAAATCTCTCTCCTCTCACCTTAAAAATGTGTCCCCTAGTCTTGAGAGAGGTATGGGTTCTGGTGATCACCCAGTACCTGAGGCTGTGAAGGTAACCCTTTACACTTCACAATTATTCCAAGGATCCTTTGGAATCATCAGTGGGATCTCTCAGTCTGCAGTCACTCTCTGTATCAAGCTGGTTGGAATTTTCCACCAAACAAACTGTGAATACTCCATCAGTGAATATATTTGAGGCTGGGGATGAATAGATTCTTGGCTGTCTCAGGGAATTGCAAGGACCCAGGGAGCGGGAAAGAAACTAGGCTTGAAACTGAAGTTCAGCTTTGATCATATTGCATGGCGGAACTGGCCTGATGTGCTGAATGGCCAGCTTCAGCTCCTAGTCCCTATGTTCTTACAGTCACAGATATCAAGAACCAGAGGACAGCAGAATACAGATGAGGAGGGTGACCTATCTAGGACTGCCACATTTGGGGCAAATGCTGGACTCTTTCAGATCCAAGTTGTAAATGATGCAGGAGCCTTTGTCAACGGAAAGGATTATTATCCACCAGGAGTGTTCTGAGAGACATCTCCAGAGGCTTCAGAGTGCTGTTTTTCCAGAAGGCCAAGCTGCCTTTCCTGCTATAGCTGAAGTGTCTGAGCCCCTGATTATAAATGAGGTGCATTTGGTAAGATACGGTGAGAAATTGCATTAAGCCTCTCAGCCAGAAGTCCCTCCAAAAAAAATGACTAGAGTCACACCGTAAGATTAAGCCCTTTGATTGGAAATTTAAAATAATTGGAATGGTTTGTTATCTTGTTTTTTATTCACTTGTGGGACATGGCTGTGCTAGCATTTATTGCCTGTCCTCAGTTGCCCTTGAGAAGGTGGTGGTGAGCTGCCTTCTTGAACCACTGCATTCCACATGCTGTGGGTTGACCCACAATGCCATTAAGCAAGGAATTCCAAGATTCTGACCCAGCAACGATGAAGAAACGTTGATATATTTCCAAGTCAGGATAGTGAGTGGCTTGGAAGGAAAGGGGTGTTCCCATGTATCTGTTGGCCTTGTCCTTTTGTTGGAAGTGGTTGTGGATTAGGAAAGTACTGTCCAAGGATCTTTGTTGAATTTCCGCAGTGCATCTTAAAAGTACACACTGTTGCTACTGAGCACTGGTGGTAGAGGAAGTGGATATTTGTGAGTGTGATGTCATCAAGTGGGCTGCTTTTTCCTGGATGGTATCAAGCTTCTTGAGTGTTGTTGGAGATGCACCCATCCAGGCAATTGGGGAGTATTCCATCACACTCCTGATTTGTGCCTTGTAGGAGGTGGACAGGCTTTGAGGAGTCAGGAGGTAAGTTACTCACTGCAGTATTCCTAGTCTCTGACCTGCTCTTGTGTCCACTGTGTTTATGTGGTGAGTCCAGTTGAGTTTCTGGTCAATGGAAACCCCCAGGATGTTGATAGTGGTGGTAACACCATTGAATGTCAAAGAGTGGTGATTGGATTGTCTCTTGTTGGAGATGGTCATTGCCTGGCATTTGTGTGGTGCAAATGTTACTAGTCACTTGTCAACCCAAGCCTGGATATAGTGCAGACTTTGATGCATCTGTCAGCACAAGATTTTCCATCACTGTTGCTTGCTCCCTATTCCTACATCTCCCTAAGAAGATGTATAAGCAAAACAAACACTTGTTCTATCCAGACTGATTTGCAGATATTACATTTTGGAGCTTAGTCATTCTATTGAAGATAGAAATCAATTAATTTTCTTGTTGCTTAAAGATAGGAAAATGGAACATGAGATAAAAAAGCTGGTTATGAAAAGTAATATTACAGTTAAGAAAACTGTCATTACTTTGGGATTTAGTACATATGTTACAAAACTAATTTGATGAAAAAATGCTATTTTACTGAGGTTGCAGTATAATCAAACCGCCAGATAACACATTGCTAAGTGTAATTCACCCTCACCAGGGCACATAATTAAGTTCTAATATAAATGGACTTTGTAACATGTGCTGTGCCAAGTGTTGATCTTTGCCTTATGGAGGTGCCATGCGCATTTATTGAAAAGCATGCCACCTAAGGTTGGCCATGGAACCCTTCTTCATGACATGTTGAAAACATAATTGCAAAGTTGTGGACTGATTAGTGGCCTCTCCATGAATTTTTGAGCTTTTAAAAAATGGCATTCAATTAATCTGTGACCTTTACCCATCACACATCATTGCGTGTAACCTTTTTAAAAATACAGCCTTTCAATTCTATTCAGTGCCAGTTGCTATAGTCACAGGGAATGCACTGTCAAAATAGAGGAAACTGGAAGCAAGATATAAATTGCTGCATTGTGCCTGTTACAGTTCTGGACATCATTTTTTAGAAATTTGCAGTTTTGGGACATCGTGGTTGGTAAGAAGATCCATTTTTACTATAAGGTATAGGAGCAGAATTAGGGCATTCGGCCCATCAAGTCAAACCCACCATTTGGTCAGAGCTGATATGCTTCTCAACCCCATTCTCCTGCTGTTTCCCTGCAATTCCCCTTATCAATCAAGAACCTATCTATCTCTATCTTAAATATTCTCAATGATTTGGCCTTCATAACCCCCTGCAGCAATGAGTTCCACAGTTCACCACCCTCTAGATGAAGAAATTCCTCTTCTTCTCAGTTCTGAAGGGACGTCCCTTCACTCTGAAGCTGTGCCATCAGGTTCTAGTCTCTCCACTTGTGGAAACAATTTTTTCCATGTCCACTGTATCCAGGCTACTCAGTATTCTGTAAGATTCAATCAGATACCCCCTCCCTCGAGTATAGACCCAGAGTCCTCAACTACTCCTCATATGAAAAGCCCTTAATCCCTGCGATTATTCTTGTAAACCTCCTCTGAATCTCCTGAATACCATCGCATCCTTGCTTAGATACAGGGCCCAAAACTGCTCATAATATTCCAAATACATTCTGACTAGATTCTTATACAGTTTCAGCAGTACATCTCTACTCTTATATTCTAGCCCTCTTGAAATGAAGGCTAACACTGCATTTCCCTTCTTAACTGCCAACTGAACCTGCATGTTAACCTTAAGAGAATCCTAAACTAGGAATTTGAAGTCCCTTTGTGCTTCAGATTTCTAAAGCCTTTCCCATTTAGAAAATAGTCTATGCCTGTATTCTTCCTAGAAAAGTGCATAACCTCACACTTTCCACATTGTGTTCCATCTGCCACTTCTTTGCCCACTCTCCTAGCCTGTCCAAGTCCTTTTGAAGCCTCCTCACTACCTGCCCCTCCAGCTATCTTTGTGGCATCTGCAGACTTAGCAACAATGCAGGTTCAGTTGGCAGTTCCTTCATCCAGATTGTTAATGTATAACATGAATAGTTGTGATCCCAAAACTGAGCCCTCCAGAACTGTACTAGTCACTGGCTGCCATCCTAAAAAAGACTCCTTGACTCCTTTATCCCCACTCTCTGCCTTCTACCAATCAGCCAATCCTCTGTCCATGGCAGTACCTTGCCCAGAACACCATGGGCTCTTATCTTATTAGCAGTCTCCTGTTTGACACCTTGACAAAGGCCTTTTGGAAATCCAAATAGATCACATCTGCTGGCTCTGCTTTTTCCATGTTACTTTTTACCTCCTCAAGGAATGAAAGATTTGCACGTCCCAAATCCATGGATATGAGGATCCCTCTCCAGAAGAAAATGTACCTTCCTCCTTTCTCTCTGCAGGGTCTTCTGCAGGGTATCACGGAAAACAGTAAACTTAATGTTATATCTTACAAGCTTCTGAGAAACTATGACTATTCTTCCTTACAAGGTATTCACTGTTTTAATTGTTCATAAGGGCGCACGCATTCACAGCATGTGGATGTCCCCAACTAGGCTGAACACTTTTGCTTACCTCTCATATTGAAGATGATGGATGGGGTGCCAATCAAACTGGATGCCCGGACCTAGATGTGACCGATTTGTGAGAGATAGAAGTCCAGATCCTTGGAATATCAGAAAGGGGCACATTGGGACCCATCGGAAGACCCAACACACTGATCACATTGTAACTGCCTAAGAAGTTGGAGGAGCATGGTAATAGGAAGGATGTACACATTACCTGAGCCAGTTAAGATAAAAATGATTACTGTACGGGCTCCATTCATGAAATCCAGAAGATGATTTAACATCTACATTCTCCAGAATGCAATCAAGGAACATCATTTCAATTTTCTTTCCCTCCAACGTTCCAATGAGGCCTGTGCAGAAGGGCTTTAAGGCATAATCATTTTTTTTGATCTATGAGAAATGCACCTAAATCATCAGGTTTAAACCTCAAGAGCACCAAGATGGCATCAATGGGAATACCGAGTCTTCATTGCATATCAGAATCACCTTACACCAGAGCCAAGATGCCACATAGCACATTAGACAATCCACAACAGGAGAAGCTGTTCAGTAGAGAAGTGACAAGAGTGTGAGGAGAGCAGATCTCTGGCTCAGGACCCACAATCCCTCAGGTCAACCTTTGTCTGCTTTACCCAAAGATCTCTTTCTGTGGAGTCAATCTGAGGATACAAAAGTCAGTCAGCCGTCATCTCCATTTCAAGGAACTGAAATGATGATGATGATGAATATTTTAATACTTAAGGAATAAAAGCAGAAGTAATGAGTATTTATTATTTGACTGACCTTGTGCCTTGCATGAAAGAGTACATCAGTCTGACAGTTCTTCTCTGCTTTAATGACCCTTTATTAACTGAACAACAAATGTTTCTATGCTGGGGCTGTTTGGTTCTGGTGATGTCTGTAATCTCTTGCTCTGAATTCAGAAGCTGCATTTTCCTTTTCAGGTTTTTACCCCAGCTTCAGACATTTAGATCTGACAGTTTGTATGCGTCTGTATTTTACTTCAAATCTATTACTGATTTCTTTTCTCTTAAAGTTCTATGTCATCCCTTACTTAATCAAGAACCTTTGTAATATTCCAAAATGTTGGGGCTGAAGGGGGTAGGAAGGGAAACGAAACAACTGTTAATAGAAAAAATGTACAGTAAACCAGGATCTATGTTCGGTCCTGTTGTGGCTTCTCATTAAAGCCTTCACGTGTGGAGTTTGAGCATGATTTCAGCTTAATACATTCACAGCAAGTATTAAGAGGACATATAGACAGGATGGTTAACAAGGCATTTGGCATGCTTGCCTTCATTGCTCAGTCCTTTGAGTACAGGAGTTGTGAAGTCGTGTTGAGCTTGTACAGGACATTGGTGAGGCCTCTTTTGGAATACTGTGTCCAATTCTGGTCACCTAGTTATAGGAAGGATATTATTAACCTGGTGAGGGTTCAGGAGAGATTTACCAGGATGTTGCCGGGTATGGAAAGTTTGTGATATAAAGAAATGATGGATAGACTGTGATTTTTTTTCACTGAAGCATGGGAGGTTGAAAGGCGACCTTATAGGAGTTTATAAAATATTGAGGGGTATAGATAGAATTAATGCGTGGATGGCTTTTCCCTAGGATGGGGGATTTCAAGATAAGGGGTGTGCATTTTTAAGGTGAGAGGAGAGAGATTTAATAAAGATATAATGGACAAATTTACTCAGAGGATTGTTCATGTATGGAATGACCTTCCAGAGAAAGTGGTGGATGCAGATACAGTTACAATGTTTAAAAGATGTTTGGATAAGTATATGAATAGGAAACATATGGAGGGATATAGGCCAGGAACAGGCAGGTAGGACTAGTTTAATTTGGGATTATGGTCGACATGGATGGGTTGGACCAAGGGGTCTCTTTCCATGCTGTATGATTCTATGACCAGCATTGAAGCAGGATATTTCTGTTTGTCACTAGTTATTATATAATTGTACAATGTCTTGTAGTCATGTAGCACAATCATAAAATGGATACAAAATTTATCATGGCATAGACAACAGAAATTTGCAGTGAATGATTGCTTTCTAAATTTTGGAAGAAGTATACAATGGAGTAGGGGGTGGTGGTGATAGGCGGTACGGAGTTCCTGTTTCTATACTATTATAATCACAGCATATTGAAAAACTCAAACAAGTGAGACATGTCTTGATAGGCCATAAGCTTTATTTTTGTAATTTGTTTACCAGGGGTGGTCAACCAATAAACATATTCACGTGAAGCTGCCAATGTACTTTCAGCAAAAGAACACAAATTTATTACACAATAGAGGAGAGCAAAGAGCAATTGGAAGATCTTATCATAAACAGCAAAATAAAAGATTTCTTCCTTTATCCCAGCAATATTCTTCATCGACACTTATCCCCTGTCAGGTAACTCTTCTATTTTCACGTTTAAATGTCTTACACAACTAACAGGCTTGCAAATGTTTCCTTACAGTGACTTTCTGAATGTTCACCGGATGTGATTTTCTCTGTGGTTTCTGAGGAAGGGTCACTTGACCTGAAACATTAACTCTGATTTCTCTACATGGATGCTGCTAGACATTGAAACATGGAAACATAGAAAATAGGTGCAGGAATAGGCCATTCAGCCCTTCAAGCCTGCACCACCATTCAATATGATCATGGCTGATTGTGCAATCTCAGTCTTCCTCCCTCCATACCTCTTGATCTTGTTAGCCAGAAGGGCCATGCCCAGTTCCCTCTTGAATATTTCTAATGAACTGACTGAAACAGCTTCCTGTGTGAGAAAATTCCATAAGTTCTCAATTCTTACTCATCTCAGTTCTGAATGGCTTACCTCTTATTTTTAAACTGTGGCCCCTAGCTTTGGACTTCTCCAACATTGCAAACAATCTCAGGATTGCTGAGGAACTGAGGATGGGTCACTGGACCGGAAGTGTTTACTCCAAGTTCTCTTCACAGATGCTGCCAGACCTGTTGCGTTTTTTCAGCCATTTCTGTTTTTGTTTCTGATTTACAGCATCTGCAGTTCTTCCAGTTTTTATTTAGGTATTTGGAAATATTACAATTGGTCCTCACATCCAAACCATTGATAGAGATTGTGAATAGTTATGAACCTAACATTGACCCTTCAGCTCCTCTACTGCCATCCTGAGAATGATCTGTTTATTCGTATGTTCTGCTTCGTATCTATTAACCAATTATCAATCCATATTAGTATATTTTCCCCAATCCTATGCGGTCTAATTTTATTGACTAACCTTTTGTGTGAGATCTTATCAAAAGCCTTCTGAAAATGCCAATATACCACAAGGTCCTCCTTTGTTCTCTACTACCAGTAACATCCTCAAAAGCTCCAATAAATTTGTCAAACATGATTTCCCAATCATAAATTCATGTTGATTCTGTCCAGTTTGGTTAGTCTTTTAAAATGCTCAGTTATCACATCCTTTATAATAGATCTTTACATTTTTCCTACTACTGACATCAAGCCAACAGGTATGTCATTCTTCACTGTCCCTGTTCCTCCCTTCTTAAATAGTGGGGTTACGTTTGTCACCTTCCCACCAGAAGATCCTTTCCAGGATCTGTAGAATTCCAATGATAACCACCATCCAATATCTCTATCTCTGCTTCCTTCAACAGCTAAAGATAAAGTTCTTTTGGTTCAGGTGATTTATCAACCCAAAATCAAGTTAGTTCTTCAAATTCTACCTCGTTACTAAAACTAATTTCTTTTATTCCCTTCAGTTAAATTAGTCTGCTGATTGTCTTGTATTTCTGGCAGATTTTCTGCATTATCCTTCATGAAGACAGATGCAAAGTAACTGTTTCACTTCTCTGCCAAACCTCCGTTCTCCACTGTAAATTCTCCAGTGCCCATCTGCAATGAATACACATTTATCCTTGTGAATATTTTTCCTTTCACATATCAGCAGAAGATTTACAGTGTGCCTTTATGTTCCTAGCTTGTTTACCTTTATGTTCTCTTTTCTATTTCCTTATCAGTTTCTCAGTCCTCTTTTGCTGAGTCCAAAATTACTCCCCATTATAGGCCTTACAACTGTTTCTCACATTCTTCTCACAGTAAGCCATTTCCTTTAATCTAATGCAAATTTAACTTATTTCATTAACCTTAGTTGACTCACGTTTCACTTTGGGTGTTTGTATGTTAGATGATTGTAGGGGATGGCAGGTCTGACATCCATGAGGGTGTCACTGGCTAGGCAGCATTTATTGCCCATCCTAACTGCCCAGAGGGCAGCTAAGAGTCAACCACATTGCTGTGGGTCTGGAGTCCCATGAGGTCCAGACCAGTTTCCTTCCCAAAAGGACATTAGTGAACCAGATGGGTTTTTTCCGACAATCGACAATGGATTCACGGTCATCATTAGATTCGCTAGAGTTCAGATGAATGAGGGGGGGGATCTCATAGAGACTTATAAAATCCTAACAGGACTGGACAGGGTAGATGCAGGGAGGATGTTTCCGATGGTGGGTGTGTCCAGAACCAGGGGTCACAGAGTTGGGGTAGACGATTTAGGATGGAGACAAGAAGACATTTCTTCACCCAAAGAGTGGTGAGCCCAGGAAGTAGTTGATGCCAAAACATTGAGTGTATTCAAGAGGCGGTGAATGGGATCAAAGGTTATGGGGAGAAAGCAGGATTAGGCTATTGAGTTGGATGATCAGCCATGATGGAGAGAAATGGTGGAGTAGGCTTGAAGGGCCGAATGGCCTCCTCCTGCTCCTATCTTCTTTGTTTTTATGTTTCCATCTCCACATCTTTCCTCATAGCCCTGCAAACCTCCCCCTTTTAAATTGCATATATCCTATGCTGTAGTTAAGTTTAATGTAAAATCTGCTCCCTTCATTCTTCACTCACCTATTTTCAGACTGTACATCCAGATCAGATCCTGCATAACATCTTTTCTTCCCATCTCACTTCAGTATTCTTCAAGTTCGGTTGAACTCACTTGACATGTTCCAACATTGATTAATGTCAGTACATCACTACTTTTTGTATAAGCACATTTATCCTTGAGGTGAATTTTTACATTGTGCTCGATGAGATTGTGACATATGCTGTTAAGTACCCTTTAAGCAAAAATGAATGCGAATATCTGAACAATTGGGAAAGAAGGAATGAATTCAGCAGTAAGGTTTGGGTACAAGGTGATGCAGAATCAGAAATTAAATCAGCTCTGCATTAATCAAAAAACTGCGCAGGCAAATCATCTCTGTCATTTAAATATTTTAAAACTTTCTCCATTGGCGAGTAAAAAGATAACTTCTTCTCAAAAGTTACACGTATACATACTGATCCGGTCCCACTACTGAGTCATTTGCAATGATAGACCAAAGATCTCCACAGCCAAAAGATTATCAGCAAATAGACGGGAGAACCACAAAGTGAACTAAAGTGAGTGAACTCTCAAGGGGTCAGGTAATGTCCATGGAAAGAGGAAAGCAATGTCTTAAGAAACATTGTTTCAGAGGTAGTAGGAACTGCAGATGCTGGAGAATCTGAGATAACAAGGTGTGGAGCTGGATGAACACAGCAGGCCAAGCAGCATCAGAGCCCGAAACGTCAGCCTTCCTGCTCCTCTGATGCTGCTTGGCCTGCTGTGTTCATCCAGCTCTACGCCTTGTTATCTTAAGAAACATCATTGTTTTCTTATCTAAAACTTACTCCACTAATTCTTTGCTGCACTCACCAGCATCCCCCTGTTCACTGATTTAACCTTAGCAGCATATCCCTTGAAATGCAGCTCTGACTTAAAAATTAAGATGAATTAAATGTACAACAATTAAATATGCACTCAACAGCAGAACTGACAATGAAAATGTTAAAATTTTAGCCAGGGCTCAAGCAATTTACAGTTACACTCTCAGTTGATCAGACATTAATCGAATCCCCACGAGTCAGTTCCAACTCCTGGTCACTGTACTTTATTATCCCTGCAGCATGACAATTCAAACATGACCTGATATAACTTTCTGTAAGTTGAATTTTATGATCTTGTACCTAGTCTAGAGCTTCCCTCCTTTCTCATCTCATCAATACTTTCAGTTGCATTAATTTTCACTCAGTCGAACTTCTGATTCTAATCTGTGCTATTCTGTTCTAATGTTCTGACTCCAGACAGGATGACATATTTGTAAATTTTTACTTCTTCATAACTCGTTATCCCTTAAATCGACCACTCCAGATATATTCTTTGGTGAGCTCTGAAAGGACCTTTAATTCTGTACTAAACAGGTGGTGGAGGGGTCATTATGCTAAGGTCAATCTTAATTCAGTAGTTCAGTGTTCACTGCATCTGAATTGACTTATGTCCTTATGTCATAGACAAATGTTAAAGGTTACTGTAATTACAATATAAACAGGAATCAATAGGATTACAACATTATCAGATGTCAAAGCAGTTAAATTAACCCCTTCATTGCAGTAGGGTTGGGACTTTGCATTGATAACCTGCTGTCAGAACTGAGGGAGAATTCTAACTTTCTCTCTCAGATATATGTGCTAAGTATTTCCAGCAATAAGTTTTATTACGGATTTGCAGTACCTGCAGAATTTCTCTTTTAGCAGTGTGAGCTACTTGACTTCATGCTCATTCTACAACTGATCTTACTCAGAAAGTAGTCATTAATTATTTTTGATGTTTCACATAGGCTTAAGAGCTCAGCAGGTCTGGCAGCATCTGTGCTGAGAAATCAGAGTTAACATTTCAGGTTGAGTGAACCTTCCCCAGACCTTGACCTGAAACGTTAACTCTGATTTCTCTCCACAGATGCTGCCAGAACTGCCGAGCTTTTCCAGTTATTTCTATTTTTGTCTTTGATTTACAGCATCTGCAGTTCTTTAGGTTTTATTCGAATGGAGGACCCCAGCACATCAGTGCATCCGATAAGGCTGAAGAATTTGCAACAATCTTCAGCCAGAAATCCTCAAGCATAAAGGTCCCAAGCATCCCAGACTTCAAGCAACTGATTCACTCCACATTATATCAAGAAACAGTTGGAGGCACTGGATGCTGCAACAGCTTTGTATCCTGACATTACAGCAACAATACTGAAGACATGTGCTCCAGAAATTGTTACACTTCTAGCCAAGCCATTCCAAATCTGGGTTAATAATCTAGTGATAATACCACTACACCACTACCTCTCCATTCATGCTACATTAATGCCAGGCAATGACCATTTCCAACAATAGAGAATTTAATCATTGCCTCTTGAATTTCAATGGTGTTACCATCACAGAATCTCCCACTATCAACATCCTGGGTGTTACCATTTGATCAGAAACTGAACTGGACTAGCCATGTACATGCAGTAGCTACAAAAGCAGGTCAGAGGCTAGGAATCCTGCAACCAGTAACTCACCTTCAGACTCCCAAAAGCCTGTCTACCATCCAGAAGGCACATTTCAGTAGTCTTATGGAACACTCCCATCTTGCCTGGATGAGTGAAGCTCTAACAACACCCATGAGCCTTGACACCATTCAAGACAATGCAGCCCACTTGATTGGCACCACATCCACAAACTCGACTCCGTCCACCAGTAACACTCAGTAGTGGCATCCAACGGCATCAGAAATCTGAAATATTGTGATTCCAATTGAAGGGAAGCAAATCTAGTACAAGAGTTAAATTTGCATATAGACTGGGTTAACCAAATCACCAGTCAAACTGTGAAAGGTGAATTCCAGCAGGATGTACGCAATTGGTTTCTGGAATTTTATATGAAGGAACAAACTAGAGATCAGATTATTTTGGATTTGGTGCTGTGTAATGTGAAAAAGATAATTAACAACTTTGCTGTAAAGGAGCCTTTGGGAAATAGTAACCATAATATAATTTTACATGATGCCTGAATATTACATGGTCATCCTGAAATTAAAGTCTTAATTCTAAGCAAAGGAAATTATAAGAATATAAGGGGAAAGTTGGCTAAGGTAGTTTGGAGAATAATCTCAATGATTTTATAAAACACAGGCAATGGAGTGACATTAGCTACTCTCCAATCTGCAAGGACTGTTCCAGAGTCTATAGAATCCTGAAAGATGACCACCAATGCATTCACTATTTATAGCGTCACTTCCTTAAATACTCTGGGATGTAGATTATCAGGCCCTGATTTATCTGCCTTCAATCCCATTAATTTTCCCAGCACCATTTTGCTACAAATATTGATCTCCCTCAATTCTTCCCTCTCACTAAATCTTCTCCAACATTTCTGGTATTTGATTTGTGTCCTCTTTTGTGAAGACAGAACCAAAGTATATATTCAGTTGCTTATCCATTTCTTTGTCCCCTATTATACATTGCCCTGTTTCTGTCTGTAAGGGACCTACATTTGTCTTTACCAATCTCTTTCTCTTCACGTACATATAGAAACTCTTAGTGTCAGTCTTAATGTTCCCTGCAAGCTTACTTTTGTGTTGTATTTTGCCCTTCTTAATCAACCTCTTGGTCCTTCTTTGCTGAATTCTAAACTGCTCCTAATCCTCAGACATTTACTTTTCTTGGCCAATCTGTATACTTCATCCTTGAATTGGATACTGTTTCTAAAATCCTTTGTAAGCCATGAATTGGCCCTCTTACTGATTTTGCTTTTGTGCCAGATAGCATTAAACAGTTGTTGCAGGTCCCCCATGCGTTCCTTGAATGTTTGCCACTGCCTATCCACTATCATCCCTTTAAGTAATGTTCCCCAATCTATCAAGGTCAACTCATGCCTTATATCTTCATAGTTTCCTTCAATAAGATCCAGCACCCCAGTCTCCAAATCAACTATATCACTCTGCATCTTGATAAAAAATTCTATCATGTTATGCTTGCTCATCCCCAAGGGGTCTCGCAAGGCTAGATTGGCAATGATTCCCTTCTCATTACATAGTACCCAGTCTAAGATGGCCTGCTCTCTAGTTGGCTCCTACATATAATGGTAAAAAAAAACCATCCCGTATACACTGCCAGTGTTGGAATGGGATGGGCAGAGTCAGAAATCACATAACACCAGATTATAGTCCAACACGTTCATTTAAAATCACAAGCCTGTGCACCTCCCTCCACTTCACCTGATGAAAGAGCAGCACTCTGAAAGCTTGTGATTTCAAATAAACCTGTTGCACTATAACCTGGTGTTGTATAATTTCTGACTATAAGGAAAGAGAAGAGGGAGAGACAAAATCATACAGGGATCTAGAGCAGGAACAGGCCATGTGAATCCTTGACCCTGCTCCTCCATTCAATAAGATATTCATGACTGAATATTCGCATCATTCTCATCACTCTTATCCTTTCACTTGATTATCTTAGTGCGAACAATCTGTCACTCTCAGCCTTGAATATATTCATCGACTGAGAATGCAGTTGCGGGGACCCAACTATTCCAAAGATTCTCCCCTTTTTCCTCCTTTCTCTTCACCATCATCTAAATATATAACCAGCAGTTCTGCACTTTCTAACCAGGGGCAATTTTCACCCTGCCAAGTATGTTAAGAATTGCATATGTTTCAGTGAGATTGCATATCATTCTTCTAAACTCCAGGTAGAGAACCTGCTGCTCAGTTAATCCTCACAAGAAAGCTCTCTCATCTGAGCAATCAATCTAGTGAACATTTGTTGATTTGCATCCAAGACAGGTCTATGCTTCCTTGGCTAAAGAAATAAAATTACATAGTACACCAGGAGTGGTCTCATGCAAAGCCCTAAATAATTACAGAAACCATCCTTACCTTACACTTCAATGGCCTCGTAATGAACCCCAACACACTATTTGTCTTCCTAATTGCTTGCTGTACCTGTATGTTAACTTGCAGTAATTTGTTTATGAAGACATGCGAATGCCTCTGAACGCCAGGATTTATGTGTGTCTTGCCTTCTAAAAACCGATCCATCGTTTAATTCTTCCCACCAAAGTGAATCATTTCACACTACACCATTTTATTGTTCACTTGCAACTTTCTGTCCTAATTAAAATGAATGGTTTGCTACTGGGTTCAATGTTGGAGCCTGGTGGCTCAGTGGTTAGCGCTGCTGCTTCACAGCGCCAGGGACGTGGGTTTCTTTCCAGTCTCAGGCAACTGTCTGTGTGCAGTTTGCACATTCTCCCTGTGTCTGCATGGGTTCCTGCTGGGTGCTCCGGTTTCCTCCCATAGTCCAAAGATGTGCAGGTTAGGTGGATTGGCCATGCTAAATTGCTCATAGCGTCCAGGGATGTGCAGGCTTGGTGGATTAGACATGGGAAATGCAGGGTTATAGGGATAGGATGGGGGTGGGTCTGGGTAGAATGCTCTTTGGAGGGTCAATGTGGACTTGATGAGCTGAGTGGCCAGCTTCCACACTGTACAGATTCTATGATTCTTAATCAATTGCAATCTAGATCACTGGCTCAGATGAAGGGATCAAATGTACGCTTGCTAAATTTGCTGATCCCACAATTGTAAGTAGGAAACTAAGCCATGAAGAGGACATAACAAACCTGCAAAGGTATATAGATGGGTTAAGTTATTGGCCAAAAATGCGGCAGAATGCAAAGTAGCTTGTTATTTAAGTAGAGAGAATACTGTACTGCAGAGGAATCTGGTGATCTGGTAAATGAATTACAAAAAGTTAGTACACGGTCCAGCAAGGCAAACAAAATATTGCTTATTGCAAGGGAAATATAATACAAAAGTGGTGAAGTTCTGGTACAGCTGGGAAGGATACTAGTGAGACCATGTCTGGAATGCTGTAGGTAGTTTTGGTCTCCTTAGTTAAGAAAGGATATAATCGCAATAGAAGTCACTCTGAAAGGTTAATCTAATTAATACCTGGGATGAAGTGTTTCTCTTTTGAGGAAATGTTGGGCCTATATCCATTGGAGTTTAGAAGTACCAGAGATGATTTTATTGAAGTGTATAAGATCCTGAGGGGACTTGACAGGCTGGATGGTGAAAGGATGATTCCCCTTGTAGGAGGCTCTAGAACTAGGGAACTGAAAGAAAACTGGGATAAGAATTTTTTTCCAAGTCTGTGAAATTCTCTTCCCCAGAGAACAGAGGAGGCAGAGTCTTGAAATATTTTCAATGCAGAGTTAGACAGATTCTTGAAGAACTAGGAAAACAAAGGGCATCAGGGGAAGCAGGAAAGTGGGATTGAAGTCACAATCAAATCATTCATGGTATTATTAAACTGCAGGGGCAAGTTCACGGCACTGATTGCCCTATTCCTGCTTCTAATTTGTATGTTTGTACCTAGTGAACCAGTCTATATCTATTTGTAACCCCACGACGACTTCCCCAGAGCTTTGTATCATCAGCTAATGTGAATATATTACACTTAGCCCCCTCATCTCACTTATTAATTTGCATTGTAAATAGCTGAAGCCCAGGCACTTATTGCAGTAGCACTCTTCTGCGACGTACCCTGTTACTCTGAAAATAACCTGATTTACCCCCACTCTGCTGTCATTTAGCAATCCTCAACTCACGCTGATATTCCACCCACTATCTTTATTCTTGCATAATTATATCTTAAGTTGCACCTTACAAATGCTCTTTAAAAATCCAATTATACCACATCCACCATTTCAACTTAATCTACTCTGCTACTTATTTTTTTTGAACAAACTCTGATGGGTTTGTCAGACACAATTTCCCTTTCAGAAAGCAGTGTTGACTCAGCTTAGTAATGTTGTGATTCAATGGCCCTGTTAATGTATTTTTAAGAATAGATTCAAACATTTTGTCAACTATTGATACCAGCTTATTGTTCTCTGTTTCCTCTCTCCTGTCTTTTTTTAATAATAGGGTTACATTTCTTTCATTCTAATCCACAGAAACTATTCTTGAATCAAGGCAATTCTTTAAGATCAAATTCAAGGCATCCGCTATCTCATCCATCACCTTTTTATAAAAATCCCTCTCTGTATACTCTATTACTGTAGTGGATTCATTGGCTTTTAGACACATTCATGTTTTTAGCACTTTTACTTCCGTTATTTTTAAGCGTTGGCCATTTCTTATCAACTGTCATATCGTGTAATGCTTTTTCTTTCAATCTACCTTTGCCAACCCACCCTTCATGCCTCCATAATTAGCTTTAATTACCTGCAATACACTTAGTCGCACAACTTTCAAACTTATTATGAAACTCCATCTTACTGTGATCACTATTTCCCTGAAGATCCTTTACTATAAGATTATAAACTAATCCTGTCGCGTTACACACTTCATTGGATAATTATTTCAAAGAAAATAAGATTTGCATTTACACAGTGCTTCTCACAACCAATGGGCACCTCAAAGTGTTTTACAGCTCATTAATTACTTTAGAAAGTGTGGTCACGAATGGAATGTAGGAAACACAAGAGCTGATATGCACACAGCAACCTCCCACAATTGTCACATAATCTTATGTTAGCAACATTGGTTGAAGGATTTGCTGTTCTTTTTGAGGCCTTGATCTTCCAGGATTCTTGTCCTTCTATATGGTAGAACCAACAAGACTAGAAGATACTGTAGAAGAAGCCTTGGCAAAGTGTTACCATGTGTTCTTGATGTACAAGCAAATGATCCTTCACAAACAGCGTCTTTTAGCTCTGGGAATAAACTTCTCAGGAGACCATTTTCTATGCTTTTGATACATCACCCGTGCTTTGTAAGTCGCCTCAGACAATAATGGCAAACTGCTGTGATTTGAAAGCATATCTTGTGCCTATGCTTGAAGTTGATGCATTAATAATGTTGAGTTGATAACATTAGAAAACTAATTGAAGTCAACTAATTTCTATTAAATAGCTGCCAATGTTGCGAATTGACTCATTTAATTCATTTGTGTTGTGAATTCATGCGCCAGTCTTTAAAATCTTTAAGTACTGTGGTTGGAGTGTCAGGTGAAACAAGCAATGATCAATTTTTTATTGGTTATTTGAATTAGCTTTATTGTCACACATACTCAAATGAATACACTGAGAAGTTTACAAGTCACCACATTATGGCGCCATCTTAGGTACAAAGGTACCTAGGTACAGATTCTTAAAAAGGACATAACTGGGTTACTGTGTGCAGTTCTGGTCGTCACACTATAAGAAGGATGTGACTGCACTGGAGTAGGTGCAGAGGAGATTCACCAGGATGTTGCCTGGGCTGGAACGATTCAGCTGTGAAGGGAGAGGCTGGAATTGTTTTCCTTAGAACTGAGAAGGCTGAGGTAGGACTTGACAGGGATATACAAGATTATGAGGTATGTAAATAGGAAGAAACCTGACATGACAACGGATCAGAACCCCAAAGTGCTATGGACATTTTTAATATGATTTTTTAAAAAGAGAGCGCTGAATACCTTTTTAGAATTTCTTTCAATATTTGTGCAGATAAGAATGCAACACCTACCACCTCATCAAGAGGGAACGTCTTCTTTGCTAAGTTACTTTTTTCTACTGTTCTGATCTTTTTTAGCTTGACAAGCTAAAGGGCAATTTCCAACAAGAAAAATTATAAACCTACCACAGAGAGTTGCATAAGAGGTATCACTCAAAACAAACATCATGTTCCTAGCAGTGCCCAATGATAGAGGTTTCAAAACACAAAGCTCTATTTTTAATTTTTTCAACGTTTGTTTGCCTGAATAATATCTTCCACCTTGGGATTTTTCATAGTTATACTCAACTCCAATACTTAAAAACTGGCATCTGTCCTTGTTTAGTGCCCGGCTAGTTCAGCTGTCCAATCAACTGTTTTGGAAATCATTGCATTTTTTTTTGTGAGGCCCTGCTTTGATAAGTAGCGATGTGGCTAAAATTTTCCAAATAAGTTTGCTGATGCAAAGTGACACATGATCCATTCCATGCAATTTCCAATCCAATGTACTTAAAAGTCACAGAAGCCCAAGTTCTGATTTTGAATTCTGCTTTAAGCCAATTTATGATAATGCTTTCAAATTTACTGCTCCCACCCCACAAAAATATAACCTACATACATCATAAAAAGGCCTGAAAGCTGACTCTCTTAATGCCAGTAAATTATAGCAAGGGTCTACATTGAATTGAAGACAATCTAATTTTAATATGAAAGACTGTATGGAGAAGTATTAAATTCTGGAGGCATCATTTATACCATATATTCATTTATTTTATTTTCAGAGCTTCCTCAACTTGCAGAGTTTCCCAATTGTGTTTGATACCTGTTTTTGAAGACAAAGAAACTCTTCCCACTTAAGCTGATCTCCCTGCAGAAATACAATGTTAATATTAATTGATTTATGCTCACATGCATTTGTTGCTACCAAAACCAAAAAACTTACAAAATTGCTTTGCCTGATGCCAGTGAACCAACTGCTATATCTTGATCCTCCAGTTTTTCTTCATAACCTCATGCCACTAGCCTTGCTTTAGCACCTTTCCAATGCATATCCATCTATGTGATAGGGCTAGTTGTTTCATATCTGGCACCTCTATGAATAGCCCAGGTTCTCTCTAGCTTTGTACTTCTTGTTGTCAGCATCTTTAATTAGTTCATTTTCTATTTTGTCTATGGCTTGCAATCCTGGTTTGCGCCATATTTCTCATCTGTGTTTAACTATGCCCTCTAACTTGCTGCTGTCTCTTTCAAGACTGCTCAAGATTGACCTCCTGTTCTGATTAACAGAATTTCTTTAAACAGTCATGATCTCTTTCTCAAGAAGTGTTTGCTCCTGGACTCAATGTTTGAGCTTACACTCAATGTTCTGGTCTTTCATCTTTGTACTGTACTTCATGTTCCTAATCAATGGGCCTAAACTCCAGCCTGTCGCCCTTTACCTTACTGCATCTTTTATACTTTCCAGTGGCCTTTTTGGCATTTCTCCATTGACTAGCCGCTTCTGGTAAATATTTGACTTTGGTACCCAATTTTTGCAGTTCTTCTTTGGAATTAATGGCCACATATTGACCATCAGAACTGATCTGTCCATCATCAGACAAACTGTCAATGATGGCACAAACAGAAATTGCTGTAAAAAAAAACTCAACAAGTCTAGCACCTTCTGTGGAGAGAAAGCAGAGTTAATGTTTCGGATCCAGTGAACCTTCTTCAGAACAGAAACATTAACTCTGCTTTCTCTCTGTTTTCTCTCCACTGATATTGCTAGTCCTGTTGAGTTTTTTCAGCAATTTCTGATTGTATTTCTGATTTCCAGTATCCACAGCTCTTTGTTGTTTTTTAATCAATTGTGGCAGTTTGATCGTTATAGCTGTGCAGCATTTGAATATAAAGAAGCACCTCGTTCCTCACTCTTTACTTTAACTCATTCAGAATATGCATACCATGCAAGTTTGAAGAGCGTACTTAAACAAACTGTCTGATTCCCATGCTCAACAATTATAGTTCTTTCTATTTTTATCAGTAACCTTTTGCAAACCTCACCATTCATTAAGCCCCTCCCTCCTATAATAAATCATATCCACCAGATTGAACCTAGCTTTAGTTGGTCTTACCTTGTACTTTTCAACTCACTAAATTCTTTCAGACTTTGGCTTTAATGAAAGAAAGCCTTTCTATATGTATCTAGTGCCTTCAAATGCTTTGAAGAAGTAGAACTAACTGTGCTAAAAATTTACTGGTATGGACTTTATCCTCTCACCATCTCCAACAAATCTTTAGCATGTACAGCCCACACTAGTGTCAATGATAATTCATAGTTTGGTTGATCTGCCAACATTTTATGCACCATTTCATTTATTACTACATAGTTCCTTTTGCATGCTCCATTGCTAAAAGAGCTTTCAGCTGCCATATTCATAACTATTATATTCATATTCGTACAAATATCTCTGAATGCATCATTAACAAATTCCACTGGCCACCCCATCCAAATTTTCAGTGAGAAATTTTGCTGGTGGTTCAAGTCTGGTCCCTATCTAATTTTCCATTTCTGTATCTGCAATTATTTTCTTATCTTTACTATGTATCATTGTCAACTGACAAAATCTGCTTCAGAGAGAGGATTAAGAGCTTCCACATCCAGCTTCAAGACCTCAGCAACTGCAGAAAGCTAAAACTAAAAATCCTGGTTTTGTGGGAGCTTGACCCCACCCATTCAGGCTGCTTCTATTGTTCTAACTTAAAAAAAAAACAAGGCTTCACAAGCTGTTTACACTATTGGTTTTGAGCAGACCACTCCATACCTCTGTCTCAATGTTTCTTTGTAAAACAAAGGAAGAAATACATGTCTTCAAGCCATGGCATCATCATCATTTTATCATCAAATGTAATTTTAACGTAATTAACTTTTTATCTCCTAAACTTCCATTCTTTGATGTCAATAACTTTTCTTTAATTTCTTTAATGGAGAGATTATATTCCTGATTGTGAAACTTGCAAAATCCAAACACAATAGCTTTTTCATTTTCCATATCCAGTTTCATCTGTGCTTTCTTCATCGATGGTCAATTAAATAACAAGGGTTTTTCACTGGACACTACATCTGTGCTTATAAAATAATTGACTATGACTATTTTGCAAGAAATAATCACTCTTTTCAAAGATTTTATTGTGTTAACAAGTCCAAATCCGAAACTGGTTGTACTCTCAAATTTCTTAACTTTGTCCTGATCCTTTTTAATCAGAAAGTCTAGGTACCGTTTTAGTCAGCTTCTTCCACACATAGTAGACATGCAACTACTGTCTAACCTGGCAGTATTGAAAGATATTGCCATTATTGGGCAAAATTTCTTGTGACCAACTCAAAATGCTCTCTTTGATCTGTATCTTTATCTTCTTCCTCCAAATCTCCCATTTTATGTTTGGTTTACAATACATTCATTGTAGCATTTGCAACAGTTCATAACATAGTGACACTTTGAAACCCACCAGAAACACCAATTGACTACATCCTAAACATTTCTGGGGTTCATATGTTTATAGTAAATCCCAAATTGTCCTCATTTTACAAAATTAACAGAAGTATTTCTGTCCTCATTTCTATTAGTTATAGTTCTTCTTTTGCACTGATGCCTGCATTCTGTATCAAGACAGACTTAGTAATTTGTTACCCTTTTGTCTGAAATAGCTCCAGGAAGGCTGGTATCCTGTCACCAAGTCTCCCTTTATTTACACGTGCATTGTACATGACACTGACCCAGCTAGCACAGAGCCAGCTCAGAGAGTGAGAAGAACCTCTGACACCCCTCTTTACATCTGTTAGCCAGGGCTCCCTGATTGGACCAGATTAACAGCCCCAGTCAGGGAGCTCATATTCTATAAGGTCAACCTGGCTGACCTTGTTACAATCATTACATTCCTGTCCCTCTAAGTCCTGGGACGTAGGTTCATTCTTTTTCCTGTAGCTTTTCCTGGAACGTTTTTGCACGAGGTCCAGTTCCTCTGTATCTGTGTCAGATACTGGCACCCGGAGCGTCTTGAAAGAAATTCATCTTCCTTGTCAGGTGGTAACTGCATCATGGCTACAACATCTGCTGTGTCTATCTCATCCTCAGAGGTTTCTTCCAGGCTAGGCAGAGGGTGGAAACCTATGGGTTCCGACAGCCTTCCTGGCTGTTCTGAGGGGCTGGGTAGGTTTTCCTCCTGCCCCCTTAGTGAGTTTGAAGCTTTCATGTGCTCCATGTGTTTGTTCAGGACCGCCTTTCCTACCCAAACTTCGTACATCACGGGACCTGACTTCGTGTTGACTGTGCCTCTTAGTCATTCAGGGCCGTTCCCATGGTAATCTGTGAACTCATTGCTACAGAGGGCTGAGGAGGACAAGTGAGAGGTAGACAGGTTCTTGATTAGTAATGGGATCAAGTGTTACAGAGAAGAGGCAGGTGAATGGGTTTGAGAAATAAAACAGTCATGATCGAATGGTGGAGTAGACTTGATCAGCCAAATAGTCTAATTTTCCTGCTATATCTTATGGTCTTATGATCTTGTGGTCTCAGTCTTTCTAAATTTGTTAAAATCTGACCGCACTTAACAAAAGTCCAATTGATGACTCTTCAGTCAATTTTATGCACTAAAGTTAACAATCTGTCCAAAACTTCATCTTTGTTCAAATTATTAGGCTCTAATTCTGAAAAAAAAACATGTTGCTTCTGTATGGTAACAAAAGTGCTGAGGCTATACTTTGCTTTCCAGAAGCAACCTAGGCCTAGATTATAATCTCATCCTTCCACTGGTATTAAAGCTCATTTTCAGAAAGCAGAATTGGGTAATCATATGTTGAAACTTTACATTTTGACTCAACCATCCTCTTACAAATATTATACACCAAATGATAAATGTTTTTGAACAGAATTTAAGGCTACACTTTTAGTGAGTGTTTTTTTTCAGTTACCCAAGCTATGAAACTCATTTCCCAATGATTTCTAGTTCCACTTATCTATATAAACAGTTTACACCCAATCACCTCTTAATTAATATATCCATCATCTGTTCCTTCATTACATTCGGTCTCAGGTATTACTTCAGATCATTTTAGATGATGACATGTATGACCTTTCACCCCCTTGCTCAGCAAAAACCTATCTCACTCGGTTGGCTGGATGGTATTCTGTAATGTGGAGTGATACCAACATTCTGGGTTTTAATTCTAGTGTGGGCTGAGGTTACTATAAAGGACTTCGTCCCTCAGGTTAAACCATCATCTGTTGCCTCTCAATAACGAGAGTGGTGTCCTCCGAGACAATGGTAACTTGGCCTTTATCTATTTCTGCCATAAAAATATTCAAGGGCTCACTTTCCACCAGCTTTTATGGGAAGAGAGTTCTAAGAGACCACTGAAAATTAAAACTCTACTACGACAGTTATTGTACACGAAAGCAAATAAAACTGAAAATGCAGGAAATATTCAGTAACTCTGGCAGCATCTGAGGTCATGGGATCAGAGTTAGCAATTCAGCTTGATGATGTTATAAACAGGATGCTTAGAGTCATAGAGTCACAGAGTCATATAGCACGGAAACAGAACCCTCAGTCCAACATGTCTGCACTGGCCAGACATCCCAATGTGACCTAGACCCATTTGCCAGCATTTGGCCCGTAAACCTTTCCTATTCATATACCCAACCAGATGCCTTTAAAATGTTGTAGTTTTACCCACCTTCACCACTTCATCTGGCAGCTTGTTCCACACACGCACCATCCTCTGCATGAAAAAGTTACCCCTCAGGTCCTTTTAAAATCTTTCCCTTTCACCTTAAACCTATGTCGTCTAGTTTTGGACTCCCCCACCCGAGGGATAAGACCCTGGCTATTCACCCTATCCATGCCCCGCATGATTTTATAAACCTCTAGAAGGTCACCTCTCAGCTTCTGATGCTCTGGGGAAAAAGCCTCAGCCTATTCAATTTCTCCCTATAACTCAAATCATCCAGTCCTGGCAACATCCTTGTAAATCTTTTCTGCACACTCTCAAGTTTAACAACATCTTTCCTATAGAAGGGCGACCAGAATTGTAAGCAATATCTGAAAGTGGCCTCACCAAAGTCCTGTACAACCGCAACATGACACCTCAATTCCTATACTCAGTGTTCTGACCAATGCAGGGAAGCGTGCCAAATGCCTTCACCACACTGTCTACCCGCAACTCCAGTTTCAAGGAATTATGTACCTACATCCCTAAGTGTCTTTGTTTGGCAACACTCCCCAGGACCCTACGAAAGTCCTGCCCTTGTTCGTCTTACCAAAATGCAACACCTCACATTTATTTAAGTTAAACTCCATCTGCCACTCCTCATCCCATTAGCCCATTTGATCAAAGTCCCTTTGAATCTTCTTCACTGTCCATTACACCACCTGTTTTGGTGTCATCTGCAAACATATTAACCATACTTCCTATATTCATGTCCAAATCTTGTATATAAATGACAAACAAACAGTGGACCCAGCACCAATCCTTGTGGCACACTGCTGGTCACAGGCCTCCAGTCTGCAAAGCAACCCTCCACCACCACCCTCTGTCTCCTATCTTCAAGCCAATTTTGTATCCAATTGGCTAGCTCCCCCTGGATCCCATGTGATCTAATCTTACTAACCAGTCTACCGTGCGGAACCTTGTCACATGCTCTGCTGAAGGCCATATCAACAATGCCTGACACTCTGCCTTCATCAAACTTCTATATCACCTCTTCAAAAATCTCAATCAAGTTGGTGAGACACGATTTCCCATGCACAAAGCCATGTTGATGATCCCAAATCAGTCCTTGCCTTCCAAATGTATTTAAATTCTGTCCCGCAGAATCCCACCCAACAATTTATTCGCCACTGATGTAAGGCTCACTGGTCTATAGTTCCTTGGCATTTCCTTACCACCTTTCTTAAATAATGGCACCACATTCGCCAACCTCCTTGGTAATTCACCACAGCCTGAGAATCAATTCAAAGTGTTTCCTGGGTTGCAAGGATCTCAACTGCAATGGGCAGTGTGTTTAACTTTGAATTTGTCACATGAGAAGGTCTCAATTTTAACTCTGACAATTTTCCTGTATTCAAACCCTATTCCACCATTGGCCAGGCTCATATTCCCCAAACACATTTTTGCCACGTTGCTTAACAAAAATCACAACTTGTTCTCCAGTGTCCAACGTGACCTGCTTTACAAAGTTTTAAACTTTCCCCAATAATCTGAACAGAGTAAGAAAGCATCGATGAGTACAAAGGTCAGTACTATCAAACTGTAGCTGCTTTACTTACTGAAAGTTTAGACAAGAATCCATCTTTCAAGTGATTCACAGCTTATTTGACAAAAGAATGAGAGACAGAAAGACACGTCTGATTTAATAGTGTATCTGTATTAGAGTTCAGTCACAGCTTGCAATAACAATTTGTTCTGTGAAACTGAGCAGACTCACTTGATGCTTGGTTTATAAAACGTTATTACAGAATATTAATGCTCAGTGTGCTGTCAAAATTGTATTTTTACTGCAAATGATTCTGTATTGATTTTCTGTGCCTCTGTCGTGGCAGGCAACATTAGGTAAAGTTGAGTTTTATTTTAAGGTCACACAATAAAATGTGTCTGATATTATGTTCAGTTGCCAATTTAGTCTCTGTATTTTGTTTACTATCACACCTTAATACTAAATTGTGTTACTTGTCTGCTTCTTGGCAGGCAATAAATATTTATTAATTCTGTTTCTTTAAATAAAACGTGATATATTGTGTAGAAGCTGTAGCAAAAGTCGGGTTTAGCTAATTATCCACACTTACAAATCATACAGTAGACGCTATGAGCACAAAAGCTATGAGCAATAAAAGGACAAATAACAATCAGTTTTGGATTTAGGTGAGGCATTGTTTAAAGAGCTATTGAGAATACACAGTTTCCTGTGCTTTTTCATCATCAACAATAGTTGGCCAATTGTTTCAATCTCTGGACAACTGGCACCTCTAGAAAGTTATTCGTTCAGATCCATTGCCATTTGTTCTGAGGATAAACATTCAGCAGTGCTAATATAATTCTGTGCCTGATCTGTGAGAGGAAGCTTCATTACTAAAGATATGTGCTATAGTCATTTGAAGTAAAATTACATTACATGAGAAATATCTGTCTTGTGGCTTCATTGACACAATTCCCCTGATTGGTGATTGTGTGTTCATGTGCTACATCTATCAACTCTGATTCCAGATGACTTAGGTTTCCCCAACTGATACACAGGGAATTACAATTCCCCATGCAAATAACTTGCAATTTTCCAATATCCTTTCAATCTTTTCAAATTGTCTTCCTAGGATGACAAGCCCTAAATCTAAGCTTAAAAGTTTGCTTTTATGTTGCATGTTTCTACCCAGAATGGTTTATTTTGAAGCTTTCAACTTCCCACAGGATTAGCTTTTATTAGCCTGACACTTAGGGACAGATCACCTCCTTTCTTGATCATTCCATCCCTTCTAAATGCTCTAATCCTCGAATGTTGTATTTGTGCCCACCCTGAGGAATTAGCCATGATTTTGTTATTCCCATGACATTCTTTGACTTGGCTTCTGAGGGACTTAAATTTCCTCAAAAGTATCATTTTTGACACTTCATTTGATGCATTCTACAGCTGAAGATTCATATTCTTTAGTGGTGATTTATACAAGCAGGATTATAGCAAAATACAACAGTTGATGCACTGTTTATTGGAATACATGCAGAGAAATTGTAGGAACTAAATTCCATTAGAACCTTGATGACCCACTCTGACCTGCTTCATATTTACTTTCCAAATTACCACTAAATCACTAATGGGAAAGCTGAGCAAATTGATTCCTTTCAATGTCCCAGCCACGTACTATTGAAACTTGCTCAGTAAAATCAGTTGAATTTGAATGATAGCAGAAACTGGAATCAGGGTCATTGATCATGTTCATAAGTGCACCTTGCAGTAGATTCCCAGACCTGAAATAAATGAGAGTAAGAGAACCAGTGCTACTGTTCTCCAGTTACTTTGGACTGGTATGTGACACTGATCTTTTTGACAGTCAGGTTATATAGAATGAAGGAACTTGTAATGCATACCACCTTTCAGGACACTCCCAAGTGCTTTACAATATATAAAAGTACTTTTGGATATAGTCTGTGTTGTATTGTATGAAACATGGTAACCAAAAGCACAGCAATCAACGGTTTTGGTAAAAGACAAACAGCAATGTGATCATCTGTTTTCGAAGAACATTGATGTAAGAACGTTATGAACAAGGCAATCATTCCTCGGCTCAGTATTACAGCTGAACGTTTCGGGGAAAGTTTATGATTCCTCAGGTGCAAGACAACTCATTTCTTGAACTCATTCACACTTTTCTCTATGAGCGTTTAGTAGAGAATTTATTAGAATTGTTAAGTAGATGCATAAGTGCAGAGTGTGCATTTCTCTATTGGGGTTTAGTTTCTGGTTGTATTACATGTGTGAGTGTTTGTACTGAGTACACAGTTCTGTCAACTTGTTTTTGACTATGACTGAAATTGTGTTTGTTCAATTTGCCAAACCTACAGTCTCCCTTTAAGATTTGTGAAATTAAGACTAATATGTGTAACACTTGTAGACTGCATTAAAATGGATTATGGCCTTCATGATGACAAATGCAATATTGAATTAATGCGCATGCTAATTGTTTTGGAAGGATGTTTATGTGCTTGTGCTGTGATATTTCACATTTTTATATGCATTGACATTGATTAAATATACATTTAATCTCCCCTTTCTGAATCTCCCACAATTCATCTCTCTCTCTTTCTGTCCACCTATGTCACCACAGATTTTCTGTCAACTCTTCACTATCACCTCCCAAATATTCTCCTTTTCTTCAACCCCTCTCTGATCTACCCCTCTTTTATTCCTTGCCACTCAAGAGACGGGACTAGAAGCATGAGGGCAGATTTATTTGTCAGGGCTATTGTTTTCGGATGGACTCCATAATTCCATTCGATTAGTTGGATATACTTTTATGGAATCACAAGATTGCTAAACAAAGGTTGTGAAAGGTGGTAGGTGTTGAAAAAAGTAATGGTTCTGAAAGCATTAATGATGGTGATTGTTTTAGGCCCCATCCACCCAATCTGATAGTTTTGCACAGTCTTAAGTGAAAATTCGATGAGTCATGCTTATAAGAACATAATAAGTAGGAGCAGGAGCAGTCAATTCAGGTCCTCAATGCTGCTCTGCCATTCAATACAATCATGGCTGATCTCATCTCCATTTTCCTGCCCGCTCTCCATAATCTTTTGTTGTCGGCAAATCACCACAAGTTACCTTTAATTTGGCAACTTATTAAGAAATCGAACAAATAATCGTATACTAAAGTAATAAGTTAAACTTTATTAAGACCACTTTAATAAGCAAGTGTAAGCCTGCAACCCAACTCAACTATTACCCGACTAATAATGAACTCTGGCCGGGACTTTAATCAACAATGATCTGTTTCTGGATGTTTCCAGGGTTTGTTCCTTTGGCAGGTGTTGTTCTTCAAAGTTCTGCTGGTGAACTGTTCTGATGTTGGATTCTTATACAATTATGTCCCTTTCAAGTTTGCAGTGTGGCATTATTGATATCCTTTGGATTTTTTCACCCTAACATCCATTACACTTTCAGAGACTTCAAATCTGCAACTTGCCATCTTATCAAAATTAGCTGCTTTGTTCCTTATTAATGTGGGGTTAGCTGTCTGTTTAAAACACAACATTTCCCTGCAATTCACCCCTTAACTTCAGAACGTTGTTTCTGCAGGCAGGTCTAATTCCCGACTTGTCACAAGGCAGCAGATTATCAAATAATTGTTATCTCTTCTCTCCCAGGAAACAGCTGGTTTATGTTGTTTCTGTAATCCTATCTTCCCAGGGATGGTTAATTCACTTGTTGCTGCAATTCCCTTTTATAACAGTTTCTTGTTGTTCCTTTCAACTCAAGAAACAGTTTATTCTAGAAAAATAGTTATTGCTGATTCTTTCAATCCATGTGTAACATTTTGTCTTTGTTGATTTTTCGAATCCATGAACAGATATTACAATTCTGAAGTTTCCATTGTCACATCTTCAACCCATTATTAATTAAAACTCTACCTATCTATTCCATACGTTCACCCAAGTGTAACGGTGTCCACTGCACTCTGGGTAGTAAGTTCTACAGATTCACGATCCTTTGAGAGAAGTAATTTCTCCTAAGTTCAGCTTTAAATCTGCTACTCCTTATTCTAAAACAATGATCTCTCATTCTGCCCCACATGAGAAAACATCCTTTCTATGTGTACTTTATCAAGGCCCTCTGGAACCTTATATACCACAATTAGTCTCCTCTGCAGTGATATACATGCGAACTGCTCACTCTCTCTTTATAAGACAAACCCTTCATCTCTGGAATCAATCTAGTGAACATCCTCTGAACTGCCTCCAATGCAATTACATTCTTCCCCAGGTAAGGAGATCAAAATTGTTCGCAATTCTCTAGGTGCTGTCTCACAAATGCCTTGTACAGTTTCAGCAACACTTCCCTACTTTTATTCCTTTTGCAATAAATTCCAAAATTCCATTTGCTTTCTTATAATGTGCTGTACCAATGGGGTGGGATATGTTATATTGGTTCCTGGTAGCATTTGTAACTATCTATATCTAGCCAGTGTTGAACTGTTCTGGTGTTGGATTCATATACAATTTTCTCTCTTTCAAGTTTGCAGTGCGACATTATTGATATTCTTTGGATCTTTTCATCCCTAACATTCACTATACTTTCAGAGACTTCAAATCTGCAACTTGCCATCTTATCAAAATTAGCCACTTTCATCCTTGTTAATTCGGTGTCAGCTGTCTATTTAAAACACAACATTTCCTGAAATTCACCGTTTTACAATAATATCAACAATATTACAACAATATGTAGTTATTAAGACAAATACCTTTTATTGTTAAGACTCTAAGGTAGTTATTCCACTATAAGACCCGAAAGAACTGCGGATGCTGTAAATCAAGAACAAAAACAAAGTTGATGGGAAAGCTCAGCAGAACCGGCAGCATCTGTGAAGGAAAAAACAGAGTTAACGTTTCGGGTCCGGTTCTGAGGAAGGGTCACCGGACCCGAAACGTTAACTCTGCATTTTTCTTTGCAGATGCCGCCAGACCTGCTGAGCTTTTCCAGCAACTTCTGTTTTTGTTTTTAGTTCTTCCACAGTCCTTAGACTCTGTATAGAAATGAAGATTGATTTGATTTATTGATTGTCATGTTCATTTTGTTACAAAATACAGTGAAAAGTGTTGTATGGTGCTGCCACTCTCCAGCACCATCTTAAAACACAGTAAAATAAACCAAGACATGGAATACAGAAGCAGAAAAACAAAAGAAAATTAACTTTGCAGTGCTTCTTGTTAAATGTCAGCCATGGGCCTGGAGTGGCTAGCCACGAGTCTCCTCGCTGCACTGCTGGAAGAAGAGTCATCACTGTCCAGTGCCATCTTGCCTCCACCGATGCTGCTGCCACCAAAGGGTACTCCCTGGACCTCGCCAATGCAGCCACCACTGATGCCACTGGGTCTCGTACCGGCTCAAACTCGACTCTGCCACCAAGAGCCCACCTCACTCATGCATCCGATGCCGCTGGGCCTTGTACTGGGCTCCAACTTGCCTTGGCCGCCACAAGTCCGCACTGGATGCAGACGCTGGGAGGAAGCCGAACTTGTCTCTGCTGCAGCAGCCACGAGTTGGCGGTGGGCCCACCTCGTGGATGCAGAAACCACTGGAAACCCAAACTTGTCTCTGATGCCTCTGCTACGAGTCTGTGCTGGGCCCTTTGTGCTGCCATCAATGCCGTCCCTGTGACTGAGCTCTTCACAAGAAGTAAGGAAAAAGAAGAAAAATAAAAAAAATCGAAAGAGGGGAAAAAAGAAAAGGAAAGAAAAGCGGAAGGGTTGGATTCAGGAGTCCCACACCACCTACAGCGTTCTACCCCAACCTGTAGCTGCCAGTGGTAGGTTCCACAGATATACAATGGTGTGCAGGTGTGCCTTTGTCAGATTCTTTCATGCTATTTCTCCACTGTCTATGTCTTTCCCTCTCTTTATCTTTCTTACTCCTTTTCTTTCTCATTTCTCCCATGGTGGCTGTTTTAATGGACTGTATTCACTGTCTCTTTGGAAGTGAAGTTCTTTATGAATTTTGGTAAAGAGGATGGAGAAAGTAATGAAAAGATAGCATTTACTTTCAATGTCATGAGCAATTTTTGAGGAACATTGGTTCAAGGTTTTCCTTTTTATGGCCTTCTTTTGTTATAGACCGTTTTAAATGCACTGAAATGGATTTGTTCCATAAAAATCTGATTAAGTATACGTTATGATGTAATTTTTCTTTCTAAATTGTTTAATTATTCATTTATATAATTTTTAATGAATAAGCATTGTGCTGGGAATGCATTTCCAAATGGACAATAAAATAGGATTTGATTAAATTGTTGGACAGATGATCGGTTTTTATTGATGTTGATTAGGGATTAAATGTCTGCCAGGGTGTACTCCTTCCCTCTTCTTTGCAATTGTGCCACTGGATCATCTGCCTGAGAGGGTCCGTGGGCTCTCAGTTTAACTTCTAATCTAAAAGATGGCACTTTAGTACCTGCAGGACATTGGTTAGGCCACTTCTGGAATCCCGCTTTCAATTCTGGTTTCCCTGCTGTAAGAAAGATGTTGGCAAACTTGAAAGGATACAGAAAAAAAATAGTGAGGATACTGCCAGGTTTGCAGGGTTTGAGCTGCAGGCAGAAGCTGAATAGGTTGGGGTTGTTTTCCCTGGAGCATCGGAGGCTGAGGGGTGATCTTATAGATGTTTATAAAGTCATGAGGGGAATGGATAAGATGAATAGCCAAGGTCTTTTTCCCACGATAGGCGAGTCCAGACTAGAGGGTCAGAGGAAGGAGATTTAAAAGTGACGTACAGGGCAACTTTTTCACACAGAGGGTGGTGCGTTGATGGAATGAGCTGCCAGACGAAGTGGTGGAGGCTGGTACAATTACAACATTTAAAAGGCATCTGGATGGGTACATGAATAGGAAGGGTTTAGAGGAATATGGATCAAATGCTGGCAAATGAGACTAGATTAATTTAGGATATCTGGTTGACAGGAACGGGTTGGACCAAAGGGTCTGTTTGCTTGCTGTACATCTCTATGGCTCTATGACTCAAGTATAGTTTGGCTTATATTTTGCGCTGACCTCTAAAAGAGTCTGACCAATGAAACCTGGCCAACAGCTAATGCCTACTCATATAGTGTACATTGTAGATTAGATTGCAAAAGGCTGAAAACAGGTAAACCAATTTATTTGGCACAAAAGAAACAAGTGAATAGTGTTTCCACTGACTTGTAGCACATATTAGCGTGATTATAATCACAATAGCTCTCCTTAATACATTAAATGGATAAATATAATGTACAAGGCAAGGACAAATAACAGGAGATTGGCCCTGGGTAATGAAATCTTTAACAATCCAGTGCAGGCATGATGGGCAGAATAGCCTCCTTCTATGCTATAACTCTTTTGTGAATCTGATTCTTTGATGTCAAAGCAATGCTTTTGAGTAGTTTCTTAATGTGCATTGAATCTTCAAAACAATACGCTTACCTCTTATTCAATGAACTACTTACTGCTCTTTATCACTGCTAGCCCAGCTTCCTTCTGGCTGCTGATTCTAAATCAGAGGTGAACTCATCTGTAGAACTGCTATTCAGAATACCTTTGAAGATGGAATGTAACAAAATCCAATTACAAAACAAAAACACATTTATCTTAACCACTCAGAGATAGCAAGAACTGCAGCTGCTGGAGTCAGAGATAATACAGTGTGGAGCTGGAGGAACACAACAGGCCAGGCAGCATCAGAGGAGCAGGGATGTTGACGTTTTGGGTTGGGACCCTTCTTCAGAAAAAGGGTCCCGACCCAAAACATCAATTTTCCTGTTCCTCTGATGCTGCCTGGCCTGCTGTGTTCCTCCAGCTCCACGCTGTGTTATCTTTATCTTACCCACGTTGTGTTCTTTTCGAATTAAGCTGAACACATGTCCTGGTTTGAAATATCCATTATTTACTATGTAATCATTTAAAATACAATAAAACAAATACAAGCTCATTCACAGGCTTCAATCATATTTGCAAATTAAAATCATTAAAAACATTTCAATTGATCTTTGTCTGCCTGTGTAAAATGTTTATTTTCTACAGAAAATCACGTACTAGAACCTTATTTAACCTCATTTACAGCACAGAAACAGGTCTCCCAACTCAACAAATCCATTTTTGTATTGACACTGCACATGGATCCATTCCTATCCTTCTTCATTATGTTGATTTTGGGATGTCCGTGATCAGAGATGCCTAATATAGGCCATCGACGATTTGTAGCAATATTCTGATAGTTGAGTTTAACACATCAGTTAATTTGCTAGAGAAATTATACAACTGCGACAGACAAGAGCACTTCACTGATCCAGAATCTAGGAGCAAGGACAATGGTTTGGAAGTGGATGCCTTTGTTCTTTCCTTGGCCTGATGTAGGGCAACTCCTGGTCTTCTCCCAAGAAGATGGCAGCTTGTCTCCATGGATCCTCTTGCCCTTATTTGTCTCTCCGGACCTTTCTCCGTGGATATACGTTATTTTTGGGCTGGTCACCTATGCTGTGTCAATCCCCTGTCTAAACCTTCTAGACCAATGACTACAGGTAGTTTCTCGTGATGCCAGTGAGTCTCCGATGATTCATCTATCAGATAGATAACCAGAAATCTCTCCTGGTGGAAACTGTCTGCTATTGAAATACATTGGAAGGATTTGTCGGTTAATGCACAACCTATTTGACCACTTATGAATGCACGTTCCTGGGCCATCAGGTCCTGGTGTGTGATTTGAACCAGGAACTCTGACCCTGGTTGTCCCCTTGCCCACCTCCATTTTAAGGTTAGTTTTCATTCCTTCTAAAAACAAAACCTTCCTATTCCCAAAAACATTGCACTCATGAGGAAGAGAAGGATATGGACCAATGGCAGGTAGAAGGGTTTAGCTTAATTTGGCTTCATTTTCGGCACAACATAGTGGGGCGAAGGGCCCGTTCCCGTGTTGTATTCTTCTATGTTCTATAGTAGGGTAATGTAGCACCCAATAAATGTCTTGTTTATGCTTTAGAAGGCTTGTTACTATAGCAACACAATTAAATGATGTTTCATGTTACACAGGGAATACCAAATATGGGACTACAGAGTGATCTCAGGTTTAAAGAGGATCCCAACTTCTAACATTGTCCATCAATATATCCTATTCCTTTCTCTCTTACATTTGTATAGTTTCACCTAATGTATCTGTGCTCTCAGATTAAGTGTTTCTCTGTTAGCAAGTTCCATATCCTGACTCCTTTCAGGGTAAAGAAATTTCTTTCAGTTTTTCTATTGGATTTGTCAGAGGCTATCTCATAGTTTAGGTCTTGTGGTGCAGCACGTAGCTTCCCTGCTTCTGGATCAGCAGCACCTGGTTCAAATCACACACCAGGACTTGATGGCCCAGAGAAGGTGCATTCATAATGTGGCCAAATAGGTCGTGTGTCCACCTTCAAATCTTTCCAATGCACTTCAATGACAGGTGGTAACAGCAGGAGAGATTCCTGGTCAACCGTTTGATAAAAAGAACTTTGGAGACTCGACCATCACTAGCTGTAGCTCTAGACATGCATGTAAAAGTGCACTTGCCACTGCAATTCAGGCTCCCTCTTACATCAGTTTTTAAGAAAGGAGAGAGAGAAGAAACTGTGAATTACAGGCCAGTAGCCTAACATCCGTCATTGGGAAAAAGTGGCAATCAATTTTTAAGAATGTCTTAGTAATGCACTTAGAAATGTAAACTATGATTAGATCAAATCAGAATGGTGATAATAAAGGGAACTCCTGCTTGACAATTAGTTCTTTGACGCAGTAACCATTAGACTAGATAAAGGAGAACATGTAGATATGGTAATTTTGGATTTGTTCAAACTGTTCAATACAAAAGACCATTAGGGTAGTTAACAGCCTGGGGAGTTGGGTGCTCTATATTAGGATAGATAGTCTCTGTATAAGGTAATGGTTATGAAAGGACTAATGCTTAGGTTACGAAACAGAAGTTGCTGGAAAAGCTCAGCAGGTCTGGCAGCATCTGTGAATAAAAATCAGAGTTAACGTTTTGGATCTGGTGACCCTTCCTCAGAACTGGTGCTGGCTAGGAAAATGTCAGTTTATGTGTAAAAGATAGAGTCGGGTTTGGGGGTAAGGAGTAAACAATAAATGGGGATAGAGCCCAAAGGGAGAGAAAAACAGTCGACAGACAGAGGAGTTGATAACAATCTGGCTTATTGAACTTAATGTTGAGTCCAGAGGTCCCCAATTGGAAAATGAGGTGTTGTTCTTCCAGATTGTGCTGACCTTCGCTGGAAAACTGCAACAAGCCAGAGACAGAGATGTTGACCATGTAACGGAGTAGCGTGTTAAAGTGGCAGGCAACTGGTAGTTTGGAGATAACACAGTGTGGAGCTGGAGGACACAGTAGGCCAGGCAGCATCAGAGGAGTAGGAAAGTTGATGTTTTGGGCTCAGAATGCATTTCTGAAGAAGTGTCCTGACCCGAAATGTCAACTTTCCTACTCCTCTGATGCTGCCCGGCCTGCTGTGTTCCTCCAGCTCTACACTGATCTCTGACTCCAGCATCAGCAGTTCTTACTATCTTGAACTGGAAGTTTAGGGTCTTATTTGCGAGCAGAACGTTGATGCTCTGCGAATTGGTCACCCTGTCTACCCTTTGTTTGCCCAATGTAGAGGAGACCACATTGTGAGCAACGAATGTAGTAAATTAGATTATGGGAAGTGCAGGTGAATTGCTGATTCACCTGGAAAGTATATTTGGGCTCTTGGATACCGGGGACGGAGGAGGTACATGGGCGCGTGTTAGACCTTCGGCGGTTACAGGGGATAGTGTCGTGGGGCTGTGGGGGGGTGGTGTTGGGAGTGAAGGAAGAGTGGACCAGGGTGTCCTGGAGGGAATGGTCCCTGCAGAAGGTGGACAAGAGAGGGAAGGGGGATATGTGTCTGGTGGTGGCATCTTGCCAGAGGTGACGGAAATGGCAGATGATGAACTTCTGGATGTGCAGTTCCTTTACATGACCATCCCCCACCAGAATGGTCTTAGGGCTCTCTGTTTCTTCCTGGAGCAAAGACCTGAACCGTCCCCACCCACCACCACCCTCCTCCGCTTATCCTCACCCTCGTGCTCACCCTCAAAAACTTCTGTTTTAAGTCCACTCATTTTCTTCAGGTCAGAGGGGTGGTCATGGGTACCTGCATAGGCCCTAGTTATGCCTGTCTCTTTGTGGGGTATGTGGAACATTCCTTGTTCCAGTCCTACTCTGGCCCTCCCCCACAACTCTTTCTCTGATATATTGATGATATCATTGGTGCTGCTTCCCTCTCTTGTCCAGAATTGGAAGAGTTCATCGATTTTGCTTCCCATTTCCACCCTTCCCTCACTTTCATCTGGTCTATCTCTGACTCCTCCCTTCCCTTCCTCGATATCTCTGTTTTCATTTCTGGGGATAGACTGGCCACTAATATCCACTACAAACCCACTGACCCCCACAGCTACCTGGACTATACATCCTCACACCACACTTCCTGTAAAGACTCCATCTCATTCTCTCAGTTCCTCCCTTTCCATCGCATTTGTTCCAATGAGGCCAACTTCGACAAAGGAGCCTCCACCTTCTTCTTCAACTGAGGATTCCCCAGCTCCGTTGTCAACAGGGCCCTCAACTGGGTCTGTATTTCTCCTGTATTTCTGCCATCAACCCTGTTCTACTCTTCTGCAACAATGATAGGATTCCCCTTGTCCTCACCTACCACCCCACCAGCATCCACATCCCAAAGATCATCAGATGCCATTTCCACCACCTCCAGCGAGATGCCATCACTAAACACATATGCCCCTCCCCTCCCTTGTCCACCTTCCACAGGGACCATTCCCTCCGGAACACCCTGATCCACTCTTCCTTTACTTCCAACACCTCTCCACAGCCCCACGGCACCTTCCCCCTGCAGCTGGCAAAGATGCAATACCTGCCCATCTATCTCCTCCCTCCCCACTATCCAAGGGCCCAAACATGCCTTCCAGTTGAGTCAGCTCTTTACCTGCACTTCCCACAATCTAGTCTACTGCATTGGCTGCTCGCAATGTGGTCTCTTCTGGGGAAACGAAGCATAGACTAGGTGACGCATCACAAAACATCCATGTTCTGCCCACAAAAAAGACTCTGAGCTTCCAGTGGCCTGCCACTTTAACACAATGGCCACACACAGCTATTTCCTGGCCAACATCTCTATCTCTGGCTTGCTGCGGTGTTCCAGCGAAGCTCAGCACAAGCTGGAAGAGCAACACCTCATTTTCCGCTTGGGGACCTTGCAGCCCTCTGGACTCACTATCGAGTTCAATAATTTTAGTGCCTGAACTCTTCCGTGTCCTTGCCCCCTACCCCGGACACCAGGCCTTGTTATCCCATAGCCTGCCATTACACACTATCTATTGTTAGTCACTAACAATGTCCGTTAACAGCTGTTCACCCTCCTAGCCAGATTGTTATCAACTTCTTTGTCCAACTGATTTTCTCTCTTTGGGCTCTATCCCCACCTATCGTTTACTCCTTACCCCCTCTCTCCACCCTATATTCTGCATATGAACCGACATTTTCCTGGCTACCATCAGTTCTGAGGAAGGGTCACTGGACACGAAACGGTAACTGATTTTTGTTCACATGTGCGGCCAGACCTGCTGAGCTTTTCCAGCAACTTCTGTTTTTGTTTCTGATTTACAGCATCCGTAGTTCTTTCAGTTTTTATTTAGTGCTCAGTTTACATTGGCTTCATGCATTCCACTGTTATCACAATCTATGGGTGAAGACAAAAAATTCGACTTTGTCTTTCATGGCAGCATATATATTGGGTTCTGGGGAAAAGACAGGAAAGTGGAGTTGACGATTAGTAGATCAGCCATGATCTAATTGAATGGTGGAGCAGACTCAATGGGCTGAAAGGTCTCCTTCTGTTTCTATGCCTTATGGTATTATGGTCCATCTGTACTAGCTCCCTAAGGTCCTAGTAATTATGCCTGACAGAATGGAGTTGTATTCATTGCTAGCAAGCAACAAACCTTCTTCTTACCTAAGAACAGTACCTAATCCGTGGATATTCTATAGTGATTTATCCTTTACTACTAATCACTAGATTGTTCCAAGACAAAGGAGGATTGGTAGCAGCCAACTACCTCAAACAATCCTTTCCCAGTACCACAAGGTAGCAGATGTGAGCATCACAAGAGATTGATTAATGGACATGAAGTAGGAAGTGGACACAAACAGAACATGTTCATGTTGGCAGGCAGTGAATAATGGATTGCTACAAGGATCATTGCTGGGATCTGAGCTATTTACAATCCATCTCAAAGACATGGATGAAGAGACAGTGAGTACTGTATCTAGGTTAGCTGACAATACAAAGCTGGCTGGGAAGATAAGCTGTTTGGAAGACACAGAGAGGCTGTAAAGAGTTATAGACAGGTTAATTGAAAGGACAATGAAATGGCAGATGGAATGTGATGCAAGAAAGTGTTTGCTTTGATCGTAAGAATAGAAAATCAAACATTTTTTAGAAGTTTTATTCGTGAACGGGTTTGACAGGCCATATAATCCACACCTGCCCCTGTTTCTTGTGGCTTCTGTTCGCTGAGTGAACTATAACAACCTACAAATCACCATTTTACACTTGTGCACCTAGTTCTTTCCTCATGCACAACTGAAGAATAAACTTTTTCATAATCTTGAAACTGTCCATCAAGTCACAACTCAAATCTTCTTAATCCCAGCAAGGAGAGTCCCAGCCTTTTCAATCTTTCCTCATATGTATAACCTCTCATTTTATTCATTTCCTTTTATGAGTTGCAGACCTTGCTGGCAAAGCCAACATTCATTAGTCACCCAGCATTGCCCTGGAGCAGGTGGTGATGAACCACAGTAGTCCACATAGTATATGGGCACCCACAGTACTGTTAGGAGGGGAGTTCTAGGATTTTGACCCAGTGAAGGTGAAGGAACATTGGTATGTTTCCAAGTCAGGATATGTGCGACATGGAGAACACCTAGCAGGTGGTGGTGTCCCCTTTGCATCTACGGCTCTTGACCTTCTTGGTGGTAGAGGTTGAAAAGTCATGTTGAAGGAGCCCTGGGGGTTTCTGCAGTGTATGCACACTGCTCCTACTGTGCACCTGTAATAGAGGGAACCAAAGTTTATGTTTTGTTATCATGTTACATTTTTTACATTTTCTCCAATGTCTCTAGCTATTTGCTATATTCTGGTGATCAGAACTGCTCACGATACTTCAAATGTCGAGTAAGTAAAGCTCAATACAACCTTGGTTAGACCTTCTGCATAAAGGTGCAACCATTTGGAAAATGGAATTCAAATCAATAATTAAATACCAATCAAAATAGATGCTGTCCATGTGGATATAAGTTGTAAATGCTCTGAACATTCTTCTGCCTCTCGTTATCTTAAAATTGATGAATCAGATTAGGTTAAAGACAGGACAGCATATCACTCGGGTTGAAAGGGGTCAACAAGGTCAACCAAGGAAGACTTGAATAGTTGATGTGAATTTCAAGTTTCTTAAAAGGTTAAGCAGTGTTGGCTTGTTCTGGGTAGTAAGGATAAGGTTATTGTTCAATGCCCCAAGATAGACTTGAGTGCATCATCCCAGCTAGGAAATCGATTGTGATGAGCTGGAACGCTCATCAACAAATAGATTCAACAAGAACTTTCAAAAGGGAAATGGATGAAAAATAGGACAGCTGTTTCAAAAGGGTGAAGTAAGAATAATATGTTAAAGGTCTCATTTTGTTATGTTGGATTCTATCTTTCTGTGACTAATGAGGCAGCCATGTTGAAAGGAGCAAGGACTACTTAAGGCCCCCTGTCCATGAGGGATAAAATATAAGACTGGAGGCGACATGCAGAATGTTACAATCTCAGTATGAACCAGAAATATATTTAATTAAATAATGAAAATCATAAAATCTCAGTCATTTACTGAACAAATGAAACCACAGAATTCGATAGTTCAAAACAAAGAATTATTACTACAAAAGAGTCAAGTAAGCATATCCACCTTCCATATAATAAAATGCAAAATCAACATAAGTTAAACATGAATTAATAGGCAAATTGTGGTCAGTTACAACCTGTAAATCACATTAAATGGCATATACAACCAAGATAGATTTTACAAATTAACTCAGCAGTTTACTCAATATGTGGGTCATCCATCTCAATCACAAAGTCCTTCAAAACTTTGCTTAGCCCACAAATATTTTCAGTTCTGCTTCTTCTGGGTATAGTCAGATTTCTGCCTAATAGCTGTACACAACAAACCTGAGTTCCATATAGAACATCCTCAACTCATTCTAGCTGGCACAAATCTGTGATTGCTTTCTTCAAGTAACAGGAATGTCTGGAGCAATTGTTTGTTTATTTATTTGCTTATATCAGGAATATCTTTTTATTGACAGCTTCTGGATCTAGCCTCTGCCTTCCCCAGCCCGCCTGTACTGTACAACTGGACTTATTGATTTCTATTGCATTTGGATGGGTCCACACCCTCTTATAGATTTTAACCAGATTCAGTTTCCTCAGCGATTACAGTTTTCAATCTCAGTTTCACTCTCAGTTTCCTTGGGAACTTTTTCTCCCCCTTGGTTTATCTTTTTAATTAGGCTCTGCCTCATTAAAAAAAATTGAACTTTGAACACAAATTCCATCAGAGGGGAGATGATGGTCTAATGGTATTATCGCTGGACTGTTAACCCAGAGGCCCAGATAATGTTCTTGGGACCCAGGTTCAAATCCCACCGCGGCAGATGGTGGAATTTGAATTCAATAAATATCTGGACCTAAGAGTCTAATAATGACCATGAATCCATTGTCGGGAAAACCCATCAGGTTCATTAATGTACCTTAGGGAAGGAAATTTACTGCGTTTACCTGGTCTGGCCTACACGTGACTCCAGACCCACAGCAATGTGGTTGACTCTTAACTGCCCTCCGGGCAATAAATACTGCTTGGTCAGCAATGACCTCATCCTGTGAATGAATAAACAAAAAAGAGCCAGAAGACAGATAGCAGCCTTGACTGGGAGAGACATGGACCTTCCAGCAGGGTCTATATTAGGAAAAAATGTCCGAATAATCCACTTTTAGATATGGGGCACTGAATGGCATGTGGCAGTAAATGGTAGGTTTGTTGTGAGCACCCTTGCAGAGATATTTGGTGTTGGAGTTTTTAGCTTTATAGCTCAATGCCACGTTCCTGCTCTTGTTCCATTTTCCACTCTTTGAGTTGCTAGGATAGTGAAATCTCTTGACTGACTTTAGTAAAGCCTTTGACAAGGTTCTGCATAGTAGACTAATTAGTAAAGTTAGATCATATGGGATTCAGGGAGAGCTTGCCAATTGGATACAAAATTGGCTTGACAATAGGAGACAGAGGGTGGTGGTGGAGGGTTGTTTATTGAACTGGAGACATGTGACTAGCAGGGATCAGTACTGGGTCCACTGTTGCTTGTCATTAATGTAAACGATTTGGATGAGAATTTAGGAGACATGGTTAGTAAGTTTGTGGATGACACTAAAATTGATGATATAATCAACAGTGAAGGAAGTTAACAAAGAGTACAATGGGATTTTGATCAATTGTGCCACTGGGCTGAGGAGTAGCAGATGGAGTTTAATTTGGATAAATGTGAGGTGTTGCATTTTGGTAAAATGAACAAGGGTAGGACTTGTATATTTAATGGTAAGGCCCTGGGTAGTGTTGTTGAAGAGAGAGACCTAGGGATTCAAGTATATGGTTCTTTGAAAATTCTGTCCCAGGTAGACAGGGTGGTTAAGAAGGTGTTTAGCACACTTGTCTTCATTGCGCAGACTATTGAGTTGGGATGTCATGTTGAAGTTGTATAGGACATTGTTGAGGCCACTTTTTGAGTACTCTGTACAGTTCTGGTCGCCTTGTGATAGGAAGGACATTATTAAATTGGACACGGTTCAGAAAAGTTTCAGAAAGGATGCTTCTGGGACTGAAGAGTTTCAGTTATAAGGAGACACTAGATGGGCTGGAGATAATAGGAACTGCAGATGCTGGAGAATCCGAGACAACAAGGTGCAGAGCTGGATGAACACAGCAGGCCAAGCAGGCCTAGTCCCTCAGGCCCGAAACGTCGGCCTTTCTGCTCCTATGATGCTGCTTGGCCTGCTGTGCTCATTCAGCTCTGCACCTTGTTGTCTTGTACTAGATGGGCTGAACTTCTTTTTACTGGAGTGTATGAAGTTGAGGGGTGACATGATGGAAGCTTATAATATCATGAAGGCCATAGATAAGGTGAATAGCAGTTTTTTTTTCTAGGTTAGGGGAAGTCAAAACTAGAGGGCATATTTTTAAGGTGAGAGGAGAAAGATTTAAAAGGGATGTGAGGGGTAACTTTTCACAAAGAGGGTGATGTGTATGTGGAATGAACTGCCAGAGGAAAAGGTAGATGCAGGTAAAGTTACAAGATTTAAAAGGCATTTGGATGAGTACAGGAATGGCAAATGTTTAGAGGGATATGGGCCAAACGCAGGCAAGTGGAACTAGTTTAGTTTGGGAAACTTGGTCGACATGGATGAGTTGGACTGAAGGGTCTGTTTCCTTAGAATCACAGAACCCCTACAGTGTGGAAACAGGCCATTCGGCCCAACGGGTCCACACCGACCAAGCCTCTGAAGAGCATCCTACCCAGACTCATCCCCCTACCCTACCCCTGCATTTCCCATGGCTAATTATGACGCCATGAGTCTAAGGCTGTATGATGTAAATACTCACTGGCCTCCTTCAAATAAGATAGCTACTCCAAAAATAGAAAGAGAACATTCTGGAGAAAGTCTGCAGCATTTGTGGAGAGACAAACAGAGTTAATGTTTTGAGACTGGTGTCAACCTGCAGCAATGGCCTTTGTAAGATAGCAGGCTGGGGAATTGGAAAATGAATGTTCCATTCGCTGCAGCGTATAGGCAAGTTTAGACTGATCTGTAACTTTATTTTTTTATTAAACCAATGTCGTGTACCATCCCTTCAGCTATTTTCAAAACTTGTTCACGGCAGATAGGCTGATGAGGAAGTAATGGAATGGAGTGGAGCAAAGCTGAACATGATAATGAATTTGACTTATTTTCATTTACTGCATTAACTCCAGTTATGATCCTGACAATTAAATGTTGAGGTGTCAGTCTTGGCTCTGTGTGTACATTATTCTCTCTGAGATAGAAAACTTTGGGCCCCACTGCTGAGATTTGACAGTCAAGTGTCAGGAAGGGGGCAGGTGGGAAAGCAGAGTTAAAACCACAATACGATCAGACATTGTCTTATTGAATAGTGGAACAGACACGAGGGTCTAAATGCTGCTCCCATGTCCTACATTTCTATGACTGGAGCTGACTATCAAGGCAGGCACTACATTGGGGTGACCACCAGTTCCATGCCACATGACTTGGAATTTTATTGCTGCTACTCCATTGTCACTGGGTCAGCATCCTGGAACTACCTTTCTATCATCACCCAAACAACAAGAATGACAGGGGCTCAGAAATGTAGCTCTGCACCAACTTGTTCATGTCAACTAGAGATGAGCAACACATTCTAGCCTTGCAGACATTAACGTAAAGAATGCATTTTCACAGGAGGAGAGATTTTTTGGGAACTGTCTACCACTGCTTTCTGCAGGTAATCTTTACTTCCCCATTAAGAGATGCAAGGTACCTTCAAGTAGCCCTGGCCATTCTCAGTATTGGGCCACTGATGATTGGTGCAGCCAACATGTGCGATTCTGGCCGTGGGCAGTAATCAAGTAAAATTTCAGGTAGCATCAATCAGTGAATGGTCACAGGTTAATGATTCACTGCAACGCATTCACACCTTAGCTTGCCCTAAGCAAATAAATCGCCTGCATGTTGAAAACAAAATGTCATTTTTTTCCCCTTTATTCATTAACAGGATGAGGACATCGCTGGCTAGGCAGCATTTATTGCCCAACCCTAATTGCCCAGAGTCAACCACATTACTGTGGGTCCGGAGTCACATGTAGGCCAGACCAGGTAAGGATGGCAGTTTCCTTCCCTAAAGGACATTAGTGAGGTGGGTTTTTCCCCTGACAATTGACAATGGATTCATGGTCATCATTAGATTCTTAATTCCAGATATTTTATTGAATTCAAATTCCACCATCTGCCGTGGCAGGATTCAAGCCCAGATCTCTGGATTAACAGCCCATCAATAATACCACCAGGCCACTGCCTCCCTGACATAAAAGAGCAGAATAGACTGAAGTGCTAATGAAAATGAAATGCTTTTCCTTCAGCATTATTCACAAAATGTTCACTGCCCTGCCCCCAGCCCCTTCCTCATGTTGGATATCTGCTCCCAGTTAAAATACCCCTCATTGTGGATTGAAAGTTGTTTGGCCCATGTCTTGATGTATTATCTGCTTTCTGGAAAACCTGGTCAGCACAAGAATTAAGGCCTGACCCTCCTTCTGAAAACAGAATGAGAAATTCTCCTATTATTGAGGTTTCATTTCAGTAAAGGGTCGTCACTGTGAATGAAATACAATTCCAGTTGGAAGAGACTGCAGGATGAGATTTTGAAATAGACTTTTCTTATTGAATGCTCTATATTTATAAATGCCCCATTCTAGAGATGTCCCAATGATATTGCATTTTGCATTGTTTCCATTTGTATATCAACTTTAATTAAGTAAAACATTTCTGGGTACTTCACAGAAAAATTATTAGACAAAATTTGACATTGATCCAAAGAAGGAGGCATTAGTAGAAATGGTCATAATATATTTTTGTTCAGGAAGCAATTTTTAAGAATCTTGAAGGAGGAGACGAACGTGGTGAGAGATAAAGTCATAGAGAGATTGGAGAAGACAATAAAATTATTATGTAAGACCTATAATAGATTTATAATAATACATGTCAGAAGAGTTCTTCCCTTTGGACCAGCAGATCTACACTTAATAATCTGAGGGGCATGACTTTAAATTCCACAGTGGAACAACACACTTTAAATTCAATTAAGTAAATAAATCTGGAATGAAAGTAGCAGTTGTAGTGGCCATGAAATGGTTCTTTGGTCATTAAAAACCCAACTTGCTGACTAACACCCTGTAGTGAAGTTAATATGATATCCTTACCGAGTCTGACCCTGTGTGTGAAGGCAGACCCCTGTCAGTACCGCTGAATCTTAACTCCCCTCTGAGTGAGCCTGGCATTCCACCCAGTTACATTCAAGGAGCTGGGTCAACAGACAAGTTCAAGGACAATTAGGCTTGAGACCCCATCCCATGAATGATTTTTTAGTAAGACAGCCTTTCATACTTCCACTTCATCTTCCTGGTCTTTTTTGTTTGTCTTCTGCACGTGATACAATTCACAGCCTTCCATTGTATTATGCACTATACAATTATCATATCTCTTCTATAGACCACAGTTTTGTTTAGACCTCTATTTCCAAAGGAAATATATTGAACTTGTACCTTATCTATCTGGTATTTAAGCATCTCTCACTGCTGTTCACTCTTCCATCAGTCATCTCTGCCAAATAATCAAACTAATCCAGTCCTCCTTTCATCTTCAATGGAATTGATTAAATTAAAGTTCAAATATCTTTATCCTCAATCTTTTCTTTATCTAGTTTCAATATAAACTTCAAAAGGATTATGATTGCTATTTAACATTTATCAGGTTACTACAGAAATGGATCAATTAAAGCTCCTTTATTGGATATACAATATACTGATTAAAGGAATTATATATATGGAATGAGAGGATCGTACATATGATTTTGAGAATTGTTCTTAATTTTAACTCCAAATGTTTGTCTTGATTGAGCTGACCTTTGGATACTGAAATTCCCTGATAATCATAATCTGGTCAATAATAAGGATCTCAATAAAGTACTGGCAAACTTAATTCATATTTTAAATTATTTATTTCCAATATTTTTCTTACTAATTCTTAACCCAGTACATGGCTCCACACTGTTCATTGCTCTGATATACAGTGTTTTACAAATATGTCCCTATTTTATTGGAAAACAATTTTCAGTATTTATTGACTGTTTCATACATACCATTATTTTGGCATACAGTCAATAATTAATTCATAAATTCATTGTTTCTTCATTGTTTCGTTGTTTGTCTGTACTTCAAAATGTGTTGAACAAAGGATTTTTCAATTAGGCCCTTGAGTAGACACTCAGATAGTAAGAACTGCCGATGCTGGAGTCAGAGATAACACAGTGTGGAGCTGGAGGAACAGAGCAGGCCAGGCAGCATTAGAGGAGCAGGAAAGTTGACATTTCGGGTCGGGACATTTCTTCCCAAAGTGTCACGACCTGAAACATCAACTTTCCTGCTCTTGTGATGCTGCCTGGCCTGCTGTGTTCCTCCAGCTCCACGCTGTGTTATCCTTGAGTAAACACTGATATACTACCTGCAGTACCGGTGACACCATCCCATAGGATTGGATTTTACAGTGGTTATGCAGGTACAAAGAGGAGTGCCTTTAAAATTTCATGCTCAATTGGGCTATTGCAGAATTTAATGGCCAGAGGTACCTTTTCTAAATATCTGGCCAGACAACTGACACAGTCAAAGGCAGGACAGTACATTGCTTGACCCCTCCACCCAGGTGTTCCCACCCCAACTCCAACGAACACCTCGTCCCACCTCATCCCACAAGCCTTGATAAATTTCCTCAGGCCCTTCAATTTTTTGCCCCACCCTTGCCTATTTACCTTTAAATCCAGATCCACGCCTCCTCAGAGGAGAGAGGTTCCTGGAACTGAAGCTGGCCATTTGATTGGTGGTCATTAAGTACCTGTGATGTAACTGAATACCTCACATGATATCTATCCCATAATGCTCCCTGGTGAGCCAACGACTGCTGAATTGTTCGTTGAAGACTAGTACAGAGAGGGGTGGGGGAAGGATATCTCTGTTGGTTCTGGACACTGAGTTGGATTGTCCAACTTCCTTAGCCTCTACTGTCTTAGAAAGACATGGAGAAATTTGCATTTATATTGCACCTTTTGTTACGTCTATGTGTTCCGAAATTCTTTTGCAGTATTGATCAAAAACTTCAGAAGTGTAGTCACTGCTGCAAAGTAGAATTGGTGTCAGCCATTTTTAAATCATAGAATTTTACAGTACAGTAGGAGTCCATTTGGCCCATCTATCTATACTGGGTCCTGAAAGAGTGACCCAGCTAGCCCACTTCTCCAGCCCTATCTCTGTAGCTCTCCAACCTCATCACTATACATTTTGACATCGCAAGCTTTCATAAACAATGGTATGACAATGACCAGCTCATCTAGTTTTAAGGAAAAGCAAAGTACTGTGGATGCTGGAAACCTGAAATGAAGAATGAAGATTCAAGCAAATCTGGCAGCATTTGTAGAGAGAGAAACAGAGTTAATTATTTGAGTCTGATATGACTTCTTCAGAACATAGGAAGAGCTGTATCGAGCTCAAAACATTAACTCTGTTTCTCTCCCAATACTTGCTGCCAAACCTGCTGAATTTCTCCAGTGATTTCCATTTTCAACTTATATGGTAAAAATAGGGAGGGCTTGTGAAAATGATATAAAGCACTTGTCAGGCCACAGCTGGAATACTGTGAACAGTTTTGGGCCCCTGATCTAAGGAAAGGTATAACAGCATTGGAGGCAGAAGATTCACCAGGTTGATACTAGTATGGAAGGATTGTCTTAGAGGAGAGTTTGAGTAGGTTGGGCCTGTACACATTGGAGTTTAAAAAAATGAAAGGTGACCTAATTGAAATATACAAAATTCTTAATGGGCTTGACAGAATAAACGTGGAGAGGTTGATTCACCTTATGGGCCTTGGAGTGCAGGTTCATAGTTCCTTGAAGGTGGAGATAGACAGGATAATGAAGAAGGCGTTTGGTACACTGGGTTTTATTTGTTAGTGCATTTAATATAGGAGTTGGGAGGTCATGTTATGGCTGTGCAGGACATTGGTTCGGCCACTTTTGGAATATTATGTTCAATTCTGGTCTCCCTGCTATAGGAAAGATGTTGTTAAATTTGAAAGAGTTCTGAGAAGATTTACAAGGGTGTTGCTGGGGTTGAACGGTTTGAACTAAAGGGAGGGACTAAATAGACTGGGGTTATTTTCCCTGGAGCATCGGAGGCTGAGAGGTGACTTTATAGAGGTTTATAAAATCATGAGGGACATGGATACGGTAAATAGACAAGGTCTTTTTCCCAGGGTGGGGGAGTCCAAAACTAGAGGGCATAGGTTTAAGGTGAGAGGGGAAAGATTTAAAAGGGACCTAAGGGGCAACTTTTTCACACAGAGGGTGGTGCGTGTATGGAATGAGCTGCCAAAGGAAGTGATGGAGGCTGGTACAATTACAACATTTAAACGGTTAGAAGCCCCATGGCACCTGATTCTAGTCCAACAGGTTTATTTGAAATCACAAGCTTTGAGAGCACTGCTCCTTTGTCAGGTGATAAAGGAGCAGCGCTCTGAAAGCTTGTGATTTCAAATAAACCTGTTGGATAATAACCTGGTGTGGTGTGATTTCTGAACTTGTCCACCCCAGTCCAACACCAGCACGTCCACAACATTTAATAGGCATCCGGATGGGTACATGAATAAGAAGGGTTTAGAGGGATATGGGCCAAATGCTGGCAAATGGAAACAAATTAACTTAGGATGCCTGGTTGGCGTGGGCAAGTTAGGCTGAAGGGTCTGTTTCTGTGCTGTACAACTCTACGATTCTATGAGAGTTTTAAAGACTGTATACTTTCTTATTTCTCTTTATTTTTAATTGTTGACTGAAATGACAAAGGGACATTTTAAAATCAAGGATTGTGGGAGGGAATGCTGCACTTTTTAAACACAAGCTACCTGCATATATTGTTCATAATATTAAAAACCGAAAGAACTGCGAATGCTGTAAATCAGAAACAAAAACAAAAATATTTGGAAAAGCAGAGAAGGTCAAGCAGCATCTTTGGAGAGAAATCAGAGTTAACTTTGCGGGTCCAGTGACCCTTCCTCAGAACTCACTTCTAAAAATTAGGCCACTTTTAGAATAACGTACAATTCTGGTGTCCCTGTTATAGGAAAGATGTTAAACTTGAAAGGGTTCAAAAAGATTTACAAGGATGTTGCCAGGGTTGGAGGGTTTGAGCTACAGGGAAAGGCTGAATAGGCTGGGGTTATTTTCCCTGGAGTGGCGAAGGCTGAGGTGTGATCTTAGAGAGGTTTGTAAAATTTTGAGGGGCGTGGATGGGATGGGTGGCCAAAGTCTTCTTCCCAGGGTAGAGGAGTCCAAAACTAATGGGTTTAACATAGGTTGAAGGTGAGAGGGGAAAGATTTAAAAGGGACCTGATGGGCAACTTCTTTAAGCTGAGGATGATGCGTGTATGAAACAAGGAAGTGGTGGAGGCAGGTACAATTATAATATTTAAAAGGCATCTGGATGAGTACATGAATCAGAGGGCTTTAGAGGGATATGAGCCAGATTCTGGCAAATGGGTCCAGATCAGTTTAGGATATCTGATTGCCATGGATGTGTTGGACTGAAGGATCTGTTTCCATGCTGCATGACTCTATGATTCTATAAGTATTTATAAGACCATAATACCATAAGAAATAAGAACAGGAATGAGCTGTTTGGCCTCTTGAGCCTGCTCCAACATTCAATGGGATCATGGCTGTTCAAACATCCTACATATCATCTTTCCTGGCCTTTCCCTATAACTCTTGATTCCCCTATTAATTAAGTATCCATCTCAGCCTTAAATATACACAAGGACTCTGTCCCCACAGGTCTAATTGGTAAGGAGTCTTACAAAATCCTTACAACCCTCTGAGAGAAGAAATTCTTCCTCATCTCAGTCTTAAATTATTTTAGTCTCAGCCTTTATTCTGAGACTATGCCCTCTGGTCCTATACTTTCTCATGAGAGGAAACATTTACCTTGGCAAGCCCCTTAAGATGTTTCAATGAGATCACCATTCTTCTAAATTCCAGTGAGTCAAGTACCAAACTTTCTAGCCTTTGATCACAAGACAATCCCTTCATACTTGGGATCAGCCTTGTAGACCTTCTCTGAATGCCTCCAATTCAATGATATCTTCTCTTAAGTAAGGGGACCAAAACTGCTCATACACTCCAGATGTGGTCTCACCAGCAACTTGTACAGTTGCAATAAGATGTCCCTACCCTTATACTCCAAACTCTTTGAAATAAAGGCTAACATTCCATTAGCCTTCCTCATTATCTGCTGCACTTATGTCCTAGCTTTCTGTGTTGCGTGCACAAGGTCTCCCCAAGTTCATTTATGTTGCAGCTTTCTGCAGCTTTTCTCCATTTAAATAATTTTCTGTTCTTTTGTTCTCTCTTCCATTTTATTCCCATTTTCCCACATTTTAATCCGTTTGCCAACTTTTTGCCCACTAACTTAACCTAGCAATATCTCTTTTGTAAACTGTTTGTTTACAATTTGCCTTTCTGCCTGTTTTTGTGTTATCTGAGAGTTTTGGCTACAGTACATTTGCTTCCTTCCTCCAAGTCATTAATATGCATATATACAGTAAATAATTGTGGTCCCAGCACTGATCCCTGTTGAACCCCAATGTTTATCACCAGCCTGAATAAGAATGCCTTGCCCCACTCGCTGTTTCCTACCCATTAGCCAATTTTCTATCCATGCAAATATATTACCTCCAACAGCATGGGCTCTTATTTTATGACTTAACCTTTAGTGAGGCACCGTATTGAATGCCTTTAGATGTACACTTGCGATGCCAAGCCACCCAAGGTTGTTGGCCAAATACTGGAAATGGGATTACAATAGTTAGGTGGTTGTTTTTGATCGGCTTGAATACGATAGGGCAAAGAGCCTTTTCTGTGTATAGACCTCTGTCACCCTATGACCCATCTTTTCTTGATGAGCACCCTGTCTCTGTCTCCTCTGGCTGGTCCCTCATCCCTGCGCTCTCCCTGAAACCAGAAGCCAGTGTCATCTCCTTTTCCTGATGTCTCTGAGGACCCAACATGTAACGAAGTAACTTTCATTTCAGCAGCCTGCTCTACTGCTGCAGAACAAACTACCTAATTGATAGCATCTCCCTTTGGTCATTCCTCTTCTGATTCCTTCATCAACCAACCTTTCAGCCATCTTGTCCCATTTTTGTAGAATTCAATTAGGATAATACAGCACGGATGGAGGCTGTTCAGCCCATTGTGTCATCGTTTTGCAAGACCTTTGTAAGGCGGTGGGAGCACCCCCCAACTGCAAGTTACCCTCCAAGCCACTCACCATACTGAGTAGGAAATATTATCACTATTATTCTAATATCACCGGGTCAAAATCCTGGAGCTCCCTCCCTAATGGCACAATAGGTGCATATTCATCAAATGGACTGCAGTGATTCAAGAAGACAGCTCACTGCCATCTTTTCAAGGACAATCAGGGATGGGCAATACATCCCCTGAATGAATAAAAAGAATCCAATTAATCCCACTTCTCTGCTCATTTGCCAGGGCCCTGTAAATTCTTTTCAAGTATTGATCAAATTTCCTTCTAAAAGGTTCTATTGAATTTGCTTCCATCATCATTTCAGGCAGTGCCAGATCATAACATTCTGTCCGAGAAAACTGCTTTCTTAAGGTAAATCCATGTCTCCTGTATAAGCATCCCACTGGCACTGAAAACAGTTTCTCTGGGTGCAGTCTGACAGGGGAGTGAACAAATTGAGTCATGGTAAGGAATCAGGCTGAATCTCTCGGGAAGTCTACTTAGGCATCATGACTGGTCCTGACTCAGTTGGTGGGGCAGGAATGGACCTGGGTTTCTCCTGCGAGGGAAGTGGCCTTCTGCCTTCAGTGGGTTGAGGAGTCAAGTTTTGGTCACTCCTCCCCTTGTCCAGGCCCTTTCTACCCTGTCATGGGCTACTCTCATTTGGAATGGTAGAAAGGGAGTGACTGAGAGAAAGGAGAATGGGTGGCATGGCTATTAGTGCTGACGTCGTGCTGGGGGAATGTTGGTGAGGTGCCCTGAGCGAGTGAGTAGGCACTACAGAGGCATTGCGAGATTAGTAATGTGGAGGGTGGAATGAGAGAAAATGCTGCATGCCACAGTGAGAGTGATAGAGCTTGAGTCTTAGTGGGAGGTGGATGCTGTCATGGGAATATAATGAGTATGAGGCATCAGAGAGAAGATGGTGGCACCTACCCTCATGGTAAGGAGCTGAGAAGGTGATTGATTGACCATTTTATGACATTGTTGTGCGTTGCACTGTAGTGACACCGGCGGTGCCCTCAGTCCAGTCTGGCAGGATCAGATGGCATGGCCTCTCTTGGGGGAAGAACACATTCCTCCCTGACACAACCCACCGAGCAGAACATCCAGGTCCTTTTCTCAAAGCAGGCAGCCAATTTTCCCTCTTCAACCATGTCTGGGGAAGAAGTGACTAACTGAGCAAGTCAGCTTTGGCACGCCAGTGCTTGTCTGGGTACACAATGTGCTTTTAAAGATGGCATGGGTGCCAGGGTGCTGGTCCATTCAGGGATATTCTGATTAATGGCATGCTCGTTTGGCTGCAGTGAGTAGGATAATCTGGCTAGCATTGAGTGAGAGGGCACCATCGAGGTATGGATGGGAGATACCGAGGCAAGTTTGGGACAACACAGTGGAAATCGTGCTCGGGCCCATGGACAGAGCCCCTCTGAGAAACTTGACAAAGTTTACACTTAGTCAAAATTGTCTAAGGTTCAGCTCTCTGTTCACTCTTTTCAACAGTATTCACAAATCGTGGTCACCTATCGGAAACATTTCCTTAACCTTCTCTAAAGAGACTTGACCCTACAGACTGTGTCAAGCATTTTGTCTCACCATTGTGCTCCTTTTCTAGCACACCACCTTTTGAGAAATCAGCATTCCTCTAAATCTGGCCTCTTTGTGCATTTCTGGTGCCATTCAAGTGGTTAGCACTGCTGCTTCACAGTGTCAGGGACCAAGGTTCAATTCCAACCATGGGCAACTGTCTGTGCGGAGTTTTCACATTGTCTGCGTGGTGCTTGTCTAGGTGCTCCGGTTTCCTCCCACAGTCCAAAGATGTGCTGTTTACATGGATTGGCCATGCTAAATTGCCCACAGTGTACAGGCCTAGGTGGGTTAGTCATGGTAAATTCAGGGATAGGGTGAGTCTGGTTGGGATGCTCTTTGAAGGGTCAATGTGGGCTTGATGGGCTGCATGGCCTGTTTCCACACTGTAGGGATTGTATGATCGCTCCATGATGGCTGTCTGTGCCTTCAGTTGGTCAGGCCCCAGGAATTCCTTCCTGCCACCTCTCCACCACACTTCCTTTGGCCATGCCTTTAGTTACCTGACTAATACCTGAATATGCTGGTCAGTGTCATAATTTCTTCCTTAACAGTCCAGTGAGATATTATAGGATGTTTCATTAAAGCTGTTGTGAAATTAAGTTTCCTTGTTGTTCCTGTTTGTTTTTCCTATCACGTCTGAGTTCTGAATTGGTGACTGGTTATTGTCTTCTGCTAATCCTCTCCATTTGTCTCCATGTTCAGCTCTTTAAGGTAATCTAGTGTAGAGGCAGTGACGCAGGGGTAAATTCACTAGACCAGCAATCTAGCTAAACACTTTGGGCTTGAGTTCAAATGCCATCAAGGCAACTGGTGGAATCTAAATTCAATAAATCAAGCTTGGCAAATAAATCGACTACAGACTATCATCTCAGTGATGGTAACAGGAATGCTATTGCTCTAAATGACAGTTGCTTAGAAGCCCTCCCATTAGCTCTGGAATTCTCTCCCTACAACCATCCACCTCACTTTCCTCTGTTAAGACAGTTCCACTGAGATTAAGTATTCAAGAACTTGAACTCTCAAATTCTGAGTAGTCCTGTTGAACCAAGGTAGACACTGAGAAATTGAAACTGCCTTTGACAGTAGCGATGTGTCCTGGTCATTGAATGGTATCATCTCCTGTTATGGAGCTTAATTTACATTATCAATGACGATACTCACAGTTATGACAAGTACAATCCTTAGGAGTCCTAGAACCAATAAAAAAAATCTTTTAAAGATTTTAGCTCGGCTGTATAGACCCTAAATCCTGGAAGGCTAATAATATTGAATAGTTTTCATTCCTGTCATTCAGGTTGAATGCTGGTCTTGATGACTGAACCTGACTCATGATAGTCTTGTGGAAATGGAGGGCAACGTGCTCATGGAAGTGATATATTTGTCTGATCTGTGTTACGAGAGTGAAGGCTGGAGTTTCAATAAAAAATCGTCTGCAGTGAACTGTCGGAGAAATGACTGTCTCCGTTAATCGTTGGAGTTTATGTTACCAGGACAAAAATTCATTATGTCTTGTTTTAATGGAAACACTAAATGGCATTTATTGCAGAAGGTGAAATTCAATCCATTGTTTCTGCCAGTCAAAAAAAAACAAGAAGATGCAACCTGATCTCCCTTTCAACCATTCATCTGTGGATTACAACACCTAAAGTACATTGACAAGTATCCTTTCCTAAAAGGGAATGAGCATTTGTGGCTCTTTCTGATTAGGTAGGGCAAATGAATCAAAGGTTTACCAGGGTGGCAAAAGAAATAAAGATTAAGATCAATAAGGATAAGTATGCTTACGACAGGTTTCACAAGAGGTAGATAATACAACTGAATAGCAGGCTCATTATAGAAGGCTCAGAGGACAATTAGGAAAACAAATCGAGGGATCAAAAAGGGAGCATGAAAAGAGACTAAGAGTCTATTTCTATAATTGGAAAAGGGGTGGTAAAAGAAAGAATGGGGCAGATTGTGGACCATAAAGGGCATTTATGTAAAGAGGCAGAGGTTAGGTATTAATGGAATATTTTGAATCTATCTTTACCGAGGAAGCTGGTGCTGAGTAAAACATAGTGAAACATTATACAATTAGACACTCGGAGCAGGATTTATAACTGATATGGGGGGAGGTGCGGGAGATGGGTTGGACCTTGTTGGGAGCCCTGTCGACAATGGTACTGGGGAATCCTTGGTTGAGGAAGAAGGTGGACGTTTCGGAAGATCCCTTGTCGAAGTTGGCCTCATTTGAACATATGCGATGGAGACGGAGGAACTGAGAGAATGGGATATAACAAGGTGTAGAGCTGGATGAACACAGCAGGCCAAGCAGCATCAGGGGAGCAGGAAAGCTGACGTTTCGGGTCTAGACCCTTCTTCAGAAATCTGAGAATGGGATGGAGTCTTTACAGGAAGTAGGGTGCGAGGGTGTATAGACCAGGTAGCTGTGGGAGTTGGTGGGTTTATAGTGGATATTAGTGGCCAGTCTATCTTCAGAATTGGGAACAGACATGTCGAGGAAGGGAAGGGAGGAGTCAGAGATAGACCGGGTGAAAGTAAGGGCAGGGTGGAAATTGGAAGTGAAATCGATGAATGTTTCCAATTCTGGACGAGAAAGGGAAGCAGCACCAATAATATCATTGATATATTGGAGAAAGAGTTGTGGGTGGGGGCCAGAATAAGACTGGAACAAGGAATGTTCCACATACCCCACGAAGAGACAGGCCTAACTGGGGCTCACTTGGGTACCCATGACCGCCCCTCTGACCTGAAAAAAATGAGAGGAGTTAAAAGAGAAGTTGTTGAGGGTGAGGACGAGCTCGGCCAAGCGGGGGATGGTGGTGGTGGGTGGGGATGGTTCAGGTCTTTGCTCCAGAAAGAAGCGGAGAGCCATAAAGCCATTCTGGTGGGGGATGGTTGTGTAAAGGAATTGCATGTCCATGGTAAGGAGGAGGTGGCTGAAGCCTGCAAACTGGAAGTTTTGAAGCGAAGTGTAAACTGGGTGACCGCCTCTGCCTTTTGCTCACAAAAAAGACACTGAGCTTCCAGTTGCCTGCCACTTTAACACACCACCCTGTTCCCTGGCCAACATCTGTCTCTGGCTTGCTGCAGTGTTCCAGCAAAGTTCAGTGTAAGCTGGAAGAGCAACACCTTATTTTCCACTTGGGGACCCTGCAGCCCTCTGGAATCAATATCGAGTTCAGTAATTTTAGGGCCTAAACTCTCCCGTGTCCCAGCCCCCTACCCCACACACCAGGCCTTGTTACCACATAGCCTGCCATTACACACCCCTGTTGTTAGCCACTAACAGTCCCCATTAACAGCTATTCACACTCCTCGCCTGACTGTATTCAATTCCTTTGTCTATTCAAGAAAGTTGATGTTTCGGGTCGGGACCCTTCTTCAGAAATTGTTAGGAGTAAATAGGGTTTGCTGGGATTGCTTGAGATTTTTGGTGAAGTAACATAGAGGATTGAGGAGGGTAATGTATTGATGGGCTGTATGTGGACTTACAAAATGCATTTCATTTAGTTCTGCACAGCAGCCTTGTGACACAAGTTAGAGCTAGAGGAATAAAAGTGGCAATAGTAACACAAGTGTGAGGTCATCCACTTTGGTTCCAAATAAAGGAAGGCAGGCAGATTATTTATTTGAATGGCTATAAAATGAGAATGGGCAATGTAAAATAAAACCTAGGTGCCCTTATGCATCAGCTGCTGAAAGTAAATGTGTAGGTGCAGCAGGTAGTAAAGGAGGCAAACTGCATGTTGGTCTTCATAGCAAGGGGATTTCTGTACAGGAAGATGTCTTGCTGCAATTCTATGGGATATTGGTGAGACCATACCTGGAATACTGTGTGCAGTTTTGGTCTCCTTTTATGAGGAAGGATATTCTTGCTCTGGAGGGAGTGCAATGAAGGTTTACCAGATTGATTCCTGGGATGGCAGGACTGATGTTTGAGGAGAGATTGACTCTGTTAGGATTATATTTACTGGAGTTTGGAAGAATTATAGGGGCATCTCATAAAAACCTATAAAATTCTAACAGGACGAGACAGGTTAGATCCAGGAAGGATGTTCTTGATGACAGGAGAGTCTAGAACCAGGGGTCATAATTTAAGGATAAGAAGTAGATATTTTAGGGCTGAGATGAGGAGAAATTTCTGAATTTCTTCATTCAGAGAGTGGTGAGCCTGTGGTATTCACCACCACAGAAAATGGTTGAGGTCAAAACATTGTGTTTTCAATAAGGAAGTAAATATAGCTCTTGTGGTGGAAGGGATCAAGGGATATGTGGGGGAGAGCAGTGGTCTAGTTGAACTGTTATATTCAGAGATCCAGGTCATTTTCTTCGGACCTGGTTTTGAATCCTACCATGTCAGATGGTGGGTTTAAATTCAATAAGAATCTGGAATTAGAGTCTAAAGATGATCATTGCCGATGTCAGAAAATACATCTGCTTCACTAATGCCATTTAGGGAAGGAAACTATCATTGTTACCATGTGACTCCAGATCCACAGCAATGTGCTTGACTCTTAACTGCTGTCTAGCTTGGTCAATCAATGCTGGCCTGGCCAGCAATGCCCTCATCCCATGAGCGAATAAAAAAAGATTAGGGTACAAGAGCTCACTGATCAGCCACGATCATATTGAATGGTGCAGCAGGCTCAGAGGTCGAATGGCCTACTCCTGCATCTATCTTCAATGTTTCAATGACACTTACAAGTAAAGGATTGTTACAGTACATTAGGAGTTGAAGAGCCTTATTTAATGATAAGGAGCAAGCAGCATCATGGACACACACCCAGACATACTCTAGACCATCATCTCAATGTATAGGCAGTAGGATTGACTTAAGGCTCAAGATAAAACAACATAATGCTGCTTCTTTGTAAATCCACAGTAATACTCTTTGCAAAAGACTTTTTGTTGGTTCGCCCTAAAGATCCCTGTTTGTAATCTAACGTACCAATCACTTTCCATTTTCTGAGAAGTGGTTTGAGGGTGTTAGGCTTCTCATTTGTAAAAGAGGGCAGTGCTGATTTTGAGTGACACAAGGATCCAGCCCTAGTTTGCTCATCAGTGAGGTATTCAATTGGTGCTGGTCCCCAGTACCAGTGCTCACTGCACTCACTGTCCTCCAAACAAAATGCCCTGCATCCCGAATCATCTAGGACTTTCTCAATACCACCTGAAGACTCAGGGATAATGACTACTGAACACCACATTCACCACCACCTTCTCAAGGGACGGAAACACTCTGATGAAATTCAGAAACAACATTAGTTATTCTCACCTGTCACGTTTCACTCCATTGAATGATTTAACGTCCCAAGTTGGGCAACTATTGTGGATTGCATAAAGAAACAGTGTTTTCTTTGCAAAAGGAAATCAGTCACCATTTTGTTCATCATTATTGGACTGGAGTTTAAGCTTTTTGTGCTGCAGCTCCACTTGTTTGATTGGTAATAAACGCTGGTGTCTCGATCTAGATATGCGGGACACTCTTCGAAGGGTTGGTGCAAACTCAATGGGCCGAATGGCCTTTTTTCTGCACTGTAGGGATTCTATGAATCTTAGAAAATGGGTGGGAATACAAGTAAAAGTTGTGGGTTTGGAAGGTGCTGTTGGAGGAGGCTTGACTTTCTGTAATGCATCTTGTACAAAGTGCTCCCTGCTGCCAGTGTGCATTGGTGGCAGATGTTTTTTTAAGGTCATGGTGGTGAAAGTGTTAACGTGTGAGCTACACTGAGTTTCACACAGCCTGATGATGTCACTCGGGCTTTGGATGGAGAACCAATTAGTTGGACACTGACAGGGGTCCCCTGATGGAAACTGCTTTTTAATAGTAACAGTGAATATACCTGAGTCATAATTTGTTTAGTGTTAATATTATGTAATAAACTACATTTTCATATCTAAGGCAAGAGCCTGCTCAGCTGAACTTTATTCATTGTCCATCCCTCATCACAGACCACTGAACTGCTACTTGGACATGCCACCAGAGGTTGGTACACAGACATTATTGTGTTCTTGTCTCACCTATAAGAGTTCACCTATCAGAGCTCCATGTGTATTCAATGTTGCATCTCCGCCTGGCACGTAGCCCACTGTGGGTCTACCGATTACTTACACAAATCAGTTCATCTTGCTTCATGACATATAATGTGTTTTACTGATGTATATAAACCAACCCTTGGAGCTAATCAAGACCTGACAAGTGATTGATTGTTTGACCATTATCATTGTCATGACAAGCATTGCATTATACCATAGCAATGGAAACAGGGGCAAGAGGAGATCTTAACAGAATACAATATTACATTGTCATCCTACAAACTAGGTAGGAAGGACAACTCTGACTAATCAGATGTCAAGGACAGATCAGTCTCACCACAAAGTCAGTTGATAAAATTCCCACGTGTATAATGGGAAAGTGGTTCCAACTAAACCAAGCAACATGAGAAAAAAAACCTCTTTTTCTTTGACCCACGCTCAGCACTGTTAATATTTTGGACGTACATGAATGTTTGTACCTCTGTAGCTGAAACCCAAATCTGGGACTCCAAATATCAAAGGTTCTTGCCTCTGGCAATTAAATTAAAGAAAGGTCTCAAATTTGGAGTGGGGTTGCAACAGGATGACCAGAAGTGAAACATGCCATGTCTAATGATTGGATGGATAATCAGATGAAACCCATTGCTGATATGTTTCAAGGTCTGACCCCAGGTAATAGCCACTTTGCGCTTCTATATGTCAAAAACTTGTAAAAAATTCCAATTAATTTTTAATCATTCTTCTTTGGCCTCTAGAAGAGATTCTGTGCTGGAATCTATCCAGAAGACGCAGATTATACCTTGGTTTCTATAATTTAATTTAAGGTGAGCAACTTTTGCATCATTAGCCTGTGCTGACCTATATCACCGATTGCTTTGCGCAATATAACCTCTGGTGAACTCAATTTCATTTAAGTTTTGAAAATACATTTTTCTATCATCTGAGAAATGTACTGTATACATGCAATTGCTACAAGTTACACAGTTAGAAGCACTCAATTGCACATTTTCTCAATAAAACACAACGCAAAGTGCATTATGCTCACTGTTTTTTTGGTCTTAGAAAGTACAAACAACTTCTAAGCCACTGATGAACATTAGCTTTTATATATTAAGAAAAGTTGAGTATGGGTAATATGATGAGCAAGGTTTCTAAGAAAAGATATTAGACTCAAAATGTTAACTCTGTTTCCTCTCCGTGGATGCTGCCAGACCTGTTGAGTTTCTCCAGTACATTCTGTTTGTTTCAGATCCTGAAAGTGTCATGCCAGTGCAAGAGGGCACTAATATCTACAACAAATGGTAGACTTGTGGCTGTAACTACTACAGCACATTGCAGACTGAGGTTACATTACCAACTCATGACAGTTGAATAAGGGCTATATTTGGCCAGAGATAGCAGGAACTGCAGATGCTGGAAAATCTGAGATAACAAGGTGTAGAGCTGGATGAACACAGCAGGCCAAGCAGCATCATAGGAGCAGGAAGGCTGACGTTTCGGGCCTGGACCCTTCGTTTATTCACTGAAATATTATGTTAATGTGTAGATATTTTTTTTTAATGCTTCAACATAGATATTTGTTGATAAAGGGCTCCCATTCCTGAAAAGGAAAAGGGATATATTATTGTATTGATTCCTGACCAGAGTGGACAGAATTGAAGTCAATTAGATGACATTATGACATGTGATATTCCAGTATAAAGGTATTCACCTCACTTTCAGTAGATCTTGGAGTCATATAGCATGGAAACAAGCCCATCGATCCAACATGTCCATGCTGACCAGGTTTTCGAGTCTGAACTGGTCCCATTTGCCTGCATTTGGCCCCTATCCCTCTAAACCTTTCCTATCCATGTATCTATCCAAATGACTTTTAACTGTTGTAATTGTACCTATCTCTACCACTTCCTCTGGCAGCTGGTTCCATTTATGCACCACCCTATGTGTCTGTTTTAAATCTTTCCTGTCTCACCCTAAACCTACGCCCTTACATTTTTTACTCCCCTACCCTGGGGAAAAGACCTGGGCAATTCACATTATCTATGCCCCTCATAATTTTATAAATCTCTAAAAACCTCAGCCTCCTATGCTCCAGGGAAATATTGACTGTTTCAGTATTTGAGGACTCGTGAATGGTGCTGAACATTGTGAAATCATTAGCAAAATTTCCCACTTCTGACCTTATGATGGAGGGAAGGTCATTGATGAAGCAGCTGAAGATAGTTGAGCCTAGGACACTACCATGAGGAACTTCTTGCAGAGATGTCGTGGAACTGAGATGACTGACCTCCAACAACCACGACCATCTTCCTATGTGCCAGATATAACTCCAACTAGTGGAGAGTTTGCCTCGACGCTCATCGATTCCAATTTTCTTAGGGGTCCTTGATGCCACACTTGGTTGAATGCAGCCTTACCTTACCTCTGGAATTCAGCTGTTTTGTCCATGTTTGAGCCAAGGCTGGAAGGAGGCCAGGAGCTGAGTGGCCCTGGCGGAACCCAAACTGGGCGTAAGTGAGCAGGTTATTGCTGAGCAGGTGCTGCTTGATAGCGCTGTTGGTGACACCTTCCATCACTTTACTGATGATCGAGAGTAGACTGATAGGGCAGTGATTGGCCGGAGTGGCTTTGTCCTGCTTTTCATGTACTCGACATATTTGGGCAATTTTCCACAATATTGGGTTGCTGTTAATGTTGTAGCTGTACTGGAACAACTTGGCGACGAGCATGGAAGGTTCTAAAGCACAAATCTTCAGTACTACTGCTGGAATGTTGTCAAGGCCCGTAGCCTTTGCAGTATCCAGTGTCTCCAACCATTTTTTGATATCACGTAGACTGAATTGAATTGGCTGGAGACTGGCATCTGTCATGCTGGGGACCACTGGAGGATGCACCCATACAGAATCCAATTCATTGATTCTAATATGCTTCCTCACTGTTGCATTAATGTCCTCTTTAACCAGCAATGCTGCCCCATCTCCCTTTCCCCTTTGGATATTCAGTTCTTAGGGTGGATACTCAAAGGCTTTTTCCCAGGGTTGAAGCTTCAATTACGATGGGGCACAGGTTCAAGGTGAGATGGCAAAAGTTAAAGGGAGATGTGTGAGGTAACTTTGTCACACAGAGAGTGGTAGGAGCCTGGAATGCACTGCCAGAAGAGGCGATGGAAGCGGGCACATTGTTGACATTTAAGGGGCAACTGGATGGTTACATGATGAGGGAGGGAATAGAGGGATATGGATTGAATAAGGGCAGAAAGTTTGTTTTTTTAATTTAATCAGAGCATGATGATTGGCACAAGCTTGGAGGGCTGAAGGGCCTGTTCCTGTGCCAAACTTCTCTTTTGTCCCCATCTCTGTTCCCCCTACAGCCACGACTCCATCATCCCATATTATACCCATTTGTATCTATTTGTATGACTAATTGATCCAATTGATTGTGAATGCTCTACACATCCAGACACATGGCCTTAAGGCTTGTTAGTTTAACCCAGGAATGAATGCAGTGCCAATTTCAGGTTGTCAGTCAATTTCACAAAATGGCTCAGTTATGTTTCCCAGAAGCTGTACATTGTCATATGTGGGGATTGACCTCTACACAGAACAGGAACCAAGTATTGCACCTTTTTGTGAATGAAACAGCAGGGGTGGGGTGCAATAGTTGTTTGGTGGATTCTCCATGGCAAACTAATCACAGCGCCATTTTCTTATATAGTTTAACTTTGTGCACGCTGTGAAATTTGTCATTCTTGTACCTATCTGGTGAATGAAAGATAATAAACTTTGACAGCATGTCTCTTTTTATCCAGCAATGCACAAAATCAATTCCGGGCTACATAAAGGTAGGTTTGACTCAATGCATTAGGCTTGGCTTGACGACCATGCAGCAGCTCATAACTTTCATCTCCCTTCGTCACTATATGAAGATCTGATCACCTGCTGGGGGGTAAACAGGTGAAGAAAACATCAGTTGTGTGTTAAACATTAACGCCAAACCTGCCTCTCTACCAGTTTCAAAATCTCCCCAATCCTGGCTTCATCCCATGAGACCCTCCCTCTCATCCCCGCCTCCTTGACCTGACACAACCTGTCCATCTTCTCTCCCACCTATCCGCCCCTCCCACCTCACTGACCAATCCCCACGACTGCCTACTGCACTCACCTATCACCGTCCCACCTACCTTCCCCAGCCCCACCTCTCCTCTATTTATTTCAGAGCTCCCTTCCTCCTCCCCCATTTCTGAAGAAGGGTCCCGACCCAAAACGTCAGCTTTCCTGCTCCTCTGATGCTGCCTGGCCTTGCTGTGTTCCTCCAGCTCCACACTGTGTTATCTCAGACTCCAGCATCAGCAGTTCTTACTATCTCTCTTAAGATTGTGCTGTCCATTCTAAAAAGATTTGTGCAATTTGTCAGGCACCCTGCAGGCTACTGACTGTCACAAAGTCCAAAACAGAACTGACAACTTATAATAATCAACATCTGCAATGTGTCAGAACTGTGTCTTAGATTTATGCTCTGAGTGCAGATATTTATTGGATAGAATTCCTACATTCAGCAAAGTTCAGTGATTGGGAGGAGGGAAACAAACTACTTGTAAAAAAGTATCACAATGCCACTTTGAATTACCAGCATGTTATTTCTCTGTTTTAAGCCATGCCATGAGGATTAAAAACATGGAACATTGGAACAAGTGTAGAACATTCAGCTTCTTGATTCTATTCTGCCTGTCTGATAGTTCATGGATGATTTGCGTCTTCATTCCATCTACCCCCTTTGTTTCTGTATATACTCCTTAAAGTTTCTGTTCTTGGTTGGTCACCTCGAGAAATGTTACTGGTTACTTTTTTGTTCTAAAGACCTGAGCACATAACCTATGCTGAAACTTCAGTGAAGTTCTGAGAAATGCTGGCCTGCCAGTTGTATGATCTGCTAGGGCAAGATATTTTTGTTTTAATCATTCACTCACAGGATGTGGGCATCGATGGCTGGATTAATATTTATTGCCCATCCCTAACTGCCTTTGAGAAGGTGAGCTGACTTCTTGAAGTGCTGTACTCCGTAGGTGTAGGTACACCCACAGTGCTGTTTGGAAGGGATTCCCAGGACTTTGAACCAACGACAGTGAAGGAGCTATCATATAACTTCTTGTCTGAATGGTATATGGCTGCAAGGCCAACTTGCATGTATCTACTGTCGTTGACCTTCTAGGCTCGTGGGTTTGGCAGGACTGTGTGAAACAAGATGTGAACCATATTGTTATTGTTCGGGAATTTGGATTTTTAAAATTAAGGCAGATGTGTGTTTTCAGTTCTGTGAAGATAACCTTTTTTTTAAGAGGTTGGAAAGTCTTTTGGAACGGTGAACTAAAATTCTAATTTCTAAGAAGGCATGTCATCCAGCCAAGAGCACAACAGGACATCTGTGCTGTTAATAGATGGACAATTTATACTGCTGAGTTTGCAACAGACAGAAAAGCAGACAATGGCTTTTGACTTCAGCTCAGAGGAATCAAGTTTTCATTTCGGAAGTTTCGCCTTAGTAGATGAGTTTTTAGTTTGTGAAGCCATAAAGCTGTGAGAGCTGTGTAGAGGTTATCAAGTTGTCGAACTAAAAAGCAGACTGAGCTATCAGAATTGGCAAAAAAAAGGTTCATGCCAGTAGACTTGGGAAGAAGTTGTAAACTGACTCAGCATTCCAAGAAGGGAAACTGAAAAGAACAATTGAAGTGAAAAATTAGAGTTGAGATAGGAGTGATTTTTCTTTGAGATTGAGTACCTGAGAAAGGATATCGCAGGGAAATAGGTTGAAATTTAATATTACCATTAGTTGGGACTACAACTGTCTAAGAAACCTTCTGGGTTACTGCAGTGCATCTTGAGATTGGTACTCATTGATGCTACAGTTCATTGCTGGAGAATGAAATGAGTGTTGAAGGTGGAGAACAGAATGCCAGTCAAGTAGATTGGTTAGTCCTGGTTGATGTTGAGCTTCTTGAGTATTGAAACTGCACTTGTTGAGACAACTTGGGATTATTCCATCAAACTCTTGACTTGTAGATGTTGGACAGACTTTGGGAAGTCAGGAAATGAGTTCCTTGCTGCAGAATTCCTAGTTCCTGACCTGTTCCTGTAGCCATTGTATTTATATGGCTAGGCCAGTTCAGTTTCTGCTCAAAGGTCTTTTCCTGGCACTTGTGTGGCACAAATGTTAGCATTTGTCAGCCCAAGTGTTACATCTTATTTGCCATGTTCCTTGAAGAGGTGCGGTATGCTGTATTATGTTAAAGGTACTATCTAGGCAGAAGTTGATGTTGATCATGTCACCTTATAGTTTAACTCACTGTATTTCATCCAGTTAAGAAATCTTTTGTGGTCGGTTGCAACAAATGAAGGCAGAGCCATCTAACCTCTGCTTCTGCTGAAATAAAGAAAAAAAGAGAATCTTAGCGATTGTACAACATTGTTTTGCTGAGAGAAACAAGTGACATGGTGAATAAACTGACCATGAAAATATTTGCTTTGCATTAGAGAGGAAAATTTACATAAGAACATAAGAACATAAGAACTAGGAGCAGGAGTAGGCCATCCGGCCCCTCGAGCCTGCCCCGCCATTCAATAAGATCATGACTGATCTTTTTGAGACTCAGCTCCACTTACCCGCCCACTCACCATAACCCTTAATTCCTTTACTGTTCAAAAATTTATCTAGCCTTGCCTTAAACACATTCAGTGAGGTAGCTTCAACCGCTTCACTGGGCAGGGAATTCCACAGATTCACAACCCTTCGGGTGAAGAAGTTCCTCCTGACCTCAGTCCTACATCTGCTTCCCTTTATTTTGAGGCGATGCCCTCTAGTCCTAGTTTCACCTGCTAGTGGAAACAACCTCCCTGCCTCCACTTTATCTATTCCCTTCATAATCTTATATGTTTCTATAAGATCTCCCCTCATTCTTCTGAATTCCAATGAGTATAATCCCAGTCTACTCAGTCTCTCCTCATAATCCAACTCTCTCAACTGTGGAATCAACAGTTTCAGCCATGGTCCTGTGGGGTCTCTCACATCCAACACAAAAGGTTCCAAGACCCACTCCAAAACCCAAGTTGACACACCAGTGCTTCACAGAGAGAGTGCAGCATTGTCTAAGGTGCTGCCTTTCCAATGTTGAATGGAGAGCCTTGTCTACCCTCTCATGTGGAGGTAACTGATTCTGTGGTGATAACACATGGAAGGACACGATACTTCTTCTCATTGTCCTTTCTAACATTTATCACTTAACCAATATCACCAAAACTCTAATAATCCAGTAAACATCTCCTTGGTGTTTCTGGAAATTTGATGCCTGCAAATTGACTGCTGTATTTTTTACATTACAACAACGATTACATGTCGAGTGTATTTTAATCGCTGTAAAATGATAGAGAACATCCTGAGAATATGAGAGGTGCTGTATAAATCAGAGCTTTTCTTATTTGCATCCTGGTACACAGTCACACCAAACAGATTATTTACCAGCTGTCTCAGCTACCTCTGCACTGTGGGTGGATGTGATCTTTCGTTGATTCAAATTATGCTTATTATTTGGCAAACACAAGACGGCACTGAACTTAAGCAGCAGTGTGTTGTCGTGATTCCCCATGAAAATACCACTGAGCTCAGGAGTGCTTGGCTAATTGTAAGCTTATCTTTGAAAGAATTATCCACTTCTTTGCCCTGCTTTTCATCACACAACAGAAGTAATGATCAGTATTGCAGGGAAAGTGCATCCTGTTTTCTTTAACCCGTTCCATTTTGTACAACACAATGCTTTTCTTTGGAAACTGGGCTTAAACCCAGTTATCCATCTACTAGCTTCAATTAATCAACAGATTGTATTTTATTTCACAAACAAAGACCACTCTAAAACCACTCAAATTCCCAACACATTCATTGATCTGCCAGTTAATGTGTTCTGTTTTCGTTTGGTAAATATCACAGTTAAAATATCTCAAGACTGTATTCAGTTTTGGCCTGACTTGAAGTACTGGATCGAGATATCCCTTAAAGAATTGCTTTCCTTCTGGTTTGAACCCACTAGCTCTCATCAACTGGCAGGGATACTGTTTCTGTGTTAGAGTGTGCAGTTGTGGTAGCTGTAGGGATTGAACAGTGCAACTGCCCATTTGCTTTATTCTTTCATGGGATATGGGGGCAGCGCTAGCAAGGCCAGCATTTGTTGCCCATCCCTAATGGCCCTTAAAATGAATGTCTTGGTTGGCTATTTCAGAGGGCAGTTAAGTGTTAACCACATTGCTGAGTGTCTAGAATCATTGATAAGCTTGAGTAGCTGAGGATAATGGATTTCCTTCCTTCAAGGGGTTTAGTGAATGTAATGAGTTTTTAATAGTAACCAGTGAAGACCACCATTACTACATCAGCTTTCAATTCCATCAGCTGCTGTGGCAGGATTTGAACCAATATCCCTAAAGAGCATGAGTCTGGCCCTCTGGACTAATATTCAAGTGACATTACCACAGCACCACCATCTCCCACATTTTGTCAGAGTGTGAAATAACCGTGGTGCAGGAAGACATTGCTCATTTGTTGGGTGGTGATGTAATGGTGGTGGTAGGAAATTGACTGTGCTCTGTTAGTTGATGTGCTAGCAATATACTAGGCGATGGCCTAGTGGCATTATCACTAGATTACTAATCTAGAGACCCAGGTAATGTTTGACCTGGGTTTGAATCCCATCAGAGCAGATGTGGTAGAATTTGAATTCAATAATAATCTGAGTCTAATGATGACTGTGAAACCATTACCCATTATTAGGAAGAATCCACCTGGTTCACTAACATCTTTTAGGGAAGGAAATCTGCTATCCTTACGCGGTCTAGCCAACAAGTGACTCCAGATCCATAGCAATGTGGTTGATTCTTAACTCCCATCTGGGCAATTAGAGATAGGCAATAAATGCTGGCATAGCCAGTGACATCCACAATTTAATTTTAAAATGTACTTATACACAAGACTTAAATTCAGCATAGCTTCATGAAGGATATCACACTAAACAAGTTTAGTAGAATTCTTCGTGGAGATAACAAACAGAGAGAAAAAGGGATGTAATATATTTTTGGGTAAGGTGCCATGCATGTGTCTCCTGAATAAGATAAGAGCCCATGGTGGTTGGACGTATTTTATCAGCATGGATAGAGGATTGGCTAACCAATCAATGACATATTGTTGAAATAAGGGGTCATTTTCAGTTTGGGAACATGTAGCCAGTGGCATTCCACAGCGATCAGTGATGTGGTCACAGTTATTTACGATATATCAATAGATAAGAAAATTGAGTGTACTGTAGCCAATTTGGTGGATAACATGAAAATAAGTGGGCAGGCAAGTGGTGAGGATACCACTAAGAATCTACAAAGGTCAAGTGACTGGGCAAGAAACTTGGCACATGGAATACAATGTGGGAAAATGTGAAGTTATGCAATCTTTCAGGAAAAATAGAGGAGCTGAATATTATTTAAATGGAGAAAGACTGCTGGCAGGTCATCTCTTACTAACTTGATTGAATTTTTTGAGGACATGGCAAAGGTGATTGATGAGCAATAGATGTTGTCTACATGGATTTTAGTAAGGCTTTCGACAAGGTCCCTCATGGTAGACTCATCCAGAAGATTAAGATGCAGGCATCCATGGTGACTTGGCTGCTTGGATTCAGAATTGTCTTCTCAAAGAAGGCAGAGGTTAGTGGTGGAAGGGTGTTTTTCAGTTGGAGGTCCATGACTAGTAGTTTTTGCAGGGATCCGTACTGGGACCTCTGTTGATTGTAATATATATAATGAATTACTTGGATAAAAATGTAGATGAGTGGGTTAGTAAGTTTCCAGATGACACAAAGATCGGTGGAGTTGTGAATAGTGTAGGAGGTTGTCAAAGGATACAGTGGGAAATAGATCAGTTGCAGAAATGGGCGGAGAAATAGCAGATGGAGTTTAATCCAGGTAAGTGTGAGGTGCTGCACTTTGGGAGATCAAATGTTAACGAAAAGTATACAGTTAATGGTAGGACTCTGAACAGCATTTATTTACGCAAGGATCTTGGGGTTGAAGTTCATAGCTCCCTGAAACTGGCCAGACAAGTAGATAGGGTGGTAAAGAAGGCATATGGCATGCTTGCCTTTGTTAGTTGGGAAATTGAGTACAAAAGTCAGGATGTCATGTCTTATAAAACTTTGGTTAGGTCACACTTAGAGTATTGCATTCAATTTTAGTTGCCACGTTACAGGAGTATAAAAATAGGGAAATTTTGCTAGAACTATACAAGGCACTAGTCACAGCACAGCTGTAACACTGTGAACAGTTTTGTTTCCCCTTTCAAAGGAAAGATTTTCCGTTATTGGAGGCAGCCCAGAAAATGTTTACTAGGCTGATACCAGATATGGAGGGACTGTGTTATGAGGAAATGTTGAGCAGATTGGGCCTATACTCATTGGAATTTAGAAGAATGGGCGGCAACCTTGTTGAAACACACAAGCTTCTTAGGGAACTTGGCAAAGTAAATACAGAAAGGTTGTTTCCCCTTGTCGGAGAGTCTAGGACCAGAGGACATAATCTCAAAACAAGAGGGTCACCCATTTAAGACAGAGATGATGAGTAATTTCCTTTGTCAAAGGTGAATGTATCTGTAGAATTCTTGACCACAGGGCTGTTGAGGTTGGGTCGTTAAGTATGTTCAATGTTAAGACAGACATCAAGAGAGTTGGAGGGAAAAGGCAGGAAAGTGGAGTTGAGAGGATCATCAGATCAACCATAATCTCGCTGAATGGGGAGCAGACCTGATGAGCTGAATAGCCTGTTTCTGCTCCTGTGCCTCGTGGTCTTAATAGGAAGATAAAAACAGATGCAGTTTAAAACCCTTACAGTCCATTAATTGTGAAAGTGAAAACTGAGGCCCTAGCTGTCTAATCAAAGTTTGTTAAGTTCCCATTTTACCTGCCTGATGGTATCAGGTTAACAGAAAACACTGAACCCAGGTTCCTGTACATTCATTACAAATAAAAAAGTAGCAGCCACAGATAAACAAAATTATGAACTAATAACATGTAACTCTACTAGTTGAAACTCTAACATCTTTTGAAACCCTTCCACACTCAAACAAACAAAAAAATGGTGTTGTGGAGGGAGGGGTAAAAAAGCTTGGGGAAACACAGTTAAATAGCTCCAGTTCACAAAGTTCAATGAGATATATCCTTTGCTACCATAGAACTTCTGTTCTTTGAACTCCATACTCCAGTTTTGTTTTCACTTCTTCACATGAAGCAGAGGGTAATTGGTTATTAATTACAAGATCTCTCAGTTACCGGTTAAAGGTCACAGCTTACAGCAATAGGTGGAAGAAAATAACTGGATGACTTCAGGCTTCATCTACTTTTACTGCCACAAGATAGTGACACAGAACCTGCTCTTTCAGCAGGCTGGATTGATAGATTTATTGTTGTTACATGGGTTGAGATACAGTGAAGAGTGTTGTTTTGTGTGCTATACCGGCATATTGTACCATACAAAATACATCCGGTAGCAGAATAGAGTGCAGAATACAATGTTATAGCTGTAGAGAAGGTGCACAGAGAGAGAGAGAGATCAGAATTAACATTTGAGAGGTCTGTTCAAAAGTCTGATAACAGCAGGGAAGAAGCTGTTCTTGAATCTATTCATATGTATATACAAACTTTTACATCTTCTGCCTGATGGAAGAGGGTGGGAGGGGTCTTTGATTATGTTGATTGCCTTCCTGAGGCAGCAGGAAATATAGATGGAGTCAATGGATGGAAGGCTGGTTTGTGTGATGGACTGGGCTGTATTCGCGACTCTCTGCAGTTTCTCGTGGTCTTGGGAACAGCAGTTGCCAAGCAACACTATGATGCATCCCAATAGAATGCTTTGTACGGTGCATCTATAAAAATTGTTAAGAATCCTTGTCGACATGCCAAATTTCCTTAGCCTCCTGAGGAATTAGCAATGTTGTGCTTTCTTGACCGTCAAGTCGACATGGTGGACCAGGACAGGTCATTGGTGATCGTCACTTCAAGGAACTTGACATTCTTGACCATCTCCATCTCAGCACCATTGATACAGACTGGGATGTGCCCTCCACTCCGCTTCCTGAAGTCAATGACCAGCTTCTTTGTTTTGTTGACATTGATGGAGAGATTATTGCCTTTACACCACGCCGCTCAGCGCTCAATCTCTTTCCCGTATTCTGTCTTGTCATTGTTTGAGATCTGACCTACAACCATGGTGTTGTATGCAATCTTGTAAGTGGAGTTAGGCTGGAATTTGGCCACACAGTCATGAGTGTATAAGGAGTATGGCAGAGGGTTGAGTACGCGGCTTTGCAGGGCACTGGTGTTGAGGACAATGGTAGAGGGGGTGCTGTTGTCTATTCTTATTGATTGTGGTCTATGGCTGGAGGCATCTCCCATGGTATTATTCACCCCCATAAACTGTTCAGCTGTCCAGGAACCAATTACAGAGTTTGTTGTCAGACTGATAACCTTAGGCATCCACAGCTGGTCACAACTGCACAAACTGGGATGGTCATTGATTCGGGAAATCTCACAACTTTTGAAAAGTACTTGGATGAGCACTTGAAGTGTCATTACATTCAAGGCTATAGATCTACTGCGGGACTGTGGGACTGGTGTAAGTAGTACTGTATTTTTGACAGTACAGGCTCAATGGACCAAAGTGCCTCTCCTGAATTGTATGATTCCATTATTCTACTAAATGGAACTTACAAGGCTTTGCCTTGCTTCAAAACTATCAATGTGTCACTGCAGTTATCCATGAAGTAGCCATTGGGGAAACTGTGATAGGAAGGATATTTAGAAATGCATATCTGTATTATAAAGAATGAGAACATTGGGAACTGGGAGTGACTGACATTAAATGGTGGGTGATGAGTGAACCCACCTTATTAGATCAGGTAATGAGTTATTTAGAGGCCCTGTCTGGTGGCACAGATGGAAGGCTTCCAAGATTCCTTTTCTGTTGATGGACTTTACTTGTCACCATAAATTAATTTTCTGACATTGGCAATCTCCATTCAAGGATGAAATAATTGTGCATTACCAGACTATAACCTAAAGTAAAACTGTGTTACTCACTAATAAATTCAATCCATAAATCAAGTGAGGCCATCTGCTTGTTGTATGAATTGTGAAATAAGCTGTCCATTGAGTTAAAGGCTAATAGCTTTGAAGTTAATTGTAAGAGTCACTGAACAGAATAGTGTGGGGCTACTTGTGAGAATGCATTGACAGTTTTTTTGGTGCTTTTAAGCAATTATCTAGACGAATTCTTCAGTTTACTACATAGTTGATTGGTTCAGGTGAATAACATACATTTCGATGGGGATGTAAGACAAACATGACAAGGAGAAAAGACTAGTTTACGTTGTGGGGAGTAGATGAAGTAGGGTGGGAGATGGCTTGTATGCAGCATAAAGAGTTGAATCAAATGGGCTAATTCTATGCTTAAATGCACAGTACACAGAACATAGAACATAGAACAGTACAGCACAGAACAGTCCCTTCAGCATGATACTGTGTTGATCTTTAATCCTACACTAAGATCAAACTACCCTGCATACCCTACATTTTACTACCATCCATGTGCCACCCAAGAGTCGCTTAAATGTCCCTAATGTATCTGACTCAACCACCACCGCTGGCAGTGCATTCCACGCACCCACTGAATGCAATGTAAAAATGTAGAAGGAAGAGAGGGACTGACGCAAGGGAACTAGAGAGAGAAGGGTTTGAGCTTTTGAGTTGGGAACTAAGACAGAAGAACATAAACGTGACTATTTCTTAATTCATGAGAGCTGTTTAAATTTCCCATTTAGATGACTTGTAGGGAAACCTCAAGTGAGTTTTAGCTATTTGAGGCTCTTGTCTTAACAAGGTATAATTTATTATATGATAGGAATCAGGTACAAGTTACATTAATTGGGGGATCTATGGATCTGATCTTCACCCTACAAAATCCAAAGATCTACTGCATTTCTCTACACAAGTCCGTATATCATCATCAGATTATGTGGAGCCGAATGCAGTGTCCAACATTAACCCTGTCAGACTAAATTTTACACCACAAATCCTTACCACTAAGATGAACTAGTACAACTGGCAGGTGGAAATATCATCACCAATATGTTTTCCTCTGAAACATTGACTGGAGCGGTAGGTCCCATGGGTTCAATTTACTTGGAAATCTCAAACACATTTACTTAATAGACCTTTATTGTCGCTGATCAAATTCCTGGAGCACCCATCTGAACACAACTGTGGTGTACCTAACCCCATAGGCAAGTCAAGGTTATTCACTACCATCTTACCATGAGGTGCTGTGGATACTGTCGGAATGACTGAGTCTGCTGATGAGCCAAGGATAACATCACATGACCAACAGCCATGAGGAACCCAAGCCAGCATTATGCACGACTAAGGATGTGTGGATACATTGCTCTAACAGCAGGTTTGTCAGTTAAGTAGGTAGGTAAAGTCGCTATAAACTCACTCTCCTTACAGACAGATAACTCATAGTGAGCTTAAACTGAGGGTCATCATCCTCCAGACAAGGGGCAAGGTTGAGAAGCAAGACTTTCATGGTGACCTCATCTGGTACAGGGATTAAATCTGTGCTGTTGCTGTCCTTCAGTATTGCAAGCCAGCTATCCAGACAACTGAGCTATCTGATCCCCATCCTTCACCTGGTTTGAAAATGCAAAACAAATCCTTTGTGCATGGGAAATCGTGCCTCACAAATTGATTGAATTACTTGAAAACGTTACCAGGATGATCAATGGAGGCAGAAGAATAGACATTGTCTATATGGATTTTAGCAAGGACTTTGATAAGGTCTCGCATGGTAAACTAGTTGGTAAGGTTTGATCACATGGGATCCAGGGAGAGGTAGCCAACTGGATACAGGAAAAACTAGCTATTTGGATGCAGAACTGGCTCAAAGGTAGAAGACAGAGGGTGTTGGTGGAGGGTTGCTATTCAGACTGGAGGCCTGTGATCAGCGATGTGCCACATGGATCAGTGCTGGGTCCACTGCTTTTTGTCATTTATATAAATGATTTGGATGTGAACATAGGAGGCATGGTTAGTAAGTTTGCAGATGACACTAAAATTGTAGTGGACAGCAAACAAGGATATCTCAGAGTACAGTAGGATTTGGCTCAGATGGGCCAATGGGCCAGGGAGTGGCCGATGGAGTTTAATTTAGATAAATGTGAGGTGCAGCATTCTGGAAAGGCAAATCAGGGCAGGACTTATACATTTAACAGTAAGGTCCTAGGGACTGTTGCCAAACAAAGAGACCTTGGAATGCAGATTCATAGTTCCTTGAAATTGGAGCTACAGGTAGATAGGATGGTGAAGAAGGCGTTTGGTATGTTTGCATTTATTAGTCAGTGCATTGAGTATAGGAGTTGGGAGGTCATGTCGTGGTTGTACAGGACATTGGTTCAGCCAGTTTTGAAGTATTGTGTGCAATTCTGGTCTCCCTCCTATAGGAAGGATATTGTGAAACTAGAAAGGGTTCAGAAAAGTTATACATGGATGTTGCCAGGGTTGGAGGGTTTGAGCTATAGAGAGAGGTGAAAAGGCTGGGGCTATTTTCCCTGGAGTGTCGGAGGCTGAGAGGTGATCTTATAGAAGTTTCTAATATCATGAGGGGCATGGATTGGGTAAATGAGCAAGGTTTTTTTCCCCGGGGTGGGGGAGTCCAAAACTAGAGGGCGTAGGTTTAAGGTGAGAAGAGAAAGATATAAAAAGGACCTAAGGGGCAACTTTTTCACACAGACGGTGGTGTGTGTATGGAATGAGCTGCCAGAGGAAGTGGTGGAGGCTGGAACAATTACAATGTTTAAAAGGCATCTGGATGGGCACATGAATAGGAAGTTTTTAGAGGGATATGGGCCAAATGCTGACAAATAGGACCAGATTTATATAGGATATCTGGTCAGCATGGACGAGTTGGACCAAAGAGTTAGTTTCTGTGCTGTATATCTCTATGACTTAGATCAGGGAAGTAGAAACTCTGTGTGTGACAGGTTCCAGTCCGAATCTTTTAAGTGGCGAATGGAGGGAGTGCCCTTCACAAGGATGATTAGGATTGCTTAGATTACACTTGGGCCCATGTGTACCACAGCAAAATCAACCCATTTGGTCACAATAAGGAACAGATATGAATAAAGATATTATATAGATATCATAAAGATATTATATAGTGAGGACTACATATGAAGATGGTTCTTAAACTGAATGAATGAGATTGAAACAAAATATATATTGATATGAAGATATATTAACAAGCATTAGGTAGGAATACTTAATATGCTTACAATTACCAACGAGTGATATAATTTCCTCCAAAAATTAAATGTGTGTATAGATGTTGTATACTTACTCACCAACTTGTTTTAATCTCCAAATTTCTTACATAGCCTCAAGAGATCAGTACAGGAGAGCATTAATGAGAACATACACACTGCTTTAAGGTAATTGGCAGGGGAACAAGAGGGCAAAATATGTGATACATTGAGATAACAAGGTGCAGGGCTGGATGAACACAGCAAGCCAAGCAGCATCATAGGAGCAGGAAAGCTGACGTTTCGGGTCTAGACCCTTCTTCAGAAATGGGGGAGGGGAAGGGGATTCTGAAATAAGTAGGGAGAGAGGGGGAGGCGGATAGAAGATGGATAAAGGAGAAGATAGGTGGAGAGGAGACAGACTGGTCAAGGAGGCGGGGTTGGAGCCAGTAAAGGTGAGTGTAGGTGGGGAGATAGGGAGGGGATGGGTTGATCCAGTGAGGACGGACAGGTCAAGGAGGTGGGATGAGGCGAGTAGGTAGGAGATGGTGATGGGGCTTGAGGGGGAGGAGTGAACAGGTGGGAGGACAGATTAGGTACGAGCTGGGATAACAAGGTGTAGAGCTGGATGAACACAACAGGCCAAGCAGCATCAGAAGAGCAGGAAGGCTGACGTTTCAGGCCTAGAACCTTCATGCAGTTGGGGGAGGGGAGATTTTGAAGCTTGTGAAGTCCACATTGATACCATTGGGCTGTAGGGTTCCCAAGCAAAATATGAGATGCTGTTCCTGCAACCTTCGGGTGGCATCGTTGTGGCACTGCAGGAGGCCCAGGATGGACATGTCGTTCAAAGAGTGGGAGGTGGAGTTGAAATGGTTCGCGACTGGGAGGTGCAGTTGTTTGTTGCGAACCGAACGTAGGTGTTCCACAAAGTGGTCCCCAAGCCTCCGCTTGGTTTCCCCGATGTAGAGGAGGCCACAACGGGAACAGCGGATACAGTATACCACATTAGCAGATGTGCAGGTGAACATCTGTTTGATGTGAAAAGTCTTCTTAGGGCCTGGGATGGGGGTGAGGGAGGAGGCGTAGGGGCAGGTGTAGCACTTCTTGCGGTTGCAGGGAAAAGTGCCGGGGGTGGTGGGACTGGTGGGGAGTGTGGAGCAGACAAGGGAGTCACGGAGAGAGTGGTCCCTCTGGAAAGCAGATAAGGGTGGGGAGGGAAAAATGTCTTTGGTGGTGGGGTCAGATTGCAGATGGCGAAAGTGTCGGAGGATGATGCGTTGGATCCGAAGGTTGGTGGGATGGTACATGAGGACGAGGGGGATTCTGTTTTGGTTATTATTGCGGGGAGGGGTAGTGAGGGATGAGTTGCGGGAAATGTGAGAGACACGGTCGAGGGCGTTTTCAACCACTGTGGAGGGAAAGTTGCGGTCCTTGAAAAACGAGGACATCTTGGATGTCCGGGAGTGGAATGCCGCATCTCGGGACCAGATGCGGCGGAGGCGAAGGAATTGGGAATAGGGGATGGCCTTTTTGTAGGAAGGTGGGTGAGAGGAGGTGTATCCTAGGTAGCTGTGGGAGTCAGTGGGCTTGAAATGGATATCGGTTTCCGGGTGGGTGCCAGAGATGGAAACAGAGAGGTCAAGGAAGGAGAGAGAGGTATTAGAGATGGTCCAGTTGAACTTAGGGTTGGGGTGGAAGGTGTTGGTGAAATGGATGAACTGTTTGAGCTCCTCATGGGAGCATGAGGCGGCGCCGATACAGTCATCGATGTAACAGTGGAAGAGTTGGGGGATAAGGCCAGTGCAGCTTCGGAAGAGGGATTGTTCCACGTAAACTACAAAGAGGCAGGCATAGCTTGGACCCATGCAGGTACCCATGGCCACCCCCTTTGTCTGTAGGAAGTGGGAGGAATTGAAGGAGAAGTTGTTGAGGGTGAGGACGAGTTCAGCTAAGCGGACAAGGGTGTCAGTGGAGGGGGACTGGTCGGGCCTGCTGGACAGGAAGAAGCGGAGGGCCTTTAGGCCATCTGCATGGGGAATGCAAGTGTATAGGGACTGGACGTCCATGGTAAAAATGAGGTGTTGAGGACAAGGGAATCTGAAGTTTTGGAGGAGGTGGAGGGGGTGGGTGGTGTCATGGACGTAGGTGGGGAGTTCTTGGACCAAGGGGGAGAAACTGGAGTCAAGATAAGTAGAGATAAGTTCGGTGGGGCAGGAGCAGGTGGAGACAATGGGTCGACCAGGGCAGTCGGGTTTGTGGATTTTGGGAAGGAGATTGAAATGTGTGGTGCGGGGTTGGGGAATAATGAGGTTGGAGGCTGTGGATGGGAGGTCACCTGAAGTGATGAGGTTGTGGATGGTTTGGGAGATGATGTTTTGGTGGTCGGGGGTGGGGTCATGATCAAGCGGGCGGTAGGAGGAGGTGTCAGAGAGCTAGCGCCTGGCCTCGGCGATGTAGAGGTCAGTGCGCCATACTACAACGCGCCTCCCTTGTCCGCAGGTTTTATGGTGAGTTTAGGGTTGGAGCGGAGGGAGCAGACGGCTGCATGTTCTGCGGGGGAGAGGTTGGAGTGGGTGAGGGAGGTGGAGAGGTTGAGGTGATCGATGTCTCGACGGCAGTTGGAGATGAAGAGGTCGAGGGAGGGTAGGAGGCCTTGGGGTGGTATCCAGGAGGAGGGGGTGTGTTGGAGGTAGGAGAAGGGGTCAGTAGAGGGAGGGTTAGGCTCATGGTTAAAGAAGTAAGCACGGAGGCAGAGGCGGCGGAAAAACTGTTCAACGTCCAAGCGTGAGTTGTATTTGTTGTTGTTTGGACACCACCCCAAGGCCTCCGACCCTCCCTCGACCTCTTCATCTCCAACTGCCATCGAGACATTAATCGCCTCAACCTCTCCACCCCTCTCACCCACTCCAACCTCTCCCCCACAGAACATGCAGCCCTCCGCTCCCTCCGCTCCAATCCCAACCTCACCATAAAACCCATGGACAAGGGAGGCGCAGTTGTAGTATGGCGCACTGACCTCTACATTACCGAGGCCAGACGCCAACTCTCCGACACCTCCTCCTACTGCCCCCTTGATCATGACCCCACCCCTGACCACCAAAACATCATCTCCCAGACCATCCACAACCCCATCACTTCAGGTGACCTCCCACCCACGGCCTCCAACATCATCGTTCCCCAACCTCGCACTGCCCGCTTCTATCTCCTTCCCAAAATCCGCGAACCTGAATGCCCTGGTCGATCCATTGGATCCGCCTGCTCCTGCCCCACCGAACTCATCTCCACTTATCTCGACTCCATTTTCTCCTCCTTGGTCCAGGAACTCCCATCTACGTCCAAGACACCACCCACCCCCTCCACCTCCTCCAGAACTTCCAATTCCCTGGTCCCCAACACCTCATCTTTACCATGGATGTCCAGTCCCTATACACTTGCATTCCCCATGCAGATGGCCTTAAGGCCCTCCGCTTCTTCCTGTCCCGCAGGCCCGACCAGTCCCGCTCACTGACACCCTCATCCGCTTAGCTGAACTCGTCCTCACCCTTTAAAACATCTCCTTCAATTCCTCCCACTTCCTGCAGACAAAGGGGTGGCCATGGGTACCCACATGGGCCCAAGCTATGCCTGCCTCTTTGTAGGATATGTGGAATAATCCCTCTTCCGAAGCTATACTGGCCCTATCCTCCACCTCTTCCACCGCTGCATCGATGACTGTATTGGCGCCGCCTCATGCTCCCACGAGGATCTTGAACAGTTCATCCACTTCACTAACACCTTCCACCCCAACCTTAAGTTCACCTGGACCATCTACGATACCTCTCTCTCCTTCCTTGACCTCTCTGTTTCCATCTCTGGCAACCACCTGGAAACCCATATCCATTTCAAGCCCACCGACTCCCACAACTAACTAGAATACACCTCCTCTCACCCACCTTCCTGCAAAAAGGCCATCCCCTATTCCCATTTCCTTCACCTCCACTGCATCTGCTCCCGAGATGAGGCATTCCATCCTGGACATCCAAGATGTCCTCGTTTTTCAAGGACCGCAACATCCCCCCCACAGTGGTTGAAAACGCCCTCGACCGTGTCTCTCGCATTTCCCGCAACTCATCCCTCACACCCGCTCTCCGCAATAACAACCAAAACAGAATCCCCCTCATCCTAACATACCACCCCACCAACCTCTGGATCCAACGCATCATCCTTCGACACTTCCACCATCTGCAATCTGACCCCACTGCCGAAGACATTTTTCCCTCCCCACCCTTATCTGCTTGCCGGAGGGATCACTCTCTCCGTGACTCCCTTGTCTGCTCCACACTCCCCTCCAGCCCCACCACCCCCGGCACTTTTCCCTGCAACCGCAGGAATTGCTACACCTGCCCCTACACCTCCCCACTCACCCCCATCCTAGGCCCTAAGAAGACTTTCCACATCAAACAGATGTTCACCTGCACATCTGCCAATGTGGTATACTGCATCCGCTGTACCCGTTGTGGCCTCCTCTACATCGGGGAAACCAAGCGGAGGCTTGGGGACCGCTTTGCAGAACACCTCCGCTCGGTTCGCAACAAACAACTGCACCTCCCAGTCGCGAACCATTTCAACTCCCCCTCCCATTCCTCAGACGACAAGTCCATCCTGGGCCTCATGCAGTGCCACAATGATGCCACCCGAAGGTTGCAGGAGCAGCAACTCATATTTTGCTTGGGAACCCTGCAGCCCAATGGTATCAATGTGGACTTCACAAGCTTCAAAATCTCCCCTCCCCCGACCGCATCCCAAAACAAGCCCAGCTCATACCCGCCTCCCTAACCTGTCCTTCCTCCCACCTACCCCCTCCTCCCACCTCAAGCCCCACCCCCATCTCCTACCTACTAACCTCATCCCGCCCCCTTGACCTGTCAGTCCTCCCTGGACTGACCTATCCCCTCCCTAACTCCCCACCTACACTCACCTTTACTGGCTCCATCCCCGCCCCTTTGTCCAGTCTGTCTCCTCTCCACCTATTCTCTCCTCTATCCATCTTCTATCCACCTCCCCCTCTCTCCCTATTTATTTCAGAATCCCCTTCCCCTCGCGCATTTCTGAAGAAGGGTCCAGAGCCAAAACGTCAGCGTTCCTGCTCCTCTGATGCTGCTTGGCCTGCTGTGTTCATCCAGCTCTACACCTTGTTATCTCAGATTCTCCAGCATCGGCAGTTCCTACTATCTATGTGATACATTGAGTTGTTATGGTCTGGGATGCACTGCCGGTAAAGCTGACAGGAGCAGATTCGTGATGTGGAGTTGCTGGTGTTGGGCTGGTGCTGGACTGGGTTGGACAAAGTCAGAAGTCACATGACACCAAATTATAGTCCAAGGGGTTTATTTGAAATTGCAAGCTTTCCAAGTGCTGCTCCTTCATCAGATGAAATGAATAAAGCTTCATCACTTCACCTGACAAAGGGGCAGCGCTTCGAAAGCTTGTGATTTCAAATAAACCTCTTGGACTATCATCTGGTGTCATGTGACTTCTGACTGGGAGCAGATTCGACAGCAACTTGCAAAAGTAAATTGTGCACATGGTATACTTGAAATGTAAAACAGCTGCAGGGGCTATGATTCAGTCTTTCAAAGAGTGGGTATGATACATGATGGGGTGAATGGTCTTCTCCTGTGCTGCAAGATTTTATGATGATTCTGGCTCAGCTATCCATCCTTTCATATACTTAATTAAGTGTTTAAAATTATCTGATAATCTGACAAATTAAATTAAATTTATGATATGCAATAAGCACACTTCCAACATCGCCACTGTACCTCTCAGCTGTGTAATTCTGAACTCTAACCTGATTGATTGATTGATTTATTGAAGTCACATGTACTGAGATACAGTGAAAAGTGTTGTTTTGCATGTCCTGCAAGATATACTAATATAATGGAACATTTAATAACTGCAAAACATTTAAAAGCCATACTTGTCCTTGAGAAAAAGGCAAAATTATACACCCCTCTTCCTTTTGATTTGAGAAGTGAGGTCATCCGCTTTGTTAGAGGGAAATTGATCTAATCCAATGGTTTTGTGTTTCATTTAATTAAATTGGCTTGCAGCTTGACCAACAGTGAAAAATGGTAACTCATGTCAGCTGTGGAGGGCAATCTCTTGTGTAGGGTGTCAAGCAGTAAAGCATGGAATGGCTATGGATTTACCATTGAATGACACGCAATAAAAATGGATCCTTGTCCAATATCACTGTGCATTCTGGCACAGAGCGAAAATGCGGGGGGTGGGGGTGAGCTAAGTTAATCAGAGTTGCATCAATATTGCTGGGCTAAAATCTCTGCTGTTTAGCAATGAGGGAACAGATTCATTGCCATTAGGACTACAGAGATACAATAATATGACCCATAGCCACCTAAGTACCTGAGTATGGGTGGTGAACTCTTGACGCACTAGAATCAGTAACATTGTGAAAGTGTTGTGCTTGAATTTTGAAGATTTGGAGGTGTGGGAAGATCTGTGTTTAGCTGTGTTGTCTCACTTGTTGAAGGGTCCAAACCTGAACCACTTGCAAGCCCCTTGACATAATCACATCGGGTAAATATTATTTAGAAGACGGGAAGAGCTGGAATGGCATAGCATCAATATTTAAAACTGATATCAACTTTCGTAAATCGGTGCAGCAAATTAGAAGCCTAGATCTGTACCAGTAAAAGGCAGCCACATTATGCCAGATATATATTGCCTATTGGAATAGAAGCGCACTGTTATGAGACACATTGAAGAGACTAAAATTTGTACAAACATGAGCAACACAATGCATTATTTTCAAACACACAGGGAAATCAAATACAATATGCTATCTGTCTCCCACATACCACCTTAGGTGTTTAGACTGGAAGATACCTTTTCTCCTTTCCATGGTTCAGTTTGTCTTTATTTTTGATTTTAGACAGCAGAGCACCTGCTTAAGGTAAATCTTTTGTTCCTTTGTACCCTTTTCTTTTCTCATTTCCATTCCCTTTGGCCTTTGTAAGACTAACTGTTCATTTATTCAATCTGTGTTCTTGTTACAGATCTTCCTTTTGTTCTTGACCTAACTGACACATTAATGATAATGGACTGATAATCTATCAGTCATCAGAAATTGATTAACTCCATGGGTTAGTTTATTTGAAATGGTAAAACACATCATATGCGATGAAGCAGAATCCTGATGTTGTATTCACACAGCACATGGAGTCCTTAAAGAAGATTGATGAAGGCAGAGTGGTAGATGTTGTCTATATGGATTTCAGAAAAGTGTTTGACAAGGTTCCACATAGTAGACTAGTTGGTAAGGTTAGATCCCATGGAATTCAGGGGAAGCTAGGCATTTGGATACAAAATTGGCTTGAAGGTAGGTGACAAGGGGTAGTGGTAGAGGGTAGTTTTTTTGGACTAAAGGCCTGTGATCAGCTGTGTAATACAACAATTGGTGCTGGGCCCACTGCTTTCCATCATTTATATAAATGATTTGGATGTGAATATAGGAGGAATGGTTAGTAAGTTTGCTGATGACACCAAAATAAGCAGTGTCGTGGACAGTTAAGAAGATTATCTGATTTGATTTATTCGATTTAATTTATTGTAGTCATGTGTACCTCAGTACAGTGAAAAGCTTTGTTTACGTGCAGTACAGGCAGATCATAGTAAGCAAGGACATACCGATCATAGGGTGTTTAACCAGAGTAAGGCATACAGGTTACACCACATAGGAGGTGCACAAAGCAAGATCAACATTAACAAGATCAACATTAGTTGAAGTTAGAGAGTCCACTCATCAGTCGAATAATGGTCGGGAAGAAGCTGTTCTTGAACCTGTTGGTGCTTGTGTTCAGGCTTCTGTATCCTCTGCCTGACAGAAGAGGTTGTAGGAGAGCATTACCGGGGTGGGAGGGGTCTTTGATGATGTTGGCAGCCTTTCCACGACAGCGAGCTGTGTAAATGAAGTCCCTGGATAGAAGATAGACTTCCGTGATGGTCTGGGCTGTGCACACAACCTTCTGCACTTTCTTACAGTCCTGGGCAGAGCAGTTGCTGTACCAGGCCATTATGCACCTGGATAGTATGCTTTCTATGGTGCATCCATAAAATTTGGTGAGGGTCCTTATGGACATGCTGAATTTCCTAAGACGCCTGAGGAAGAAGAGGCATTGTTGTGCCTTCTTGTCTGTTGCATCTACGTAGGAAGTCCAGGACAGGCTGTCAGTTATCATCACTTCTAGGAACTTGATGCTCTCAACCCTCTCTACCTCAGCTCCTTTGCTGTAGACAGGGGTGTGTCCTCCTCCTTTCTTCCTGAAGTCAATGATCAGTTCTTTTGCTTTATCGACATTGAGACAGAGGTTGTTATCATTGCACCATGACACCAAGCCCTCTATCTCTTTTCTGTATTCTGACTCATCATTGTTTGATATCCATCCTACCAGCTCAGACTATAATGGGACCTAATTTTAGGGAATGAAGCTGGGCAAGTGGTAGAGATGGCAGTGGGAAACATTTCAGTGGTAGTGACAATAATTCAGTCAGATTTCCATCCTTTTCCAGCTATTGTCAGTTCTGACAAAGGGTCAAAACATTAAGAGATAGTAAGAACTGCCGATGCTGGAGTCAGAGGTAACACAGTGTGGAGCTGGAGGAACACAGCAGGCCAGGCAGCATCAGAGGAGCAGGAAAGTTGATGTTTCACGTCGGGAGCCTTCTTCAGAAATTAAGCATTAACTTTGTTTTTCTCTCAACAGATGCTGCCAGACCCTGCAGTATTCCTCCAGCACTCTCTGTTTCTGTTTTCTTCTTGCATTTACCCAGTCTGATCCTGTTAGAATTTTATGGGTTTCTATGAGAATCTGCGCCCACTCACCCTCAATTCTCCTAAACTCTTCGAAAGTAAAGTCCTAAGCAATCCAATCTCTCTTCATACATCAGTCCTGCCATCCCAGGAATTAGTCTGGTAAACCTCTCCCTCCATCACCTGAACATCCCTCCTCAGATATGGAAACAAACTGTACACAATATTCCAGGTGTGGTCTCGCCAAGGCCCTGTACAATTGCAGCAAGAATTCTCTCGCTATGAAGACAAACATATAATTTGCCTTTTCCAACACCTGTTGCTCCTGAATGTCACTTTTAGTGACTGAAAAATCACAAGTATCCACAAGGACCTAGACATCTCTGGCATAGAAGGCATGATCATCTCACATCAGTGAGAGAGACAGGCCACTTCATTTGATTCAAGGCTGGCTAAATGTATCTTCTACTCGGGGCTGCTGCAGCTTTCACAATGGGAACCATAGAGTCATAGAGTCCTACAGCAAGGAGACAGCTCCTTTGGCCCAAACTGGCCCATGCCAACCAAAATGTCCGTCCATGCTAACCCCATTTCCCTGCAATTGGGTCATGTCCTACTAAACCTTTCCTATCCATGTATTGTCCAAATGCCTTTTAAATGTTGTTAATGTACCCGCCTCAACCACTTCTGCTGGCAGTTCATTCCATATGTGTGCCACCTTCTGTGTAAAAAAGTTGTCCCTCAGATTCCCAAGTATTCTTTCCCCTCTTACCTTAAACTAATGCCTTCTTATCTTCAGTTCCCCAACCCTGGGAAAGAGACTGAATGCATTCACCCTATCCATGTCTCTCATGATCTTATATACTTCTATAAGGCTCCCCCCTCAGCCTCCTACACTCGAAAGAAAAAAGTCCTAGCTTGTCCAACCTCTCCCTATAATTCAGTCCCTTGAGTCCTAGCAACATAGGTTAAATCTAAGGTTAAATCCAGTACCTATGTCCTGTGCTTAAACAAAGGAGGCCATGAAGGAATGAGGATGGAGTTAGCTAAGGTAGAATGGGAGCAAAAACTTTATGGTGGGTCAATTGAGGAACAGTGGAGGACTTTAAAAACAATTTTTCACAGTGCTCAGCAGAAGTATATTCCAGTGATAAGGAAGAACTGTAGGAAAAGAGAGAGCCAGCCATGGGTGTCTAAGGAAATAAAGCAAAGTATCAGATTGAAAAAAAACACCTACAAGAAAGCAAAGAGTAGTAGGAAACTAGTAGACTGGGAAATCTTTAAAGGCCAACAGAAAACCACAAAAAAAGTTATAAAGAAAAGTAAGATAGATTATGAGAGTAAACTAGCTCAGAATATAAAAACAGGCAGCAAAAGTTTCTATAAATATGTAAATCGTAAAAGAGTGGCGAAGGTAAACATTGGTCCTTTAGAGGATGAGAAGGCCAATTTAATAACTGGGAATGAGGAAATAGCCGAGACATTAAACAGTTATTTCGTGTCGGTCTTCACAGTGGAAGACACAAATAACATGCCGAAAACTGATGGCAAGAAGGTTATAGCAGGTGAGGACCTAGAAACTATCATTATCACTAAGGAGGCAGTGTTGGGCAAACTAATGGGGCTAAAGGTAGACAAGTCTCCTGGCCCTGATGAAATACATCCCAGGGTACTAAAAGAGGTGATGGGGGAAATAGCAAATGCATTAGTAATTATTTATCAAAATTCACTCGACTCTGGGGTGGTTCCCGCAGATTGGAAAACAGCCAATGTGACGCCACTGTTTAAAAAAGGAATAGACAAAAAGCAGGTAACTATAGGCCAATTAGCTTAAATTCGGTGGTGGGGAAAATGCTTGAGTCTATCATTAAGGAAGAAATAGCAAGACATCTGGATATAAATTGTCTCTTGGGAATACCCAGCATGGGTTCATGAAGGGTAGGTCATGTTTAACTAATTTGGTGGAATTCTTTGAGGACATTATTTGCATGGTGGACAATGGGGAACCTGTGGATGTGGTGTATCTGGATTTCCAGAAGGCATTTGACAAGGTGCCACACCAAAGGCTGCTACCAAAGATAAAGTTGCATGGTATTACAGGTAATGTATTGGCATGGTTGACCAGTAGAAAGCAAAGAGTAGGGGTAAATGGGTGTTTTTCTGGTTGGCGGTCAGTGGCTAGTGGTGTGCCTCAGGGATCAGTGTTGGGACCTCAACTGTTTACAATTTACATAGCTGATTTGGAGTTGGGGACTAAGTGTGGTGTGTCAAAATTTGCAGATGACACTAAGGTGAGTGGTAGAGCAAAGTGTGCAGAAGACACTGAAAGTCTGCAGAGGGATATAGATAGTCTAAGTGAGTGGGCAAAGGTCTGGCAGATGGAGTACAATGTTGATAGGTGTGAGGTCATCAATTTTGGTAGGAATAACAGCAAAATGGACTATGTTTTAAATGGTAAAAAATTGCAGCACACTGCTGTGCAGAGGATGTCCTTGTGCATGAATCGCTGAAGATGGGATTGCAGGTGCAGTAGGTGATTAAAAAGGCAAATGGAATTTTGTCTGTCATTGCTAGAGGGATGGAGTTTAAAAACAGGGAGGCTATGCTGCAGCTGTATAGGGTCCCGGTGAGGCCACACCTGGAGTACTGTGTGCAGTTTTAGTCTCCTTACTTGAGAAGAGATATACTAGCACTGGAGGGGGTGCACAGGAGATTCGCTCAGTTGATTCCAGAGTTGAGAGGGTTGGATTATGAGGACAGACTGAGTAGACTGGGATTATACTCATTGGAATTCAGAAGAATGAGGGGAGATGTTATAGAAACATATAAGATTATGAAGGGAATAGATAAAGTGGAGGCAGGGAAGTTGTTTCCGCTAGCAGGTGAAACTAGGACGAGAGGGCATCGCCTCAAATAAAGGGAAGCAGATGTAGGACTGAGGTCAGGAGGAACTTCTTCACCCAAAGGGTTGTGAACCTGTGGAATTCCCTGCCCAGTGAAGCGGTTGAAGCTGCCTCGCTGAATGTTTTTAAGGCAAGACTGGATAAATTTTTGAACAGTAAAGGAATTAAGGGATATGGTGTGCAGGCAGCTAAGTGGAGCTGAGTCTCAAAAAGATCAGTCATGATCTTATTAAATGGCGGGGCAGGCTCGAGAGGCCAGATGGCCTACTCCTGCTCCTAGTTCTTATGTTCTTTTGTAACATCCTTGTAAATTTCTTCTGCACTCTTTCCAGTTGAATAACATCCTTCCTATAGCAAGGTGACTGAAATTGAACACAATACTCCAAGTGTGGCTTCAGCAACTGTAATATAACTTCTAACTTCTTTATTCAAAGCCCTGACTGATGAAGACCAGTGTGCCAAAGCCTTCTTCACTGCCCTGTCTACCTGTGACTCCACTTTCAGAAATCCGTGTACCTGAACTCCAAGGTCCCCCTGTTCCACTACACTCCTTAAGGCCCTACCATTCACTGTGAAACTCCTACCTTGATTTGACTTTCCAAAATGCAACACCTTGCTCTTATCTATATCAAACTCCATTTGCCATATCTCAGCCCACTTCCCCAGCTGATTAAGATCCTGCTGCAATTTCTGATAACCTTCCTCACTGTCCACGATACCGCCTATTTTAGTATCATCCACAAACTTACTAATCATGCCTTGTACATTCTCATCCAAATCACTGATATAGATAACAAACAGCAATGGGCTCAGCACCAACCCCTGAGGCACACCACTAGTCTGACAAGCATCCTTCTACTATTACTCTCTACTTCCTACCATCAAGCCAATTGTGTGTCCAATTTGCCAGCTCTCCCTGGATTCCATGCGATCTAGCCTTCCAGAGCAGCCTACCATGTGGAACTTTATCAAAGGCCTCACTAAATCCATATTGACTAGGTCTACTGTCCTGCCCTCATCAACCTTTGTGGTCACTTCATCAAAGAACTCTAACAAATTTGTGAGCCATGATCACCCATGCATGAAGCCATGCTGACCACTCCTAATCAAACCCTGTCTTTCTAAATGTATGTATATCTTATCCCTCAGAATCTTCTCAAGTGACTTACCTACCACAGATGTTAAACTTACTATTCAATAATTCCAAGCTATTTCTTTGCAGCCCTTTGTCAATAAGGGCACAACATTTGCTACCCTCCAGTCTTCCTGGACCTTACCCGTGGTTAACGATGATGCACGTATATCAGCCAGGGTCCCTGCAATTTCTTCTCTAGCCTGTTGCAGGGTTCTTGGATATATTTAATCAAGAACAGGAGCTTTATCCACCTTCGTACATTCTAATACTTCCAACACCTCTTCTACTGTGATATGGACTGTCCCCAAGATAACGCCACTAACTTCTCCAAGTTCCAACGTCTTTGTGTCTTTCTCCATGGTAAACACAGGACCTCACTCATCTCCTGCAGTTCCACACAGACGTGTCCACTTTGGTCCTTAAGGGGTCCTATTCTCTCTCTAGTTATTCTTTTCCCTTTAACATACTTAAAAAATCTCTTTGGATTCACACTAATCTTCTCAGTCAAGGCTATCTTGCGTCCCCTTTTCGCCTTCCTGATTTCCTTCTTCAATAAACTCCTGTGTCCCCTATATTGCTCCAAGGATTCCCTTGATCGCTGCTGCCTGTTCCTGAGCTATGCTTCCTTCTTTGTTCTGCTCAAACCCTCAACATCTCTTGTCATCTAGGGTTACCCTACCTTTCACCCTCACAGGATCATATAGACCTTGAACTCTAGCTATCGCACTTTTAAAGGCCTCCTCTTTGCCAGAGTCCGTTTGCCTGCAAACAAACTGCTCCTGTCTAATTCCATCAAAATTCGCCTTGACCTAATTTAGAACTTGAAACCGTGGACCAGTTTTATTCTTCTCCATATCTATTTTAAAACTAATAGAACTGTGGTCAGTGGTCCCAAATTGCTCCCCCACTGTCACCTCAGTCACCTGTCCTGCCCTATTTCCAAAGAGTAGGTCTGGTTTTTCTCCTTCCCAAGTAGGACCCTCTATTCTGAGGAAACTTTCTGAATACATTTCACAAATTCCACCCCATCTAAGCCCTTAACACTATGGAAGTCCCAGTCTATGTTAGGAAAATCAAAACCACCCACAATGACAACCCTATTGCTCCTGCAAGTCTCCCCCAGTCTCCCCAATCTCCCTGCATATTTGTTCCTCTAACTTCCGTTGACTGTTTGGAGGCCTATAGCACAACCCCAATAAGGTCACCGTCCCCTTCTTATTTCTTAGCTCCATCCACAAAGCCTCACTGGATGATCCCTCAGTTATTTCATCTCTGACTACGACTGTGATACACCCCTTCATCAAAAATGCAACTCCCCCTCCCCTCTTTCCTCCATCTCTGTCCCAGCTGAAGTACCTGTAGCTTGGCACATTAAGGTATCAGTTCTGCCCCTCCCTTAGCCATGTTTCTGTAATGGGTATAATAGCCCAGCCCCACATCCCATCCCTATCCACACCATGAGTTCATCGGCCTTCCCCGATAGCCCTCTTGGAGTGAAAGAGATGCAATTTAATGCAACAGGCATTCCTCGCTCCCTGTCCTGTTCCTGCCTGACCTGTCATGTAAGCATTTCAAAGACAATCTCAAAGCCTCTGTGAAGTCCTGCTCTTTTAGCATCTACACGTCGGGAAGCAGATGCCCAATGCAAACAAATAATCAAAATCAAAGAATCCCTATAGTGAGGAAGCAGGCCATTTGGCTCTTCAAGTCTGTGCTGACCCTCCGAAGAGCATCTCACACAGACTCACTCCCATCCTGTCCCTGTAACCCTGCATTTCCCATGGCTCATCTACCCGGCCCACACATCCGTGGACACTGCAGGCAATTTAGCATGGCCAAACCACCTAACTTACATATCTTTGGACTGTAGGAGGAAACTGGAGTACCCAGATGAAACTCCCCATGGATGCAGGGAGAATGTGCAAACTCCACACAGACAGTTACCCGAGGGTGTAATTGAACCTGGGTCCTTGGCACTATGAGGTAGCAATGTTAACCACTGAGACACAGTGCTACCCGAAGGAATAGTGTCAGGACCTCAGAATCAACAAGGGCAACCACTGAGAGAGAATAGCAAACAAGGCAAAAGGAGAAAGCAGCTGTGTGAATGATCACCACCTCTACCAGCTGACCACATCCTCACTGCTGGTGAGCCTGATAGACTAAATCAGGGCTTAGAAAGTATCGGTGAAACCACAACCAGTATTGACATCCCAGTTCCTCCCAGGAGGAATCGCTGATAATGAAGGTGATGATGACATCAAAAATTGTTTATCTGTCTAAATCCCAACTGAAAATTAATGTGTACATACATTTCTCGACAATATCAAAGTATTTTGTCTGTGATTTGCTACACTCATCCTAAACTTACATATTCCAAACTTTTAAATTCTTTGCATTTGAGCCAATGCTGGTACTGCAGGGCCATATATCAACGGAGAGAAAAGAG
>NC_063333.1:14734850-14744183 GCF_021869965.1 Rhincodon typus
ATTCATCAATAATTATAATGACAACAGTTTAAAGGTGCCTCATTAGCTGTACAGTATTTCAGGATGTCCTGAGGTTGTGAAAACTCTCACAGCCTTTTTGACTTATTTCCTGCATTTGATCAAGACTGAATACCATCTAAATGGACCATCCAGTCCTGGTACCAAGAGCTGGTATCTGATATCCGTTTTTAACGAGAGCCTTCATGTGATGGAGTTGCTGTTCAGTTATCGATCTCCAACCATGGCAACAGTGGAAACTCCTGGATATGTGGAATAAACAAACACACAACCATATGAACAAGAAACAAGAGTAGACCGCCCAGTCTATCGAGCCTGCTCCACCATTTGATAAATCATGCACATCCCCTGATAATATTTCATTTCCTCGGTAACCAAGAATGTATCAACCTCTGCCTTAAAATTATTTGAAGATTCTGAATCCACTGCCTTTTCAGGAAGGGAATTCTAAAGATTCACTAACCTCTGAATTGAAAAAAAGTTTCCTTGTCTCTGTTTTAAATGTGTGCCCCTTATTTTTAATTATGACTCGCAGTTCCAGATTCTCTACAAGAGGAAACATCCTTTCAAAACCCACCCAGTCAAGTCTCCTCACGATCTTATATGTTTCAATTAAGTCACCTCTGACCCTTCTAATCTCAGACATTACCGGCACTTCTATACATTTGCATTGCTGCTCTAGGGATCTCACCCATACACATCCACTGGCGTTACAATGGGAGATTTGTAAAAGGCTTCCCTTACAAGTTTCTCCTACCACCAACAACAAACCCCCATTCCCCACCAACCTCACCAACCCCAGAGGTTCTCCTCCTACCCATGTATGAAGATTCTGAACCAAAACAGCCTTGACTTTCTTCATGGCTCTCCAGATATTCATCATGCCCTAGCCAGAAAATGGATGAGCCCCTCGAGGGACCGGCATTATTGACTCTTAGTCATTTACACCGTCTCACTCAGCTTCCTGTTAATTCTACCAGGGAGTTACCATGGGAAATTGCAGCTGAGCAGATTGAAATTGATTGTAAATGAATTCTTTTACTTATACCTGTGTATGTGTTATTCCACATAGGTTTCAAAGGTACTTGCTATCAGTTTTCGTAGGACTTAAACATGCACAAGCAACAATTATGTATAGAGGATATTAAACATAACTAAAACTGATTTTATATACTTTCAACTTGACATTTATACTATAACATAGTAGGTAATTCATTGAGTCACAGATTTTAAGCTTTAAACTTTATCAACTTAGGCCTTACCAAATTCTAATCTGCCGTAGCATTCAACTTTATGTATTTTGTTTTCTCTAATTCAGGTTCATGTTATTGAAGGATAACTCTCACTGAATATAACTCAGTTTTCACAAGAATGACATTTTCAAGGCTTTTGCTTCATTATACGACATTGTTCTCAAAGGAGTTTCAATCGAAAGTTACATCTTCTTGGCTTAATATTCATCTGATGTTCACCAATGTCTTACTGGTTACAGGTTATATTGAGCAAATAAAGACATTATGTGATCTCCGCAGCCCTGTCTTGGCTTTTTAAGTTCCCTGTTAATGAAACTGAAATCCACATTTAGGAACATAGGGACAGGAGTCATTCATTCAGCCCATTACATTTCCACCGCCATTCAATATGATCATAGCTGATCAAACACTTCAATGCCCATTTTGTCCACGCAACCCCATAACCCTATACGCTATTGGTAATCAGATCACTATTAATCTACACCTTAAATATATTCAGAGACTTAGCCTCCACAGTACTCTGTGGTAGAGAATTCTAAAGATTCATAACTCTCTGAGTAAAACGATTCCTCCTCACCTATGGCCTAAGTGGCATTTTCACTATTTTATAATTGTGCCGTTGGTTCTTGATTCCCTAATCCGATGAAACATTTTACATGCATTTACCTTGTTTATCTATTTATGTTTCGGGTCCAGTGACCCTTCCTCAGAACTGAGGAAGTTCTGAGTTCCGAGGAAGGGTTCTGGGGAAGGGTCACCGGACCTGAAACATTAACTCTGTTTTCTCCTTCACAGATGCTGCCAGACCTGCTGAGCTTTTCCAGCAACTTTGTTTTTGTTCCTGATTTACAGCATCCACAGTTCTTTTGGTTTTTATCTATTTATGTGTTTTGTAACTTTCAATGAAACTGCTTCTCATTCTTCAAAACTCTAGGGAATACAGGCTCAGTTTGCCGGATCTCTATTCATAGGACAGTCCCATCTATCCAGGAGCATGTCTGGTGAACTTTTGTTGCATTCCCTATATTTTAATTGTAATAATTGTGACGAGGTTAGCCAGGTGGACCTCATAGAATATGAGTTGCCTGATTGGGGCTGTTAACCTGGTCCAATCAGGGAGCCCTGGCTGACAGATATAAACAGGAGTGTCAGAGGTTCTGCTCACTCTGAGAGCTGGCTCTGAGGGAGCTGGATCAGCGTCAAGGACTCTGCACGTGTAAATAAAGGGTGACTTGGTGATAGGATACCGGCCTCAGTGAAGTTATTTCAGTTATGATATCCTTCCTGCGATATGGAGAAAAAAAAACTTAATCTAAACAAGACGTCACTGCACCTGCACCCAAATCTTCCTTCAATAAAGGTTAGCATTCTGTTAACCTTCCTAATAGCTTGCTGCACCCACGTGTTAGCCTTCAGTGGCTTATCAACAGGGCCATCTAGGTCCCTTTGTGCATGTATATTTTCCAACCACTTACCATTTAATAAATAAATAAACACAATTCTAATGTTCCAACAGAAATATTTAAGAACTGTTTCTTTGCAGCATGGTTGAACAATTGAACAAAGAACATGTTGGCCCCTTTTTTATTCATTCAAACGATTCAGGTGTCATTGCAAGGTCAACGTTAGTCACCCCTCATTGACTGCTCTTGAGAAGGTGATGGTGAATCATGTCCGCCGTCCATTTCCTTGTCTGAATTTTGCATGGAAAGTCTATATTCTACTGTTACTTATTTCAGAATTTGCATTTTTGTGTCTTCTATGTGCCTGAAGAGTTTACAAATTAACTTGTCAGCCTTTTGAGCCTGCTCTGCCATTTAACATGATCATGGCTAATCTAATTCCAGTCTCAACTCTACTTTCCTACTTATTCCCCATAGCCATTTATCCTACCTTTTATCAGAAACATATCTATTTCTGTCTTGAATCTGTAGATTGATTCTGCCCCCCATTGCACTCTAAGAGTAGTTTCTCCTCAGCCTGGTTTTGAACCTATGTTCTCTCATTCTACATTTATGACATAAATCTATGAGGGAGGTAGACTCTGGTGTATAATGAGGTTTTATTTTCATTGGGAGAATTTTTAAGAGCAAAATGTCAAGACTTTTGCATTAATCTTTCAGCCTAGAAGATCAGAAATTGATTCTTAACTTTTGATTAGGGGAAACACCCATAGTTTGCAAAAAACAAACTTTACTGTTTCACTTCGGGCAGTGTGCAGAAGTTTTGGCTGAAGCCGGATATGTAAAATAGTTGTTCCTGTAAAAGGGAGATAGTTTAGGACTGTTAAGACAGTTAAGACTCCTTAGTCTAAGGAGTTCAGTTTAAAAGTTCCAGAACAGAGGTGTTTGGTTAAAACCCTAAAGTTGAGAAAGCCTAAGCCTCTGATGTATGCAGAATCAAGGATGAGGCTATCAAATTCTCAAGTCTGGGAATTAAAGCCACGGTTAAGTCAATCCTTTGGTGTGATAGAGAAGGGAATTCTCCTTGGTAATTAAATACTGTAATAAGGTGCTGTTGGGTTTAATGGAATTGTATATTATTGTGTGTTTTGAAATCTTTAAATGCATGATATATAGGATTAATTTGGTACATTACATTCTATCTTCAGTTCTTTTGTGTAAATAAACTTCTGTTTAATTGTTAAAACCAAATTTGCAGAATTGTGTGCTTATGTTTCAGAGAGAGGCCCAATTAAAACCAAACCTAGATATTATCTATCAAGCTAGATTTTATTGTGACATCTGACTTATCCAGTGATAACATCAGCTGGAATCAAAACACCTTGTAAGAAAATAGGAAAATTATGACATTAATCATCACCAGACTGGTCTTATTTCAGCTACAAAAGGAATCAGAGATTTTCCACCAAATTGTTATTTATTTCTGTTTACTTTTTGTTGGGAGATCACATGGCTTTTGGGTGGGGTAGTGAGTGTGTGAGGATAATGTACAACGAAGAATTGGATTTCTATGCCCTTTCTCATTTGATTGTTGAGGTGATATGAATGGGAAGGGTATCCCATGGGGGACAACCTGCCCATTATTTATCCTCCTTGCCCTCTGTCCTGCCACTTCTCGGGAGGGTCTAGGATGCTTGAGATTTTGCAATTGCCGTTATCAAAGTTCTTCACCATCTGGGTTTTCCTTTCCCTATTCCTGCATCCATTGTGGATCAATTTGACTGAAAAAATTATTATAACATAGAATGAGGCTATTTGACCCATCAAGCCTGTGTTATATCTCTGTAAGTACAATTTCGCTTATTCTGTTTCTGGAGTTTTTTTTCAGGTACTCATTTCCATTTTGAAACCTGCCTCGCCCACCCTTTAAGGTGGTGCATTCCAGACCTTTTGACATTGTTTTTGTTGCCATCATTTAGTGTTACTGCCAGGATGGGAGAAGGGTGATATTTAGTCTTTCATTTGGATAGTGTGCCCATCTTTGTGTGGTCAATGCCAACAACATTATGGAGCAGTCCATCAGGGAGCACCAGCCTAGTTGCACTTACCCATGAGCAGGGGTAGTGGTTTGGAGGGGAACTTGAAGGTGGTGATGTTCCCATGTATCTACTGCCCTTGTCCTTGGTCGTGGATTTGGAAGGTGCTGTCTGAGGATCTTTGGTGAATTTCTGCAGTGCATCTTGTAGATAGTACACACTGCTGCTACTGAGCATCGGTGGTGGAGGGAGTGGATGCTTGTGGATGTGGTATCAATCAAGCGGCTGCTTTGTCCTGTATCTATCCTATCTCGATAGGATAGATACAGGGAGGATGTTCCCAATGGTAGGGGAGTCTGGAACTAGGGGTCACAGTCTAAGGAAACGGGTAAACCATTGAGGACCGAGATGAGGAAACATGTCTTTGTCCAGAGAGTGGTAAGCCTGGGAAATCTGCTACCACAGAAAGCATCAGAGGCCAAAATTTAAATGTTTTCAAGAAGGATCAAGATATAGTTCTTAGGACTAAGGAGATCAAAGGCTACAAGGAGAAAGCGGCAACAAGGTACTGAGTTGAATGATCAGCCATGATCGTATTGAATTGTGGAGCAGGCTTGAAGGGCCAAATGGCTGACTCCAGTTCCTATTTTCTACGTTTCTATATTTATCCAAAAAATCAATTGTAGCTAATAGCCATTAGTTCTTAAAGAGATTTTAAGAGGAAGGGATAAAATGTGGAATGTTCAAATAACTGTTGATCTCATGTTTTGGCACATGCAAATGGATCATTAGACACAACAGTTACCTCTGGGCTCTTGACAGATACAGCATGCTCAGGAAGTACAAGATTGAGATATTTTCCGTACGATAACCAAGTTTCACATTGGATTCACAACAAGGTGCTTCGGATGATCAGTCTTGATCATAATGAATGGTGGAGCAGGCTGAAAGGGCCCAATGGCCTAATCCTGTTCTAATTTCTATACTTCTATGTTTCTATGTTATTTTTGATGGCGGAGTCTGCTCAATCCTAAGGAGGACACAATTACCTCTCATTGATACAAGTCTTTGCTGAAACTCTGCAGAGTTTTGTCTCATATTTTAAAGTTGCCTAGGATACGAACATTGAGGTCATTACTGGAAGAGGAAAGATCAGAGTATTAAATGCTGGCACCTCATCACTCATTATTTTTTGTTCATTTGTGGGATGTGGGTGTTGCTGGCTGGGCCAGCATTTATTGCCTGTCCCTAGAGGTGATAGTGAGCTGCCTTCTTGAACTGCTGTAGTCCACCTGCTGTGGGTTGACCTACAATGCCATTAGGGATGGAATTCCAAGAGTTAGACCCAGTGACAATGAAGGAATGATGATGTATTTCCAAGTCAGGAAGGTGAGTGGTTTGGAGGGGAACTTGAAGGTGGTGATGTTCCCATGTATCTACTGCCCTTGTCCTTGGTCATGGATTTGGAAGGTGCTGTCTGAGGATCTTTGGTGAATTTCTGCAGTGCATCTTGTAGATAGTGCACACTGCTGCTACTGAGCATCGGTGGTGGATGGAGTGGATACTTGTGGATGTGGTATCAATCAAGTGGGCTGCTTTGTCCTGGATGGTGTCAAGCTTCTTGAGTGTTGTTGGGGCTGTACTCATCCAGGCAAGTGGGGAGTATTCCATCACACTCCTGACTTAATGCCTTGTAGATGGTGAACAGGCTTTGAGGAGTCAGGAGGTGAGTTACTCGCCACAGTATTCCAAGCATCTGATCTGCTGCTGTAGTCACTGTGTTAATGTGGTGAGTCCAGTTGAGTTTCTGGTCAAAGGTGACCCAGGATGTTGATAGTGGGGGTTTCAGTGATGGTAACACCATTGAATGTCAAGGGGCGGTGGTTAGATTGTCCCTAATTGGTGATGGCCATAGCCTGGCATTTGTGTGGTGCGAATGTTAGTTGCCACTTATCAACCCAAGCCTGGAAATTGTCCAGATTTCATTGCTGTTGAATAAAGACTACTTCAGTGTCTGTAGAGTTGTAAATGGTGCTGAACATTGTACAATCATTGGCAAACATCCCCAATTCTGACCTTTTGATGGGGGGAAAGTCATTGATGAAGCAGCTGAAAATGGTTTGACTGAGGATACTCTCCTGAGGAACTCCTGCAGAGACATCCTGGAGCTGAGATGATTGACCTCCAACAACCATGGCCATCTTCCGATGTGTCAGATATAACTCGAGTCACGGGGGAGTTTGCCCCCGATACCATTGATTCCAATTTTGCTAGAGCTCCTTGATGCCACATTCAGTTGAACGCAGCCTTGAGGTCAAGGGCAGTCACTCTCACCTCACCTCTGGAATTCAGCTCTTTTGTCCAAGTTTGCAACGTTTCCATGTTTCCAAGGCTGTAATGAGATCAGGAGCTGAGTGGCCCTGGCTGAACCCAAACTGGGTGTCACTGAGCAGGTTATTGCTGAGAAGGTGCTGCTTGATATCGATGTGGATGGCACTTTCCATCACTTTATTGATGATCGAGGCTGATGGGGCAGTAACCGGCCGGAGCGGATTTTTCCTATTTTTTATGTACAGGACATACTTGGGTAATTTTTCAAACTGTTGGCTAGATGCCGGTGTAACTGTACTGGAGGAGCTTGGCTAGGGGAGTGTCAAGTCCTGAAGCATAAGCCTTCAGTACTAATACTGGAAAGTTGTCAGGACCCATATTCTTTGCAGTATCCAGTTTCTCCAATCATTTCTTGATATCGCATGGAGTGAATCAATTGGATGAAGATTGGTATCTGTAATGCTGGTAACCTTTTGAGGAGGCTGAGATGGATCATCCACTTGGCACTTCTGGCTGAAGATTGCTGCGAATGTATCAGCCTTATCTTTTCCACTGATGTGCTGGGCTCTTCCATCATTGAGGATGGCGATATTTGTGGAGACTTATCCTCCAATAAGTTGTTTAATTGTCCATCACCATTCATGACTGGATATGGCAGAACTGTAGAGCCTAGATCTGATCCATGTAGGGTCGTTTAGTTCTGTCTATCACTTGCTGCTTATGCTGTTTGGCAACTTCACCAGGTTGATACCTCATCTTCAGCTATGCCTGCTGCTGCTCCTGGCATGTCCTCCTGCACTCTCCATTGACCCAGGGTTGATCTCCTGGCTTAATGGTAATGGTTGAGTGGGGGATATGCCGGGCCATGAGGTTACAGATTGAGCTGGAGTACAATTCTGCTGCTGTTGATGGCCCACAGTGCCTCATGGGTGTCCAGTCTTGCGTTGCTAGATCTGTTCGAAGATTGTCCTTTTTAACACAGTGATAGTGCAACACAACATGATGCAGGTTGTTCTCACTATGATGGCGGGACTTTGTTTCCACAAGGACTGTGCCGCGGTCACTCTTACTGATACTGTCATGGACAGATGCAACAGCAGCTGGCAGATTGATAAGGATGAGGTCAGGTGTGTTTTTCCCTCTTGTTGGTTCCCTCACCATCTGCCGCAGACCCAGTCTACAGTGATGTCCTTTAGGACTCGATCAGCTCAATCAGTCATACTGCTGCCGAGCCACTCTGTGTGGTGGACATTGAAATCCCCCACCCAGAGTACATTTTGTGCCTTTACCATCTCAGTGCTTCCTCCAAGTGTTGCTCAGCATGGAGGAGTACTGATTCATCAGCTGAGGGAGGACAGTATGTGGTAATCAGCAGGAGGTTTCCTTGCCAACATTTAACCTGAAACCACGAGACTTCATAGGGTCCAGAGTCAACTCCCTCCCGACTGTATACCACTGCGCCTCCACTTCTGCTGGTTTGTTCTGTGGGTGAGACAGGACATAACCAGGGATGGTGATAGTGGTGTACGGGACATTGTCTGTAAGGTAGGATTCTGTGAGTATGACTATGTCAGGCTATTTCTTGACTAGTCTGTGAGGCAGCTCTCTCAATGTTGGCACTAACCCCCAGATGTTAGTGAGGAGGACTTTGCAGGGTCAACAGGGCTGTTTCTGCCGTTGTCTTTTCCGGTGCCTAGGTTGATGCCAGGTGATCTGTCCAGTTTCTTTGAGACTTTGCAGAACTGAACGGCTTGCTACGCCATTTCAGGGGCAAACTTAGAGTCAATCACTTTGCTATGGGTCTGGAGTCACATGTAGACCAGACTAGGTGAGAATGGCAGATTTCCTTCCCTGAAGGACATTAATAAACCAAATGGGTTTCTCTGATAATTGACAATGATTTCACGGTCATCAGTAGATTCTTAATTCCAGATTTTTTTTATTGGATTCAAATTCCACCATCTGCCATGGTGGGATTCGAACCCAGAGCATTAGCTGAGTTTCTGGATTAACAGTCTAGCGATAATCCTGCTAGACCATTGCCTACCTCAATGTCTAGGGATCAGGACCATGAAGGACAAGGACAAGCAGATGGTTTCATAGAACAGAGCACTGAGCATGAAAGTCACTCAAAGGCGAGTAAAATTCTAAAATTATCATCATTTCTGCACTATAGGAAGGATGTGGAGGTTTTGGAGAGGGTGTAGAAGAGGTTTATCAGGATGTTAGCGATAACAAGGTGTAGAGCTGGATGAACACAGCAGGCCAAGCAGCATCAGAGGAGCAGGAAGG
>NC_063333.1:14759183-14863312 GCF_021869965.1 Rhincodon typus
GGCCTGCTGTGTTCACCCAGCTCTACACCTTGTTATCTCTGGTGTAGACAAGTTTTCTTTTTCCCTCAGAGAACTGATGCTGTAGTATTAGAAACAGGGAAGAAATGTTACTTGTTTTTCACTTTGGATAGAGGTTATAAACCTTAAATAATCCTCTGTTTTCAAGATTCTCATCTAGATTATGGAGAGAGTCAGTTGGTTAGGAAGCTGGTTGTAATGCAAAGCAATACCAACAGCATAGGTCAATTCCTGGACCATAAGATATAGGAGCAGAATTAGACCATTGAGCCTACTGAGTCTGCTCCAACTTTTAAAACAAAAACCTAAGACCTTAAGTCATCTTTAGTAGCTAGTTCGGTACCTCAACCTTACAAATTTCTTCAAAAAAAACCCAGGACAAAATAACTTGTTAAAGTGACAGCATCATCACAAGTCTGATCAGATCCTTATACAGCCTCAGCAGTGCATTCCTGCTCTTGTGTTCTAGCCCTCTTGAAATGAATGCTGACATTGCATTTGCCTTCCTAACTGCCAACTGAACCTGCATTTTAACCTTGAGAATTTGAACTAGGACTGTTGATTCCCTTTGTGCTTCGGCTTTCTGAAGCCTTTCCCCATTTAGAAAATAGTCTGTCGTCGAATTTTTTCTACCAAAGTGCATAACCTTACTCTTTCCTGCTTTGTCTTCTATCTGTCATTTCTTTGCCCACTCTCCTATCCTGCCCAAGTCCTTCCGCAGTCTCCCCACTTCCTCAATACCACATGCCCCTTCACCTATCTTTGGAGTGACTCTGCCTGACGAAGGAGCTGAACTCCGAAAGCTTGTGATTTTAAATAAACCTGTTGGACTATAACCTGGTTTCGTGTGACTTCTGACTTTGTCCACCCCAGTCCAACACAGGCATCTCCACATCATGGGGACCTATCATTGTGTCATCTGCAAATTTTGCAACAATGCCCTCAGTTCCTTCATTGCCATGAACGTTCACAGTATTCACTGGCAAGGACTAGGGTCATCTTCTTGTGGGGCATGAGGAGCCTAGCATTGGGCACCTATCCCTGCTCTCACCAAACAACTGTGGGCTGTTTTCTCTTGAAATAAGGCAATGGAAGCATTTGGATGAGATGAGAGTAAGTGGCATGGCCATTAGTGCAGGTACAGCTGAGGAAAGGTGATAAGGTGTCCCATGTGACAAAGGAGGCAGTAGAGACACCAGATACGGTTAATTTTGTAGGGGGTAATTGGGTAGCTGAGCATGATTATTGCACACATTGATGAGATGGGGAGAACATGTGCTTTGGTGGGAGGTCTGTGCAGTGCAGAGTTAGATTGAGTGTGAGGTAGCAGAGAGAAGGTGGTACTTGCCTTGGTGGAGTAGTAAAGGCCATTGGCCATCTTCCTCCATTGCACCATGGAGATTGCACAGACCCAGATAGCAAACTCGGACGACGCTGGCAGAGTATGGTGTCATGGTCTCCTCTGTTGGCCCTGGGGAAAGATGATGGCCTTCTACTGCATTAACCTATCCACCCAGACGTCCAGGTCCCCTGCTGGCAATTGACATGACCAGTGGTGGACACCTCTGCACTGACACTTGAGCTGGTACAGAACTTCATTTTAAAAATGGCGGCGTTGCGGGAAATCCTGGGAAGTTCTGGTTGCACCTGGTGGGTCCGTCTCTGATGAAGTTTTCTTCATTTACAGGTTGAGGGCATCTCTGGCTAGGCCAGCATTTACTGCCCACCCCTAATTGCCCAGAGGGCAGTTAGGAGTCAACCATGTTGCTGTGGGTCTGGAGTCACATTTATGCCAGACCGTAGGAACGACAGATTTCTCTCCCTAAAGGACATCAGTGAACAAGATGGGTTTTTCCTGACAATCGACAATAATCATCACTAGACTCTTATTTCCAGATTTTTATTGATTCAAATTCCACCATTTGCTATGGTGAGATTTGAACTCAGGTCCCGAGAACATTACCTGGGTCTGCGGATTAACAGTCCACTGACAATATTGCTAGGCTACCACCTCCCGCTAAAGTGGGGAGTGAATACACTGAGATAGTAGGAACTGCAGATGCTGGAGAATCCGAGACAACAAGATGCAGGGCTGGATGAACACAGCAGGCCAAGCAGCATCATAGGAGCAGAGAGGCTGACGTTTCGGGCTTAGACCCTTCATCAGAAAAGGGGGAGGGGAAGGGGGTTCTGAAATAAATAGGGAGAGAGTGGGAGGCGGATAGAAGAGGGATAGAGGAGAGGATAGGTGGAGAGGAAACAAATAGGTCGAAGAGGCGGAGATGGAGCCAGTAAAGGTGAGTGTAGGTAGGGAGTTAGGAAGGGGATAGGTCAGTCCAGGGAGGACGGACAGCTCAAGGGGGCGGGATGAGGTTGGTCGGTAGGAGATGGAGGTGTGGCTTGAGGTGGGAGGAGGGGATAAGTGGGAGGAAGAACAGGTTAGGGAGGCAGGGACGAGCTGGACTGGTTTTGGGATGCGGTAGGGGGAGGGGAGATTTTGAAACTTGTGAAATCCACATTGATACCATTGGGCTGCAGGGTTCCCAAGCGGAATATGAGTTGCTGTTCCTGCAACCTTCGGGTGGCATCATTGTGGCACTGCAGGAGGCTCAGGATGGACATGTCGTCTGAGGAATGGGAGGGGGAGTTGAAATGGTTCGCGACTGGGAGGTGCAGTTGTTTATTGCGAACCGAGCGTAGGTGTTCTGCAAAGCGGTCCCCAAGCCTCCGCTTGGTTTCCCCAATGTAGAGGAAGCCACACCGGGTACAGCGGATGCAGTATACCACATTGGCAGATGTGCAGGTGAACACCTGCTTGATGTGGAAAGTCTTCTTGGGGCCTGGGATGGGGGTGAGGGAGGAGGTATGGGGGCAGGTGTAGCACTTCCTGCGGTTGCAGGGAAAAGTGCCGGGTGTGGTGGAGCTGGAGGGGAGTGTGGAGCGGACAAGGGAGTCACGGAGAGATTTGTCCCTCCGGAAAGCAGATAAGGGTGGGGAGGGAAAGATGTCTTTGGTGGTGGGGTCGGATTGCAGATGGCGGAAGTGTCAGAGGATGATGCGTTGGATCCAGAGGTTGGTGGGGTGGTACGTGAGGATGAGGGGGATTCTGTTTTGGTTGTTATTGCAGGGAGGGGGTGTGAGGGATGAGTTGCGGCAAATGCGGGAGACACGGTCGAGGGCGTTCTCGACCACTGATGGGGGGATGTTGCGGTCCTTGAAAAACGAGGACATCTGAGATGTACGGGAGTGGAATGCTTCATCCTGGGAGCAGATGCAGTGGAGGCGAAGGAATTGGGAATATGGGATGGCATTTTTGCAGGAAGGTGGGTGGGAGGAGGTGTATTCGAGGTAGCTGTGGAGTCGGTGGGCTTGAAATGGATAACAGTTTCTAGCTGGTTGACAGAGATGGAAACAGAAAGGTCCAGGAAGGAGAGAGAGGTGTTAGAGATGGTCCAGGTGAACTTAGGGTTGGGGTGGAAGGTGTTGGTGAAGTGGATGAACTATTCGAGCTCCTCGTGGGAGCATGAGGTGGCGCCGATTCAGTCATCAATGTAACGGAGGAAGAGGTGGGGTTTAGGGCCAGTGTAGGTACGGTAGAGGGATTGTTCCACGTAACCTACAAAGAGGCAGGCATAGCTTGCGCCCATGCAGGTACCCATGGCCACCCCCTGTGTCTGTAGGAAGTGGGAGGAATTGAAAAAGAAGTTGTTGAGGGTGAGGACGAGTTCGGCTAAGCGAATGAGGGTGTCAGTGGAGGGGGACTGGTAGGGACTGCGGGACAGGAAGAGGCAGAGGGCCTTTAGGCCATCTGCATGGGGAATGCAGGTGTAGAGGGACTGGACGTCCATGGTAAAGATGAGGTGTTGGGGACTGGGGAATTGGAAGTTCTGGAGGAGGTGGAGGGCGTGGGTGGTGTCACGGACGTAGGTAGGGAGTTCCTGGACCAAGGGGGAGAAAATGGAGTCAAGATAGGTGGAGATAAGTTCGGTGGGGCAGGAGCAGTCGGAGACAATGGGTCGATCAGGGCAGTCAGGTTGGTGGATTTTGGGAAGGAGTAAAGGGCTCACCTTTGTCCCCCTCCACCCACACATCAACAGATACCAATCACGCTTGGATGCTGAACAGTTTTTCCGCCGCCTCCGCCTCCGCGCTTACTTCTTTAACCGTGAGCCTAACCCTCCCTCTACTGACCCCTTCTCCCGCCTCCAACACACCCCCTCCTCCTGGACACCACCCCAAGGCCTCCTACCCTCCATCGATCGCTTCATCTCCAACTGCCGTCGAGACATCAATCGCCTCAACCTCTCCACCTCCCTCACCCACTCCAACCTCTCCCCCACAGAACGTGCAGCCCTCCGCTCCCTCTGCTCCAATCCCAACCTCACCGTAAAACCCGCGGACAAGGGAGGCGCAGTTGTAGTATGGCGCACTGACCTCTACATCGCCGAGGCCAGGCGCCAACTCTCCGACACCTCCTCCTACTGCCCCCTTGATCATGACCACACCCTCAACCCCAAACCATCATCTCCCAAACCATCCACAACCTCATCACCTCAGGTGACCTCCCACCCACAGCCTCCAACCTCATCATTCTCCAACCCGCACCACCCGGTTCTATCTTCTTCCCAAAATCCACAAACCTGAATGCCCTGGTCGACCCATTGTCTCCGCCTGCTCCTGCCCCACCGAACTTATCTCCACCCATCTTGACTCCATTTTCTCCCCCTTGGTCCAGGAACTCCCTACGTACATCCGTGACACCACCCACACCCTCCACCTCCTCCAGAACTTCCAATTCCCCAGTCCCCAACACCTCATCTTTACCATGGACGTCCAGTCCCTGTACACCTGCATTCCCCATGCAGATGGCCTAAAGGCCCTCTGCCTCTTCCTGTCCCGCAGGCCCGACCAGTCCCCCTCCACTGACACCTTCATCCGATTAGCCGAACTCATCCTCACCCTCAACAACTTCTTTTTCAATTCCTCCCACTTCCTACAGACAAAGGGGGTGGCCATGGGTACCCGCATGGGCGCAAGTTATGCCTGCCTCTTTGTAGGTTACGTGGAACAATCCCTCTTCCGTAGCTACACTGGCCCTAAACCCCACCTCTTCCTCCGTTACATTGATGACTGAATCGGCGCCGCCTCATGTTCCCACGAGGAGCTCGAACAGTTCATCCACTTCACCAACACCTTCCACCCCAACCCTAAGTTCACCTGGACCATCTCTAATACCTCTCTCTCCTTCCTGGACCTTTCTGTTTCCATCTCTGTCAACCACCTAGAAACCGTTATCCATTTCAAGCCCACCGACTCCCACAGCTGCTTCGAATACACCTCTTCCCATCCACCTTCCTGCAAAAATGCCATCCCATATTCCCAAATCCTTCGCCTCCGCTGCATCTGCTCCCAGGATGAAGCATTCCACTCCCGTACATCTCAGATGTCCTCGTTTTTCAAGGACCGCAACATCCCCCCATCAGTGGTCAAGAACGTCCTCGACCGTGTCTCCCGCATTTCCCGCAACTCATCCCTCACACTCCCTCCCCGCAATAACAACCAAAACAGAATCCCCCTCGTCCTCACGTACCACCCCACCAACCTCCGGATCCAACGCATCATCTTCCGACACTTCTGCCATATGCAATCCGACCCCACCACCAAAGACATTTTTCTCTCCCCACCCTCATCTGCTTTCTGGAGGGACCACTGTCTTCCGTGACTCCCTTCTCCGCTCCACACTCCCCTCCAGCCCCACCACACCCAGCACTTTTCCCTGCAACTGCAGGAAGTGCTACACCTGCCCCTACACCTCCTCCCTCACCCCCATCCCAGGCCCCAAGAAGACTTTCCACATCAAGCAGATGTTCACCTGCACATCTGCTAATGTGGTATACTGCATCCGCTGTTTCCGTTGTGGCCTCCTTTACATTGGGGAAACCAAGCGGAGGCTTGGGGACCACTTTGCAGAACACCTACACTCGGTTCGCACTAAACAACTGCACCTCCCAGTCGCGAACCATTTCAACTCCACCTCCCACTCCTGGAACGACATGTCCATCCTGAGCCTCCTGCAGTGCCACAATGATGCTACCCGAATCTTGCAGGAACCCTGCAACCCAATGGTATCAATGTGGACTTCACAAGCTTCAAAATCTCCCCTCCCCCTACTGCATCCCAAATCCAGCCCAGCTGGTCCCCGCCTCCCTAACCTGTCCTTCCTCCCACCTATCCCCTCCTCCTACCTCAAGCCCCACCCCCATCTCCTACCTACGAACCTCATCCCGCCCCCTTGACCTGTCCGTCCACCCCGGACTGACCTATCTCCTCCCTAACTCCCCACCTACACTCACCTTTACTGGCTCCATCCCCACCTCTTTGACCTGTTTGTCTCCTCTCCACCTATCTTCTCCTGTATCCATCTTCTATCCGCCTCCCCCTCTCTCCCTGCTTATTTCAGAACCCCCTTCCCCTCCCCCATTCTGAAGAAGGGTCTCGGCCCGAAACGCCAGCCTTCCTGCTCCTCTGATGCTGCTTGGCCTGCTGTGTTCATCCAGCTCTACACCTTGTTATCTCATGGTTAAAAAGGTTTTTCGCGTGCTTGCCTTCATTGATCAGTCCTTTGAGTATCGGAGTTGGGAAGTCATGTTGAGGATGTACAGAACATTGTTGAGGCCTCTTCTGGAGTACTGTATCCCTGGTCATTCAATTATAGAAAGGATGTTATCAAGCTGAAGAGGGTTCAGAAGAGATTTACCAGTATGAAGCTGGGTATGAAAAGTTTGTGTTATAAACAAAGGCTGGATAGGCGAGGACTTTTTTCACTGGAGCATAGAAGTTTGACAGGTGACATTATAGAAGTTTATAAAACAAGGCTGGATAGGCTAGGATAACAAAGTATGGAGCTGGAGGAACACAGCAGTCCAGGCAGCATCAGAGGAACAGGAAATCTGATGTTTCGGGTTGGGACCCCAAAATGGATAGGCTGGGACTTTTTTCACTGGAACGTAGGACGTTGAGAGATGACCTTAAAGAAGTTCATAAAATCATGAGGGGTATAGATAGGGTTAAAGGTAGTTGTCTTTTTCCTAAGATGGGGGATTTTAAGATTAGGGGCACAGTTTTAAGTTGAGAGGAGAGAGATTTAAAAAAGACATGAGGGGCAATTTTTTTTACACAGAAGGTGATTCGCATGTGGGGTGAACCTCCTGAGGAAGTGGTGGATGTGGGTACAATTATAATGTTTAAAAGGCATTTGGATAAGTACATGAATAAGAAAGGTTGGAGGGATATGGGCCAGGAGCAGGTAGGTGGGACTAGTTTAGTTTGGGATTAATTTTGGTATGGACTGGTTGGACTGAAGGGTGTGTTTCCGTGCTGCATGACACTGTGACTATGTAGTAAGCCTTTGCATTAACTGACAATAGTGTCTCTTCTTTAGATACTCCACAGTGGTGAATCCTTTACCACTAATCATGAGATAGGCCCAAGACAAAACAAAGACATAGGAAAATTGGTGGCAGTAAACTGTCTCAAACAACACTTACCCAGTCCCATAAACTAGTGGGCTTGGTAACTACAATAAGGTACCAAGAGCTGTCACCCCAGAAATTATCACAGAGGCTCATGGGACTAGTTTAGTTTGGGATTATGTTCAGCATGGACTGGTTGGACCAAAGGGTATGTTTCTATGCTGTATGACTCTATGACTCTATAACTCTATGAGATATCACCAGCTCTTGCAGCTCCCATGCTTCTGTGATAGTACTCATTGTGACAAGATCTTTCTGAAGTTGACGCCATCCCACTACTGAAGTGCAAATAGTGTGGGGAGGCGATGGCCTAGTGGTTTTATCGCTAGACTATTAATCCTGATACCCAGGTAATGTTTTGAATCCTGCCATGGCAGATGGTGGAATTTGAATTCAATAAATATCTGGAATTAAGAATCCAACGATGATCATGAAACTATTGCTGATTGTCGAAAAAAACCCATTTGGTTCACTAATGCCCTTTGGGGAAGGAAACTGTCATCTTTACCTGGTCTGGCCTACATGTGACTCCCCACCACAGCAATGTGGTTGACTCTGGACTGCCCGATGGGCAATAAATGCTGACATAGCCAGTGATGCCCTCATCTGGTGAATGAATAGCAAAATTTTTAAAAAGGAGACTTTTGACATCTTTAATATCACTACTTTTCACTCATTTCAACTTTTCACATTGCTATTTCAGGCAAACATAAGAATTTTGGCCATATTGAGTTTTACGGAAATGGCAAGACTGCAGAAGAGCATAGAGGTGATCAAGGCTGGATATTGTTCTGATATTCCCTTGCATTCATCGAAACACACCTTCCCTTTATGTTTTAACAAAGTCTTCTTTGGAAATCCTTCTGTAAAAATAGTGGGGAGAGAAATTTGAGCCGGTTTTGTGTTCAAACATGTCATTTACTGGAATATCTGGCCCAAACAGGGTTTAAAACAATTCTGTCATATTAAATAAGGTCATGCAGTATCTCATGCGCAATGGAGGTGAACAGTCATTTACGTTTCTGAATTTTAATTGTTGATACTTTATGGGTGCTCAGTATCCCAGGATACAGAGATCAACTCTCACTGGTGTTGAGCCAAAAAGCTTGCCTTTCTTTTCCCACCCCACAGACATATTGGACTATGTTCCAGAATGGAATAGAGCAACAGAAGTATTGATGTTGGTTGTATCGTGTCTCGTTCAGTCATCAACAGAGCATATGAAAAATAAGAACAGAAGAAATAGAAGTAAGAGTAGGCTAAATATCCTTCGAGTCTCCTCTGCCATTTAATAAGACCATGGCCAATACTCACCTTGTCTGCTTGATTCCCATATCCCTCGATACCCTCAGAGTCTGAAATTCGCATGATCTCAGCTGTGAATATAACCAATAACAGAATATTCATAACTGCTGAGTGAAGGTATCTCTCCCTCCATCACAGACTGTATTGGCTCGTTCTTTATCCTAAGTTCTAGGTTCTTCAGCCAGGGGAAACAGACTCTTCTTGCCTCCCCTGTCAAACACTCTCAGAATCTCAAAGGTTTTAGTGAGATCAAATCTCTCTCTTTTATGCACCAGACAACATGGGTCAATTCTACTTGTTCTTGCCTCTTTGGCTAACTCTAGCTTTCCAGGGACCAGTCCAGTGAACTTTTGTTAAACTACATTTTAAAGCTGTTCTATCCTTTCTTAGAAACTTCTTCATCTTCCTAGACTGAACCTGTACACAATACTCCAAATAGGATCTCACCAAAGTCTTGTATAATTGCATCAAGTCTTCTGTTCTCTTAAATTCAAATTCTCTTGCAATAAAATGCCAACATTTCACTTATATTGTTTGCTGTGCCTCTATGTTAACTCTGTCCTTATAAAAGGACTTACAAGTTTCTCTCAACATCAATGTATATGAATTTCTCATAGTTTAATTAATTTTCTGTTCCTCTAGCCTTCATACTAAAATGACGACTTCATATTTTGCAAAGTCCTTGAGAACTTGGACATTTTGTCTATCTGCTACCCTTTTGTCCACATTCCTCTGCAAATTCTTTGTGACCTCCTCACAGCTTATTTTCTGAGCTAGCTTTGTTTTGTCACCAAACTTGGATATATTATACTTATTCCCTTCATGCAAGTCATGAACATAGGTTGTAAATTGCTGATACCTGAACACTGGTCAACGCAGCACCCCACTATCAGCAGCTTGACAACTTCAAAATTACTCACTTTTACTTATTCCCTGAATCCTTATCTTCTGCAACAACCTTTTGTATGGCTCTTTATTGAAAGGCTTTTCAAAATGCAAATAAACTCCATTTACCTTTTTATCTATTATATTAGCTACCTCATCGAAAAGCTCTCTAAGATTTGTCATGCACCATTACTCTTCCACAAAACCATTCTGACTCTACCCATTCATTTGCTCAATATTGTTGTCATTTCCTTAATAAGGGATTCCAACATATTTCCTGACCTTCAATCTCACTGATCTGGAGTTCCCAGTTTTCTCTTTCCTTCCCCTCTTGAATAGTTTTATTTAATCATGGGATGCAACTATCACTGATTATTTATTGCCCATTCTTACTTTCCTGGAGAAGATGGTGGTGAACTGCGTTCTTGAACTGCTGCAGTCCTTGAGATGCAGGTACACACACAGTGCAATTAGGAAAGGAGTCCCAGGAATTTTACTTAGCAACGGTGGACAAATATAGGTATAGTTCTGAGTCAGGATGGTGTGCAACTCGAAGAAGAACTTGCAGGAGGTGGTGTTCTTGTGCATCTGCAACCCTTGTCCTTCCAGTTGTTAGAGGTTTGGAAGTTTGTTTTACATATTAAACTTGTCTTGAGCTTGTTTAATATCAGGAGTTCAATACTGCCCAGGTTTGCTAAGGTTTTAAGAACATACTTCTCTACCATTGATATTTGGTTTGAATGTGACTGTCTGAAACGATGACTTCTGACTAAAAAATTCTAGAAACAATGGAAGAGATAGGGGAGGTAATAGAACTGCTGTCTCCTCGATTTGCTGTAATTTTCAGCTCCAGTATATGAGAAACTGGGGTGGTTCAGTGGTTAGCACTGCTGCCTCACAGTACCAGTGACCTGGGTTCAATTCCATCCTCAGGAAACTCTGTGTTGAGTTTGCATGAGTTCCCTGTATCTGCAGTGGTGTGCTCCAGTTTCCTCCAACAGTCCAAAGATATGCAGGTTAGGAGGCTTGGCCATGGGAAATGCAGGGTTACGAAGATAGGGTAGAGTGGTTGGATGCTGGTTGGAGGGTCAGTGCAGACTGAATGTCCAGCTTCTGCATTGTAGGGATGCTAGGGAACTGTAGGGGAAAAATCCAACTTCACATTGCCCATGTTTTGGTTGACCTTGTCTTTGTGTCTTTTCTATGGACAAAGCAGCTTTTAGAAAGCTTGGTGTTCAACAAAATTACAGAGTTGCCACAATTAATATATATGAATGCATCAGCAGCAAAGCTGGAATTTACTTGAATGAATAATATAAGGGTGGTAATGTCTCCGAGATGACATGTGAGGGCAAGATACCATCTGCCGTCTTGGGTGGATGCTACAGACTTATTATGGAGAAGAGCAGAGGACCCTTCGTTGGCATCCTGATCAACATTAATCCCTGAACCAACATCATTAATGACAATTAGCTGATTGCTACTTCACCGATATTTCTGAGACTGCACAAATTGGCAGATGTGTTTTATGCATCACTACAGGGGTTATACTCCCAAGTTACTGTAATTGGCTGTGAATCAATCCTGAGGTTGTGAAAGGTGACGTAGAGGTAAGAGATCTTACTTTCTGTTATATTGCACAGACAATGTTAGACAGTCATTGGGTTGAAGGTCTCACTGTGGGTACTCAAGCACTTCTGCAGGCACACTGGGATGAACTAAGTCCACAAAGAAAAGCTGGATGTAGGTACATGAATTCCAGTGACTCAGGCTTTGGCCAATTGAAACCTTGTCTACTCCTACCATTTTCTAAAGGATACCATCCTTCCTCAGGCAAAGTCATGGTCTTCAAATTGCAAAGGAAAACCTATCAATCAGGATTAACATTTTTTAAACACGTTTCACCCTTGATTTTAACTGTTTTAGATTCCTTGTTGGTATATGGCCTGATCGAAACCAGTTGTTGCTCAGATCTAAGAAATCTATACGCCAGCATTGATTTCCATGGGGGAAGAGGGCCTCAGATGTTTCAATTTGCATATTTATTTCAGCTTTTGGCAGAATGATTTATGGGCCTGCCTTGAATTATACATGATCGATTTATGAGCAGGCTTTGCTCTGCCGCATAGAAATGGTCACTTCATCGCGTTCACAATTTTAGGCTAATCGGAATGACCCCGTGCTATTCCGAGTGTGTTTTCAACAACAGCAGTGTAGGTCTCATTGTTCTGTTATGGTGTGAAATGGGAGAGAACAAGACGCCTGTTTCACACAGAATCATCAGCCACCCTCCACGGGATGGCCTGGGAACCTACAGGAATCTGCGGATCACCTGGCAGGACTGCTGAGGCTCCTCTTATCAAATCTGTAGCTTGGACAGACCGCCCACCAAACCAGATGGTGGATCCTCTGACTAAAAGGTCCCACCTTCTCAACATTTGGGCTTGGGACCTGTACCCCCTGGTTTCTAGCACTATATCGGAGTCCTGCTAAGCATCTGCAGAAAACTACAGCTCAGAGAGAGGTCATTCATAGCCCCAACAGTCCTTTTTATGCACTTTTGATTCAACCAACAAAGCAGTTATAGGCAAAATAACAAACTAATTAACTTGTTGATGGCCCTTTAGAAAAGCACCATAACTGAATCAAAGCTTTGAAGGAAGCTTAATAAAATTAAATCAAAATTTCATGCCCATAGTTAATAGTACATTCTAATCCCAGCTGAGCTGACCCTTTTTGAGGAAGGTGTTGAGAGTAGCTATCCAGGGACCTTTGCAACAACAGCAGCCTGATAATGAAACAAACACAGAGAATGCTGGAGAACCTCAGCAGATTGGGCAGCATCCTTGGAGAGAGAGAGCAGAGTTAACATTTCGAGTCTGGTATGACTCTTCTTCAGAACATAATCGCCTTTTTATTGACTTTGGTGAAGGATAAATATTGTCCAGGACACAGCGTAGGATTCTTATTGGACTTGACCAGGGGAATTGCTGAGGGATTGGGAGAGTCTCGCACGTGAGTCCATACTCTCAGAATAAAGATGTACCAATTTAAGACTGAGATGAGGAGGAATTTCTTCTCCCCGAGTGGGTGGCTTGGTGGTTAGTGCTGCTACCTCACAGCTCCAGGGACCTGGGTTCAATTCCAGCCTTAGGCAACTGTCTGTGTGGAGTTTGCACATTCTCCCTATGTTTGCAAGGGTTTTGGCCAGGTGCTCGAGTTTCCTCCCACAATCCAACATGTGCAGATTAAGTGGACTGGCCATGCTAAATTGACCGTAGGGTCCAGGGATGTGCAGACTCGGTGCGTTAGCCATGGGGAATGCAAGCATGGGGGTAGGCCTGGATAGGATGCTCTTCAGAGGGTTGGTGTGGACTTGATGGGTTGAATGGCCTGCTTCCACACTGTAGGGATTCTATGATTAAAAGCAAGCAGAGTGTTGAACGTCTTTGGAACTCTTTGCCATGGAGATCTGTGGGGACAGAGTATATTTAAGGCTCAGATAGATAGATTCTTTAATAGTAGGGGAATGAAGGGCTACAAGGAAAATGCAGGAAAGTGGATGTGAGGAATGTTGGACCAGCCGTATTCCTATTGAATAGCAGAGCAGGTTTTAGGGCCTAATGGGTCGACTCCTGGTGTTGTTATGGAATGACTGGACAGAAAATAGTGATATGTTTGGCCAGAGTCAACAAGGATTTAGGACTGAAATGAGCAGGAATGTCTTCAATCAAGGTACTGAACCTTTGGAATTCTATACCCAGAGAGTTGTGGAAACTCAGTCTTTGAGTATGTTCAAGACAGAGAATAGATAGATGTCTACATACCAATGAATAAAGGATAGTATGGGAAAATGGTAAAGAGGTAAATGATCAGCCATGACCTAGATTAGCAGAACCAAGTTCAAGGGCTACTCCTACGTTCCTCTAGCACTTAAAATAATGCATTTAATAGCTGGGGTTATCAATTGATTAAACAAGTTCCCTTGCATTGCAGGGACAAACAAACAGCAGCCTAATTAAGGAGTTGGCAAGGACTGAGATTTGTTTGTCTGAAGGAACTAAATGAAATTGTATTGATTTGAAAAAACTCCACTGTCCAGGTGGCATAAATATTTGGCAATCAGCTTTCTAACACTGAGTTACCCATTGTGTTCAACCGAGTATGATTTGGAATGATGAGAGGAAGTCACATGATAAGGAAGTCACATGACAGTGGTCATAAAGGAAGACAACAGATTTGACAAAGATAGAACGATTGTGGAAACGGATGCTTAGTCTGTTTGCAGAGGGTGGTTCACTCATTTAAGTACTATAATGGTGAATATTCCAGACTTAACCCCAGCTGGCTATGTCTTCCAACCTGAAGAAGCCTGGCTGCTCAAGCTGCTGTATGCAAACAGCGAGTAACTTTCCAGCACTGCTTGTGGGCTAGATGGAACGGGAGTGCTTCTCCCTCCCTACAGTTCACCAAACTTATCTGCTTCCCTGTCTGAGAATGGATATTTTCCTACAATTGGATTATCCCATTGGGATCTAATCCACTTGCCTCTGCTGTCTGTGCTGTAGACACTTTGACTAGTTTATGTATTAAATACATTTTACCCAAGCACTCTTGTCCGTGAGATGGACAGGGGCACACAGAATTCGATTTGTGGTTCAATTGGATTTTATAAACAAAGTATTCCTTATTAAAAACATCATGAGAGAATTTCACAAATTCCCACAATATTTACTCTTTAACTAGCTCTATCCATCTCAGAAAGGACATTATGCACAATAATGCAAATTTTTGAGTTGGCCCACCGCAATCTCCTTCCTCTCAGACGTAGGGTGGTATCTGTTACATGAAGGCGGCTCTTGCAGGTCAGGGTGGATCTTCTCCTTGGTTTTCTTGGGTGGTTCCATGGTCTTCTGCCACGAGTCTTGTTGTGAGTCTTCGCTGAGGGGGTGGCTTCCAGGTGTGTGTTTCCATCCCCCTCCAGCTGAATGCTCTGTGGCCTTTGGCCAAAGGGGTCATGAGAAGGGTTCTAGGCATCCAATGGGGTTGCACCAACAGCCTTCACTGTTGCCATGTTCTCAGGCACTGGCTGGAAGTCAAGGTGCCAGAAAGTCTGATTGATACTCCGCAAAACATACATTCAAGCTGATTATAACTGGTTCCCCACGAACCTATCTAATCTCTTTGGCCTTGGTTTCCACCATTCTCTGTAGCTGATAGACATGGGTTAATTTCTTTAGAGCGGAGAACGCTGAGGGGTGATTTGATTGAGGTCTATAAGAATATGAGGGACATGGACAAGGTGGATAGGAAGAAGCTGCTCTTCTTAGTTGAAGGGTCAGTAATGAGGGGACATAATTTAAATTGAAAGGCAGGAGGTTTTGAGGGAACTTGAGGGTGGCAGGTATCTGGAATGCACTGCCTGGGAGGGTAGCAGAGGCGGGAACCCCACAACTTTTTTTAAAGTATGTGGATGAACAATTAGTGTCATAACATTCAAAACTATGGGCTAGGTGCTAGAAAGTGGGATCAGTATAGTTAGGTTCGCCAGACTTGATGGGTCAAAATATCTCTCCTCTGCTATATGACTCTATGATTCTATGATATTATGACTTTCCAAGATCAGTACATATGTTGTCTGCAATTATTTAGCTACAAGGTTTCACTCATGCAGGGCATGTGGAAAGAAAAATGAAAATGAGCTGAAGTTGAATCAAAATGATATTCGATTAAAGATTTCACAGAAGTACATAACACAGAAACAGGCCATTCAGCCCAACTCATTCCTGTTGCTGTTTATGATGTAGAGAAACAATCAACATATCCTTTATTTCCTTCCCCCTTATCTTGTTATCTAGCTCTGGCTTTGTTGGTAGACTCTTGCCTCAGCTAACTTTGTAAATTTTGGTTTCAAATTTCAGCCCAAGTCTTGAGCATACAAATCAAGGCTGACACTGCTGTGCAGTCCTAGGAGAGAAGTGCGGTCTTTTGGTTAAACCAAAGTCCTTTCTACCCTCCCAGCTAGATGTAAAAGATCCTATGGTCTTGTATTGAGGAAGACTAGAGAAGTTTTTCTTGATGCCCCTGGTCAATGTGCTTCATTTAGTCAACATCGCCGTAATGGATTTATCATATTGCCATTTGTGGAAGCTTGTTTCTGCATAATTTGGCTGCTTTGTTTCCTGCATCACAGCAATGACAGCAATTATAAAGTATTTCATTGATTCTAATTCACTTTATGATATCCCGTTATCATGAAAGGCCCTATTATAAATACAAGACTTTATTTTTTCACCATAAATATATCCCCATGTATGGTACTTTAGAAGAGCTAATCCTTGTGCTAGTACATGCCACACTCTGAAATTGGTTTCTCCACAATTAGAATTAGGTTTATTGTCACATATACTCACATGAGTACAGTGAAAAGGTTATGAGTTACCACTTATGGTGCCATTTTAGGTACAAAGGTACCTAGATACAGATTCTTGAATACAAGTTCTTAGGGGAAAAGAAGAAAAAGTAAAAAGAAAGTCCAGCATGACAGATCATGGGAATTTTGTGATTGTAGAGATCGTTTTAACTCTTGTAAATAAACTTGTTGCAAATTTAGAAGCCAGGGTCCATTCAGATATGGGAGCACAATTAGTCCATTCAGCCCATTGAGTCTCTTCCACCATTCAGACATGGCTGATATGTTGGAATTTTCCTGTCTTCTGTCTGTAACCCCTAATCCACTTACTAATCAAGATTTTACCTCTGTCTTAAATGCACTCAATGTCTTGGCCTCCGTTGCCTTCTGCGGCAATAAATTTCACAGATTAACCACTTTCTGGCTGAAGAAATTCCTCCTCATCTCAGTTCTAAAGGATCCCCCCTTCAGTCTGAGGCTATACCTTGGGTTTCTAGTCTGTCCTACTAGTGGAAACATCTTCTTCACATAGAATCAGAGTCATAGACTCATACAGCATGGAAATAGACCCTTCGGCATAATCAATCCATGCCGAACATAATCCCAAACTAAACTAGTCCCACCTGCCTGCCCCGGCCCATATCCCTCCAAATCTTTCCTATTCATATATCCATTCAAATGTCTTTTAAATATTGTAATTGTATTCGCATCCACGACTTCATCAGGAAGTTCATTCCACATGCGAACCACCCATTGTGTAAAAAAAAATTGCCTCTTGTGTCTTTCTTAAATCTCTCCTCTCACCTTAAAAATGTGCCCCCTAGCCTTGAAATCCCCCATTCTAAGGAAAAGTCACCTACCATTAACTCTATCTGTACCTCTCATTATTTCATAAGCTTTTATCAGGTCGCGTCTCAACCTCCTACATTCCAGTGAAGAAAATTCCAGCCTATCCAGGCTTTCTTTATAACTCAAACCTTCCATACCCGGTAACATCCTGGTAAATCTCTTCTAAACCCTCTCCAGCTTGTTAATATTCTTCCGACAACTGGGCTACCAGAACTGGACACAGTATTCCGGAAGAGGCTTCACCAATGTCCTATACATCCTCAACATGACTTCCCAACTCCTATACTCAAAGGACTGAGCAATGAAAGCAAGCATGCCAAACACCTTTTTAAGCATCCTGCCTATATGCGATGCAAACTTCAAAGAACTATGTACCTGTACGCCTAAGTCCCTCCATTCTACAAACTACCCAAGGCCCTACCATTAATTGTGTACGCCCTACCCTTGTTTGTTGTGCCAAAATGCAATACCTCGTCTTTAGTCAGACTGAACTCCATCCGCCATTTTTCAGCCCATTGATCCAATTGGTCAAAATCCCTTTGTAATCTTAGAAAACCTTCTTTACTGTCTACAGTGCCAGCAATTTTGGTGTCATCCACAAACTTACTAACAATGCCTTCTAATTTCTCATCCAAATCATTTATATAAATGACAAACAAAAGAGGACCCAGAACTGATCCCTGTGGAACACTACTGGTCACAGGCCTCCAGTTTGTAAAACAACCCTTCACCATTAGTCTCTGTCTCTTGCCGTTAAGCTAAATATGTATGTAATTGGCATTCTCACCTTGAACCTCATGCGACCTGATTTTATTGATTAGTCTACCAGGCAGAACCTTGTCAAAGGCTTTATTAAAATCCAAATAAACAACGTCTACTGCTCTGCCATCATCAACCTTCTTGGTAGCTTCCTCAAAAAGCTCAAACAAGTTTTTGAGACATGATTTTCCTCGCACAAAGCCATGCTGACTATCCCTAATCAATTTTTGCCTCTCCAAGTATCCATTAATCCCGTCTTTTATAAAATCACCTCCAACAATTTACCCACAACCAAAGTCAGACTCACAGGTCTATAGCTCCCTGGTTTCTCCTTATGACCTTTCTTAAAGGTACAACATTAGTCACCCTCCAGTCATCAGGCACCTCACCCATAGTTACAGATGATGTAAATATTTCTGCAAGTGGTCTCGTAATTTCCTCCCTTACTTCCCACAACATTCTGGAATACATTAGATCATGTCCTGGAGATTTATCCACCTTTATATTCTCTAAGACCTCCTGAACTTTTTCTTCTGTGATGTGAACTGTTTTTAAAACATCAAAGTTTATTTCTCTGCATTCTCGAGACTCCATTTCCTCCTCCACAGTAAAAACTGATGCAAAATATTCATTTAGAATCTCTCTCATCACAAAGATGACTCCTTGATCTTTAAGAGACCCAACCCTTTCTCTAGTTACCCTTCTGCTCTTAATGTATTTGTAGAATTTCTTTGGATTATCCTTAACCTTATCTGCCAATGCTATCTCATATCACCCCTTTGCCTTCCTGATTTCTCTCATAAGAATGCCCATACACTCTTTATATCGATTGAGAGATTCAATTCACCGAAGTTGTCTATATCTAAAATAAGATTCTCTTTTATTCTGGACTAGAACCTCAATATCTTTATTCATCTATTGTTCCTTAATCTTACCAGCCTACCCTTCACTCTCACAGGAACATAATGCCTCTGAACTCTCATTATTCCACTTGTCAGCTGTCCTTTTACCTGCGAACAGCCTGCTCCAATCAACTTTTGAAAGTTCATGTCTTATACCATCAAAATTTGCCTTACTCCAATTAAAAACGTTAACTTTTATGGAAGGCTTATCCTTTTCCATAACCATTTTGAAACTAATAGAATTATGATTGCTAGACCCAAAGTGTTCCCCCACTTTTACTTCAGTCAGCTGCCCTGCCTTATTGCCCAAAACAAGGTTTAGTTTTGCTCCTTTTCTAGTAGGGGCATCCACATATTGATAAAGTAAAATTTCTTAAGCACATTTGACAAATTCTTCACCATCCAAATCTTTAACACTATTGTAGCTCCAATCAATGTTTGGAAAATTAAAATTCCCCATTATTACAACCTTATTATGCTTACATATATCTGAGCTGTCCCTACATATTTGCTTCTCAACTTTTCTCTTACGATATGGGGGTCTTTAGTACAATCCCATCAAAGTGATCTTTCCTTTCTTATTTGTAATTCCCACCCACATATTTACACAGGACAATTTTACAGAAATATCTTCGCTAGTTACAGCAGTAATATATTTCTTAATCAAAAACGCCGCCCACTCTCCTTTCTTGCCTCCTTTTCTATACTTCCCATAGCATCTAAAACTGGGAACATTGAGCTGCCGGTCTTGTCTGTCTCTCAGCCAAGTTTCTGTTATAGCTATAACGTCCCAATCCCATGTTCTTAAACATGCCCTGAGTTCATCAGCCTTACCTGTAAGACCCTTTGCATTGAAATAAATGCAATTTAGTTCTTCTGTTACTACATACTCTGACTCTTTATTGTCTTTCCTTTCTAATTTACGTGCTCTCTGCACATTCAGAACCTTCCCCATCAATCCTTCCATTTATACTGCTACTTAGAATTCCTCCACTCCCCCTCTCTATTAGTATAAAGTCTCCCTTAATGGAACGAGCAAATCTCCCTGCTAAGATATTGGCCCCTTTCTAGTTTAGGTTAGACGCATCCTTTTTGAACAGGTCTTTTCTATCCCAAAAGACATTCCAATTGTCCAAAAACCTGAATCACTGAACAATACACCAGCTCTTCAGCCATTGATGTATCTCCTTTAACCTTTTGCTCCTTCCCTTGTTTGAGTTTGGCATAGGGAGTGAACTAGAAATTATTACTTCTAACGTTCTATTTTTTAATCTTAATCCTAATCTCTTAAATTTACACTGTACTACTTTAATCTTTTCCCTAAAAATGTCATTCCTACCAATGTATACAATAATTTCTCCCCCTCTATCCAGGCTTGTCAGTTTTCTGAGATCCCCCTTCATCCTTCTAAATTCTATGGAGTTCAGACTCAGTGTCCTCAACTGGTCCTCATATGACAAGCCATTCATCCCCGGGATCATTCTTATGAACTCCTTCGGACCGCCTCCAAGGCCAGGACATCCTTCTTTAGGTACGGGGCCCAAAACTGCTCACAATATTCCAAGTGCGGTCTGACCAGAGCCTTATACAGCTTCAGCAGTACATCTCTGCTCTTGTACTCTAGCCCTCTTAAAACTAATGCTAACTTTCCATTAGCCTTCCTAACTGCCATTTGAACCAACACATTAACCTTGCAAAAATCCTGAACTTGAACTCTCAAGTTCCTTTGTACTTTAGATCTGAAACCTTGCCCCATTTAGAAAGTAATCTATGCCTCTATTCTTCCTACCAAAATGCATATTATCTGTTTACCTGTAGCTAGAATCTATTTATATGTAACAAACACCCATGACACTGCGGCACAGTGGTTAGCACAGCTGCCTCACAGCGCCAGGGACCCGAGTTTGATTCCAGCCTTGGCTGACTGTCTCTGTGGAGTTTGCACATTCTCCCTGTGTTTGTGTGGGTTTCCTCCAGGTGCTCCGGTTTCCTCTCACAGTCCAAAGATGTGCAGGTTAGGTGGATTGGTCATGCTAAATTGCCCTGGTGTCCAGGGATACTGAGAGTTGGTGGATTAGCCAATGGGAAATGCAGGGTTATGGGGATAGTTTAGGGATTGGATCTGGGTGGGATGCTCTTTGGAGGGCCAGTGTGGACTTGATGGGCCAAAGGATCTGCTTCCACACTGTAGAGATTCAGTGAAATAATAATTCTTGTCAAGTATAGAAAAATTTCCATGCTTTCTGTCAACCTGGGTCTAAGTGACAGGTAAATTAGAGAATTCTACATTATATTTAAAATTTTTAACTTTTGGGATGACTCAAGGAATAGTGGGGCTTTGTTTCCAGTGTGGGCTACTCCAATGAGGTGTAACACAAGGCTGAGATCGCTAGGTTCTTTTTAGACAATGGAGATGCAGGGAAATAACAATAGGCTGAGAGAGTGGAGTGGATGATCAGCCATGCTCAAATTCATTAGTGGAGCAGGCTTGAAGGGCCGTATGTGGGAAGAAAGCAGAGGTAACATTTTGAGTCATGGTGACTCTTCATCAGATCATTTGTTTCAGTTCTCCAGTTCTTTGTTTTATCTACCTTTTTTTTCACCCTTTATTCATTAATGAGATGAGGGCATTTATTGCCCATCCCTAATTGCCCAGAGGGCAGTTAAGAGTCAAGGACATTGCTGTGGGTCTGGAGTCACATGTAGGCCAGACCAGGTAAGGATGGCAGTTTCCTTCCCTAAAAGGGATTTTTTAATGTTTCTTTATTTATTCACGGGATGACGGCGTCACTGGTGAGGCATCATTTGTTGTGCCCAGAGGGCAGTTAAGAGTCAACCACATTGCTGTGGGTCTGGAATCACATATATGCCAGACCAAGTAAGAATGGCAGTTTCCCTCCCTAAAGGACATTAAGTGAACCAGATGGGTTTTTCCTGATAATTAACAATGGATTCATGGTCATCATTAGATTCTTAATGCCAGATTTTTTTAAAAATTCAAATCCAAATTCCACCATCTGCCATGGCAGGATTTTAACCCAGGTCCCCAGAATGTTATCTGGGTCTCTGGATTAACAGATCAGTGATAGCACCACTAGGCCATCACCTCCCCAACCTGTTTCTTAAGTCCTCTGCGTGAATAGTGTGGGAAGAGTCAATACTCACTACCCCAGGCAGCAATATATTCCAGAGGCTCACTATTCTCTGAAAATAGAAGAACCACTTCACATCTTGTCTATTCAGGTCAATATTGAGGACGTTATCCAGAACACCCATCCTTACTTGAGAACAGTAGCATAGACCATTGAGAATATCACTCCTTGGGGGTAATCTGCTGTTCTGGGTATTATGTCCCTCATCAGAGACATCCTGGATATACAGAAATAAGAGAATCTGTAATCCCTCCCCTCCGGACAGGTGAAAAATTGAATGAGAGATAGTAGGAAATGCAGATGCTGGAAAATCTGAGATAACAAGGTGTAGAGCTGGATGAACACAACAGGCCAAGCAGCATCATAGGAGCAGGCTTGGCCTGCTGTGTTCATCCAGCTCTACACCTTGTTATCTAAAAATTGAACAAGCCATTTCTTGGAAAGGCAATGGCTGAGTGTTAATCCAGGGAACGAGATGATGTTCTGGGGACCCAGGTTCATAATCCTGCCATGGCAGGTGATTGGATTTTAAAAAAATCTGGAATTAAGACTGCTCCTATGATGCTGCTTGGCCTGCTGTGTTCATCCAGCTCTGCACCTTGTTGTCTCTATTGATGACCCATCTGGTTCACTAATGTCCTTTGGGGAAGGAAACTGTCATCCTCACCTGGTCTGGTCTACATGTGACTGCAGACCCACAGCAATGTGGTTGGCTGTTAACTGCCCTCTGGGCAATTAGGGATGGACAATAAATGCTGGTTCGGCCAGTGATGCCCTCATCCCGTGAATGAATAAAGAAAACAATAATTTCTCAGATTACTGAGTCAAAATTCTGCAATTGCCTCCCTAAGGCATTGTGGGTCTACCTACTTGGACTGCAGTAGTTCAAGGAGGAAGCTCATCACCATTATCTCAAGGGCAGTTAGTGATGGGCAATAAATGCTGGCCAGCCATCAATGCCTATGTCACACAAGTGAATTGGGCCAGATCAATGTGTGGCAAGAGTGATCACATGATGTGTGACAAAGAAAAATGGGGAGAAAGTAGATTAAAAGAACATGGCATGACTGTGGCTGTAGATATTCCACTGTTCAGTTTGTCACTACGCCATTATAATTCTCTTGGTCTGTTTCTCAGCCTGCAGTGACCCACAGTGGCTGCCTGTTGGGTGGTAATCTCTGTTTGGAAGCTGTAGCCAGGGGCAGTCCCTTGCAATATAGTGAGGAGAGGATTGGCGATCTGGGCTGGCTGTGGTCAGGAAACAGCAATTGATAAGGAGAAGCTAATGGCAATGAGTCAGCCCCATGAACCATGGGGGAGGGTTTGGTTAATATTGGGGTGATTGTGTTTGGAACATAATACCAAATTGAGGCTCCCCTTTCTGATCTGCACACCAGCAAGAACCTCTCTCCAGTCCATTGCAAACACTCCATTCCTTCAGGGTTTCTTCTGCTCTGGCAATGCACTGGCCGGAGACCATTATCTGGGCTAAAATTACTGTAGGACTGCTGCACTACTGGAGGCACTGTCTATTGGGTGACACCTGAAACCGAGATCCTGTGTGTTCTCTGAGGTGGAGGTGAAGGATCATATGACAGTATCGATAAAGGCTGCGAGGAATTCTCGCTGGTGTCATGGCTTTCTCAATATTCCTCAACTCTCAACAAAAAGGACAAAAAATTATCTGAGTACTCACCTCATTGCTGTTTAGGGAATCTTGCTGTGTAATAATTGGTCTTTTTCGCTGATCATGGTGTCTTTATTTTCAAAATGCTTTATTGGTGGTGAAATCCTTGAGGACGTTCTGGCAGGTGTTGTGTAAAGCTAATTCTTCTCTTCTTTCAGTTAGTGAATAATTCAGAGCTGAAAATGAAATTCTGTCCTGCTGACCATCCTGCCACACTCAGATAAAAGGGGAAAAAAAAACAGCTTCTACCCTCATCCAGCACATGGAGACTTGTACAATATGCCCGTGTTCCAAATAGCTGCTACAATATTCTGCATTTCAGCATGTATTTCATTTCAAAATACCTTAGTAAGAATTTTATGAGAGAAAAGTTGTTTAGTTTTTCACTTTCAAGGTCTCTTTCTGCCTTATTAACCTTTCCACACACTGTTGCTAGCATAAGAACTCTGTGTACTTTGATAACTCTTATTCTGGTATAATTTGACAAACCACCAGAATAGAGGCAGCAATTTTTTTTTTGAATGTATATTTGGAAATCCAGCCCTAAGCATTCTAAGGCTAAAATCTGGAAAAACCCATAAATTCTTGTCTATTATATACTCATTCAGTCATGTACTCAATACTTAACCTGGTCAATTTACACTTGTATATTAAATAGACAATCCTCATGATATGATCCCAGCTGATGCTAATGCCAGACAAGTCTTATCCCAGCAGGATCCTGGCTTGATACACCACATTTTTATTTGTTTTGATTTTAACAATGTGACCTCTCACTGAAACATGAGTATGCAATTCTTCAACTGTTGCTTTAACAATAAAACTGAAGTTTATTGCAAAAGAAATGAAGATAAAATAGAATATTTCAAACTATCTACTCCTAATACAAATTGAAAGATTTTGAAACAAATCATAATCCGATTAATGCCAAAACACTCTTTTATAAATTGAAAAGAAGCAAAAAAAGCTTTTGTATAGTCCCAAAACACAATTTTGGTACATCAGTTGTGTAATATACAAGAATCCCTATATCTAACACCTTGGTCAGTTTAATTCACTAGTAACTTGAACATTTAGACTAAAACTGCAGATAGTTTCTTCCTGGAGCTATCATGTACCTGAGCTTCAATGTACTCAGCTTTAATGTCTTCAGGGTTTTATCCCAACACTTCTGGTCTGGGATTATCACTAACTCTTCATTCTAAGGTAATCGATTCACTGTATATCTTTTCCTTCTCAGGAGCACTTTCCTACATAGCTACCCTATTCCAAGGACTTTCCAGGACTGGCCTACACAAAGTCAAAACTGAAACTAAATGTCTTTCTCTCTCAGCCGTCGGTGATGCCTTTCAGCTTAAGCAACAGTTCCAGAACTCGGTTATAATCCTTGAGATCTCATTATTTAACATGCTGGGCTGCAAAACAATCTAAATAAACAAAAATCCTTTAGTAGTGCACAAAATCATATACTTTCCATATTTGTAATTATTTGTGAAGTAATATAAATCATTTATAAAGAAGATGATGATTTTCTCTCGCTTTTCACTGCACTGAATAGACTTGGCCCAAACACAAATAGGATTTCATTTTGAATCATTGAACCCTTAAAGAGTGGAAACAGGCCCTTCAGCCCAACAAGTCCACACCAACCCTCAGACCCATCCCCTATAACCCACCTAATCTACACATCCCTGAACACTATGGGCAATTTAAATGGTCAATCCACCTAGCCTGCACATCTTTGGATTGTGGGAGGAAACCCATGCAGACACTGGGAGAATGTGCAAACTCCACACAGACAGTCACCCGAGGGTGGAATTGAACCCAGGTTGCTGATGCTGTGAGGCAACAGTGTTAACCACTGAGCCACCGTGCCACCCCAAACTGATGTAAGTTTTGAAGGAGAGAGGATTGATGAACTTTTCCCATTCCGGATGAGCTAGGGAAGCAGCACCAATAACATCATCGACATATCGGAGAAAGAATTGTTGGGGGTTGCCGGAATAGGACTGGAACAAGGAATATTCCACGTACCCCACGAAGAGACGGGCATAACTGGGGCCCATGCAATTACTCATGGCTACCCCTCTGACCTGAAGAAAATGAGAGGAGTTAAAAGAGAAGTTGTTGAGGGTGAGGACGAGCTCAGTCAAGCGGAGGAGGGTAGGTGTTGAAGCTTTTAATTACATTTTTGTATGTTGTGATTTTTCTGCTCTGCCTTACCTGGCAAGAATAATGTGAACACTGCCACTGGTTATATAGAACAATACACTGACCTGATGTTGGTCTGGCTTTTTATTGAGGCTTGAAGCAGTACAGTGTCTGTTGAGTCATCAGCACCATTATACCCAAGACACAGTCTGGTTTGGGCATTCTCTAGAAAGTCTGGTAAATATAATTTTCTTTTCTAGTATCGGTATTTTTGCCCTGTGGGCTATGACAACTCAAATGCTACTTTTACTTCTTGCACTTTCTCAGCTTTCCCTTTTCCTGCCCAGCAAATCTCCTCTGTGGTGCGGCGATACCTATTTGCTTTTGGATCAACAGGAATTTGTGACCCACTACGTCTGATTGTGTTTTTCTTGTTGGTTTCCCATTCTCTGCTGTGAGATTTGTCATTTCACTTTTCCACACTTTAGTATGGGCCTTCCCTCTTCACAATTTAGTGCCTGGGTGGGGCTTGATGTCTATTGTTTGTGGTTCATGTCGCATCAGTATCCATAGAATTATTAATAGGGGTGTAGAGTGCAAAAGCAATAAGGTTATGTGAAAAGACATTAGTTCAGTTTCATTTTGGAACCTTTTTCTGATGAAGGGTCTAGGCCCGAAACGTCCTCTGCTCCTATGATGCTGCTTGGCCTGCTGTGTTCATCCAGCCCTGCACCTTGTTGTCTCTCATTTTGGAACATGGTGTTCAGTTCTGGCTACCACATTTTAGGAAGAAGGTGGAGGTATTAGGGAAGATTGCAGAAAAAAGCTTCATAAAGAACAGGTCCAGGGATGAAAAAGTTCAGTTACTAAGGAAGATTGGAGAAGTTGTGATGTTTTCTTGGGGAAGGAAAGGTGGAGAGGAGATTTGATAGAGGTACACAAGATCATTTGTCAATATGATTTGCGGATATTTGCGGACAATAGAAAAAAAGAAAATGTTTCCATTGGTGGAAGGATTAAGAACCAGAGGGCACGGATTCAAGATAATTGGCAAATGATGCAATGGAGATATGAGGATGAATCTTTTCACCCAGTGAGTGATTAGGATCTGGAATGCACTGAAACGTTTAAAAGGGAAATGCACCATTGTCTCAAAAAGGAAGAATGTGCAGGGCAGTAGAGAAAAGGCTGGGGCACTGTCTGTAGGTAAGTTGCTTCCACAGATGGTCATCATAAATATGATGGACTGAATAGCCTTCTTCTGTGCTGTAACCATTCCCTGATTCTATCTTTCTTGATAAACCAGCCACATGTGCTGGCTGCCATGTAAACCCATTCAGTGACTTGGATCTTAGCCACAAGCACTATTCATTCCAATATCCCGCACTAGAACAGAGATATCAGAAACACCTCATTAACTGTAAAAGTGGTTCTGAATTTGCAAAAGCTACCAAATGAATGCACTTTTACTAGGTCCCTGTTATACCATACTGCATTTCCAAGCCACCAGCCCTACTGATTCAAATTTCCTACACCAGGGACTACATTTCAAAAGCACTTCATGGCTTTGAAGAGTTTGGGATGTCACAAGATTGTGAAAGATGACACAAGCCGATTCTTTCTATTTGTATAGCCCTCCTGTTATTTGTTCCATTTGCTCTAGCTGGTCGTTGAATAAACAGTTCCGTTTGTATTGAATGGTTTGTCTGAGTACACATCACCATGTTAAGCATCTCTTCATTCTTTCAGTCAACAACAGAGAGATAAAGTAGTAATTCTCCTGTAAATTGCATTCAACTAATGTGTCCTGAAGCTAAAGTTCTAATGTTCTCTCTTCACAACTCCTATCCACCTGATCTGATATACCCTCAGGATGAACTGATTTGTTTAATTTGTTCTTTTTCTCAACGATGACTGATTTAGCTCATATGACCTGTTCATCCACCTTTTGCGAGATAAATAATTCACAAATTACTCCAGTTAATTAGAATTCTCCTGTGTTGTTGTTGCCGTGAGGCATTTTTGGAGATTACAGACTAGACCAGCAACCAAGGGCGAATGGATTCCCACACAAGCAGGAAGTTAACGTACATTATCTTTCAAAAGAGACTGAATCTCTAATTTAAAATGCAAAATGTTCTCAGCCAAAGGGAAAAAGAATGTGACTTTCAGAGAGATGTCATGAGGATGATAGGTGGAGTGGCCTTATTCCTCTTTTGTATAGCTCTATGATTATAGCATGGAATTATATCACGATTACTGGCTAAACCATGAAATAAATTTTCAACATATATTTTCACTCTTAACAAGATTAATTGTCACTCAAGGATATAAGGAACAGGAGCAGGCGTAGACCATTCAGCGCCCTGACTGCTCCATCATTCTGTAAGACAATGGCTGATCTGATCATGGCTTCAACTACAAGATTTTATTATTCAATGAAAACCAGTAATTGGTATGTAGATGGAAGCATATTGTCTTCAATTTGCTAATGGTTTACGCATAATGGGGCTTTCCAAAATATTACTTATCTGCACTTTATGCTAACTTTGGTAAGTGAAGCGCTCCACTATTATAAACAACCAGAACTGTGTCTGTCCCAAAGATTATGAATATTCCCCTTTTAGTACATGCATTTGAAATGTCCCTCTTGCTAATTCCTTGAGGCTGTCCTATGTATTTTTTGCTTTATTCTGATGTAGAAAGTATCAGTTGATTATTATTGTTGAAAAATTCTGTCAGGCAAAATGTATGCAGTAAAGTTTGAGCTTAATTCGGTTTCCTTGGTCAAGACCAGCAAGTCGACATTAGTCCAGACTGTCGTTGAACCTTGAGAATGTCAAATAAAGTCATGGCTGTGGGAAGCAGGTTTCCTTTTTTGGAGAACTTCAAAGGTTATTCTATCTTTTAATAATACCAAACTTCCAGCTCAAACACTCAAATTCATGTCCCAATCAGTAAGTTTTAGCCCAAGCTTCTGGATTGCAATCTAGTAACAAACTGCTGTGCTCACATGTCCAGTTCTAAAGTGGAAAATTATCACTTTGATTCGTAATGACACTGGGACACATAGCTACTAACCATCACTGACAGAAATGGAATAATTGTTCCACTAGTCGATAAATGATGCAGAGTTACAATCACAAGTTAGTGCTTCATGAATTAATATTGCAGCTTTGAAGATTTTATATTACACTCATTCAATTCAAAAGGGCTTGCCTCTCTGAATATTTCTGCTTCAATGAACCAAAGCAACTACATTTCCTGATTGCAATTGATAAATGCTGTGTTATGATGGGATAATTAAGGTAATTAATAGAATGATCAGTGGAATAAACATAGGGTCACCAGGGAGCTCTCAAGCTTAATTGTTGATTGAATAAAATAAATTCAATGTATTTTATTTTCAAAGGGTATCTAGGTTCAAGTCCCAACTGTTCTGGAGGTGTGGCAGAACAAATCTAAGCTAGTATATTAAAGCTATCTATTAAGGCTGCATATCTGATTTTTATTTCTGTGTGTCTGTTTTACTGATGTTTCCTAGCTTTCCATCATTTAAAGATATTTTACAAGGAAGTAAACAGAGAGTGTTTAAATTGGCAGAAAGGTCAAAAACTAGACACAGAATTGAGGTAATTGGCAAAAAGACCACAGAGGCAATGAAGGGAAGTTTATATTGTTATGATCTGGAATGCATTCCCTGAAAGGGTGTTGGGAATAGGTTGAGAAGCAAGTTTCAAAAGGAATTTGATAACAACTTGAAAAAGAAATAATTTGCAGGGCTATGGGGAAAGACTAGAGGAGTTAATCTAGATGAGGAGTTCTTTCAAAGAACTGGTGGAGACCCAATGGGATTAATGCTGAATGCTCTCTCTCTGTACTAGAAGTGTCTATGATACAATGAGCCAGTAAAGTATGGGGCTAACTAAACCATGATCAAAGATCAAAAATGATCTTTTGTCTTATTCCATTTGTGTATTTATTTGGAAGGAATACTGTGGTAGTGATTCAAACAAGTTTGCCATAATAAATAAAATTGAGAATTGCACAGAAAGATGATCTCCTTCTGAGAAGTAATTGTGAGAAATATAACCCTTCTGAGGAAGGGTCACCAGATGTAAAATGTTAACTCTGATATTTTCCTTCGCAGATGCTGCCAGACCTGCTGAGCTTTTCCAGCAACTTCTGTTTTTGCTCGTGAGAAATATAAAGATATTTTTTAAAAAAATGTTAGAAATTAAGGCTGTCACACCAATAAATTCAAAACTAATTTTTGGTGTGTGTGCATGCATGCACATACGCGCATGTGCGTGTGTATGTGCTTGTGCGTGTGTTGGTCAATATGCAATAAAAGAATGGTGTTGGGTTAGATTGACAGACAGATGGAAGTGGAGGGAAGGTGGTTGAGCAAGGAGGTGGAATAATGTATAAAAAACCCAAGAGGACATTGTGCATAAATAAAAGCATGAACTGCTGGAGAAACTCAGCTAGTCTGGCAGTTTTGAAGGACATTAGTACCACACACTGCCAGGAAACGACCATCTTCAGCAAAAGAAAATCTAACCATCACCCCTTGACGTTCAGTGCAATGTCCTGGGTTTTACTGTTGACCAGAAACTGAACTGGACCAGCTATGTCAGTCCCTCTGATATTTGGGTTCTCTAATGTGATGGTTTTCAGAATAGATGGGACGTTATTTTGAAATCTTTTCAATTGTGTCATATGCAAATGTTTTAGCTTGTTCTATTTTATCTTCATTTCGTTTGTGTAACACTTTTCTGTATTGTTAAAGCAAAATCTGCAGTTTCAGCGAAAGACAACCCGATCAAATTTTAAGGAAATGATCTATCAAGCCAGATTTGAGTCTGGGTTCTTGCTTGTCTGATGTTCTCCGTGCAGACAACAGGAGTTTTAAGATTTGCAGGTGCAGGAATGTTTTTGAGCTGTGTTGACCTCAATGTCCCAGAGGACAGTGTGTTTAAAATGAGAAAGAAATGCAGCAGTACTACCTTGTGGTAGAAAGCTGACCTGCGAGAATTGTTGAGAGTTGTCGGGGATTAACCTGAGGGCATCAAAAACAGATTAGAGTGACCATATTCTTTGAGTCACTGTATGGAACACCATGGGAGCATGAGTAAGATTTTAATGAAAACAGCTCAACAAATCACCAAAACTAATCTCCTTTAACTCATAAAACCATGTACTTCATCTGCTTTTTCGCTGCAGGTTAACTGTTTGAATGTAGAATTCACAGTGGGCATAGTGTCTCCCATAATTAAACTTGTCCAAAAGGAAATTGTTGTATCCTAGAAAAACCCAGAAGCTATTGGCTTTAAGCTATCTTCATGGGATTGCTACAAGCTGCAGTTCAGCTGTTACATGACTATGAAACTGAATAATTAGCAACAGCAAATGAGTTTCAGTGAGGTTTAGCAAGCCAATAATAAATTCAAAAAGATGGTGCTTCAGTTTTATCCAGGGTGATCGGTCTGAATATGTGAAATTGCTTCATCAATGTAAAAGGAAACATCCTTCCCCCATACATTGGATTAAGCTTCACTGAAACCTGGTTGCCTCCAAGGGATTTAAAAAGTTAAACATCAATGCTCTGAAGTGGTTGTCAAAAATCTAGTTGTAAATTTAACAGCTGTAATTTCTGAAGGCAGTCTTGGAACGGACATTTTGCAGAGAATCCCCTCTTCTGAAGAGGCAGAGAAATTGATGTCACTGAAATAATCCATTCAGTCCATTCAATTTTTGCCAGATCTTTGCTAACATGGTCTGAAATGAATCCCCTTGCTTAGCTAGTTATTAGAATACAGTCCAATATTGACAAGCACGCCGTCTTGGCCTCTTTATTCAGAAGCGCATGCAGGCAACATGAAGTAGGATTAGATGGATTGTGCTCCTGAACGATAGCAGTGGCTTACTTGGACTTTCTCAGCCATGCCAGTAACTGCTGACCAAACAGACTAATTGTTACATCACCTTCTACTACCTCATTAGGGTCACGATAGAGTGATAGTGACTTTGTTAACTAGTTATAGCAATCAACCTTGACCAATTGGTCACAAACATGAGGGGAGCAAAACCATAAAAGGGAATGTAACGAACCAAGTAAAGAAGATAAAGAGCTTGCACTTGAGTAGCGCCTAATTTTTAAATGAATCTAAAGGCACCTCCGACTGCTTTCTAGCCAAAAAGCATTTTGAAGTACAGCCACTGTTGCAATGTGGGGAACATTGTCGTCTATTCATGCATGACATGAGCTTTTAAACAGCAATGACATAATGACTAGATTATCTGTCTGAATGGTACAAAAGACGAAAGACTGTTCATTTCAGGACTATGAAATCCAAAGAGAAATTGCTGCAAATATTCTGCCAGCCAGAAAGCACCTGCTTGAGTTTCAATCTGCTTTAGTGATTTTTGTTGACGGATAAATATTAGGCCCGGCACTGGGAAGTCCTCCTCTTTCAGACATTGTCACTAGGGTCTTGATTCCAACTGTGAGGAGCCAGACTTTAACTTCTTATCTGAACGACAACACCTGTGACAGCACAGCGCTCTCTCTGTACTGTGTGGGACAGTCAATGTCCATTCTATACAGAAGTCTCTTGAGTGGTACTGGACACCACGAACTTCAGATTCTGGGGAATGAGTGGTAGTTGCTGAGCTATAGGTCCAAAGACAACTTTTTCCACCCAAGCCCACTACACCGACCACATGCTCACACACGGAGTGGAGCCTGTAGGGGAAGAGTTTGCACTGAGTGGTGAGTGATAAATTCACTCTGGGTCTGTACGACTACTCACTTGGAATCAGACTCCCAGAGTGGACCCTGTTGGGGGAGAAGCTTGCACTGAGATGAGTGAGAAAAATACTTCACTACAGCCTTTGTTCAAACATGGACTAAAGTGCTGAATTCAAGAAAGGAGGTGAGTGTGACAGCCCTTGACGTCAAGGCTGCATTTGACCAAGTGTGGCATCGAGGAACCCTAGGAAAACTGGAGTCAATAGGAATCAGGTACAAAGTCTCTGCTGGCTAGAGTACTACCTGACATATTTGAAGAAGGCTGTGATTGTTGGTGGTCAGTCATTTCAGCTCCAGGACATCTCTGCAGGAGATCCTCAGGGTAGTGTCCTACATCCAGCCAAATTCACCTGTTCATCAAAAATCAGAAGGTCAGAAATGGGGATGTTTACGCAATGTTCAGCACCATTCATGACTCCTCAGATACTGAAGCAGTCCATGTTCAAATACAAAAGGATCTGGGCAATATCGAAGCTTGGGCTGACAAGTGGCAAGTTACATCTATACTACACAAGTGCCAGGCAATGACCATCTCCAATAAGAGACAATCTAACCCCTTGATATTCAATGGTGTTACCATCACTGAATCCCCCGTAATCAACACCCTGGGGGGTTACCATTGACCAGAAAATCAACTAGACTTGCTACATAAACACAGTGGCTATAAGAGCTGGTCAGAGGCTAGGAATGCAGAGGCGAGTAACTCACTTCCTGGCAGACATGTCTAAGACCAGAAGGCATACATTTAAGGTGAGGAGTGATTTAGAGCTGGTCTGAGGAAGAATTTTGTTTCACCCAGAGAGTGGAAAATGTTGGTAATAAGTAAATTTTGTTTCTCTCAAACCTGGCCTGATGAATGTATAAAGCATGTGAAGGGAGTTGTTTGGGTTGGTTCTGCTTGGCATGGAGATGCAGCAGGAACTGTTGACTGCCATTCTGGGATTGCTGAGTAAATTCAATTTGGCAGCCTCTGATTGGTCAGAGTGTTGCCATGGGGAATGCAACAGCGATTGGCAGTCTCCTCAATGAAAAATGTACACCTTCTGGACAAATTCCTTTTGCCTACAAAGAACAGGGTCCTGTATGTGAATATATAGTTTCTAGCAAGGACAAATGAATCACACTGCCATCCCAATTAATAATCTTAAATTGGCTTCTGGTTCAATTCAGTCACATACATTTTATTCAATAGCATGCTCACATCTAATGTTGAACACGATGTTCTACAAGCATGGTCAGTGAAAGTCCTACTGGACCATGGGACTGCACGGTCATTAGATAGAAATGATTTGTGGTAGTTTAACCTGACAGTCACCATGCTTCAGGTGTTGGGAGAGGCAGAGATGGAGAGTCCTTCATGGTAACCTCAGACTGTGGGGGAATTGAACACTGTTGTTGTTATTCTGCATTGCAAACTGACTATCCAACCGATAGACCTAAACAAGCCTGGTGAAAGCACTGACTAGTACACTGCAGATGCTCACCGTCAAAGAGAGATGTTGTTTGATATTGCCCACCAGATACTGGGACCCAAAGCCTACAAACCTGGCATTTTACATGCACTGAAACTCGTATACCACATTAATCATTTGTATGATAGGTAAAATGTCTCTTTGGCTTGACAGCGTCCTCCTCTTAGCGGCGTTTGTGGATATCTAGCTTCACCTGTTGTACATGTGTTTGAGACTTCTTCCCTTTTACATTGTAATTTTGAGATAGGCTGGGCCTGTCAGGACCAAAAATGGTGGCCATCAGCTCTTTGTTGTTATGTATAGCATTACATAGTGAGTGATGATTTGATCCAGATAGCCATCATCTCACAGAATAATTTTGCTGCACCCTCTTTCAACATCAGGGGCAGATGACTAAAGCCCTAATCATGAGTTTGCCAATAAAGTTGATCTTCTAATGCGTGGAACTGTAGGAATCCCAATATGTATGTTCATCAGTGAATGTAGGCTTGCAGCAGTAGGGACCATTGGTAAATGCCTTCACTAATACATTGAGGATATGGAACAACTTGATTGCAAAATTTAATTTATTAAATTGATGGTAACGTCTGAGTGTAAGATTGAGCTTATTAAGCTGTGTCAATTCTTCTATGGAACCACAGATTAAAATACCACAAGCTATTCATCAACATTGGATTCATGCAAGGAGTAAGAAGAAAATGGTTATTCCATTAAAGACACATGTACCAAAGTCTATCTATGTTCACACACAGGTCCCTGGTGTTTGTAGGCAAAAGAATTTGTCCAGATATTGCACACTGTTCATTGAGGAAAAAATTGAATACTATCAATCCACATATATTCCCCATGGCAATGCACTGACCAGTCAGATTCTACTTACCTCTCTGATGTAATCAATCAACCAAGGTCGACAGTTTGCTGCTGCATCTTCATGGCAACTGTGGTCCAACAAATGAGCACCCTCCTCTCAAGGTGTATAAATTGCCATTCCTTTTCTGAGTTTTATTTTCACGTCTCTGTCATGATAAATATAAGATGAAAAGCTTCAACTTTGTATCTCTTCTTAGCAATGGTTAAGTTATGTACCACAGAGCAATTATTTGTATACCTGAGGCAAAGATACAAAAATATCAAATTAGGGATTCAAGTTTTCTAGCTATTAACTTTCCTGTCAATTTTCTTTGTAAATGCATTAGACCCAAAATCTTCCCTGTGTTTATTTCCAAAAGTATTGAGAGAACTAAAGTGATACACAGTACCATAATCAAGCATACCTTTCTATACAATAAGTTAGAACAGATTGGTAGCACTGTGCTTTATATTATACTTGGTCTGAAGCACACACATTTCTTTCTTTCACCCATTTGCTTTGATTGTGCTGTTATATCGCCTCAATAGATAACTGCACCATAAACAATACTGGTTTAAAACACACCGCCACTGTCAACGTGCCTGGATGTAAATAGTCTGGCAGTGCAACTGTTGATGATTATGATAAATCTCTGAAAGCATCTATTCTCTGATGCTCGTTTTTGTTCATACTTTCAATTTTGGCATGCCCTCATCCTGCAATAAACAGAAAGAAGTATTAGCTGAATTCAAACTCCTTCATGTGGGGGGATGGGTAAGGCCTAGTGGTATTACCACTTTTGTTTTAGTTCAGAGATCTAGGTGCTGGGTTCAAATCCTGCCATAGTGGAATTGTGAATCCAATGAAAATCCAGAATTGAGAGTCTAGTGACAACCATTAAACCATTGTTTGGGGAGAAAAACCTGACTGGTTCACTTATGTCATGGTCTGGCCTGCATGTGGTTTCATACCCAAAGTAATATGGTTAACCCACAACTGCCTTCTTGGCAATTAGGAATGGACAATAAATGTTTGTCTATCTAGGGATGATAGCATCCTGAAAATGAATCCTTAAAAAAAATTACCATTTATCATAAATTGGCATCCAACAAGGATGGTGAAGACCTGAAGTTACACCTCGCAACATGATTTTCATACACAACGAAAATGTCCTGTAGCACTGTGTAAAGAATAAGACAACTCCAAAATACATGTATGTAAACCAGTGGGACTGGAGTTGCCATAATCAACCAACATTGACATCATATATGCTGTGTTTAATGACAGATTCAAACTCATGGATTGATTGAAGATGGTGCAGACACCAAGCAATTCTTTGCGAGCTCCCTACAGCAGAGAGCTTGATTCCTGATCAGACATATCATTAGGACCTGCTGCTACACATGACCAGACAATCATATGTGATGGCAAGTTGCAGAGACATTTATTGGACTTGTGTAGGAATAATAACCTGCCTTGCAATATATACCTTGATCGGAATTGTCCTCCCACCTCACTCCATCCAAGGATGTGTGGGCTGCCCAAGTCTCACTCAAAAACAAAGTCCCTTTACACCTTATTTCATCTATGGCTAGCTCTGTACAGCATGAATTGCCTAAGTGGTTGAGCGAGATTGCAACCCTCTTTTAAATGAGTTTTCCACATATGCAGTGAAGGATTCCTGTGCTTTTTGCAAAGACCATACAAGACCTACACATCAACAGCACCTTGTGGTCACTCTTCAGAAATTTTGCAAATGTACGACTCGAGTAAGCCATTGACATTTGTACTATGCCATTCTATCATGGCAAATTCGCTGAGCCACCAGTGTCTGAATCTTCACTGAAGTTAGTAACTTAGCAATTTGTGTTATGGAGTTCAGTTTCAATAACACCACATCTGTCCAAATGAATAGTGTTGTTATGGAATCCCCTCCAGTCCGTGCTTTTGCTAACATTTTACCATGAGAAGTGTGTCTTTGTCTTTGATGGAAGGACTGTTAACATTTTTACGTGATACATAGATCATGCATTTATGATATTTGAACCCACTGATGCTAAACAATTCTTCACACAGCTTAGTAAACTTTCTCTTCAAGCCTTTATCGCGTTGATTCAGTTTTTAGTCTCTTACTGAGGTCCAGCAGCTAGTATATTTTTCATAGTTACAAATTATTTGAAGTACCCCAGGCAGTTTCTTTATGTTCAAAGTGCTGTACAAGTGCAAACTTGTTATTGGACGTGACATAAAATTAGACTTAAGAATAGACACTCGGGTAAATATGGAGATGTTATAATGGGATGAAAGCAAAACAGTGGAGTTCTGATGAAAAATCCCAATCTGAAACTTTAACTTGCCATCCACAATTGCTGCCCGGTTTCCTGGGGTAGTGTTTGATTAAGCTTGTCTGGTTGTAAATTCCTTTTACAGTGTTTGATTGCTTTAGCCTGTGGGTTGAATGAGTGAGTCAAGTGACAGACTCCTGATTCTCAAGAGAGTAAAATTCTCAAGAAGCCAGACATGTTCACCCTTTGGAGGAATGGTCATCGGACCTGAAACGTTAACTCTGTTTTCTCCTTCACAGATGCTGCCAGACCTGCTGAGCTTTTCCAGCAACTTTGTTTTTGTTGTTGATGTTGACCCTACCTGTGTTTATGGGTACCCTTAGCTGTGATTATGTGTACATCAAAAGTTATTGAAACTTCTAAGATGTTTTAAAACAGTTTGAATACAGAACCATACCTGTATTACTCAGATAATATTTACAGAAACTATAATTGAATTTTACACTGAGTATTTTCAGTATTTTAGATTTCACCGCATCTGCAATATTTTGAAACTGAAATAACTGCACAGACGCTGGTATCCCATCACCCTTTATTTGTGTGCACTAAACTAGCTGTGGCCAGCCAAATCTGAGTCAGTCCCCTGAAGTGAGGACTCTCTAAGTCCCATGGTTATATTGGTCAGCCAGGGCTTCCTGATTTTGCCCGGGTTAACAAATCTAATCAAGGATCTCATAGTCAACAAGATCCACCTGCTTCCAATCACTACAGAAATAAAGAACTCTATTGATGGCTGTAAAACATGACAGCAGTTCAGAGTAAAAATCCTAAAAAAAACTAAATCTCTGTTCGAACATAAACATCCAACTGAAGACGAAAGCATATTTATTTTTTTAATAAACAAAAGCAAAGCAAACCTGGTAAGTGCAAGAGGCAGGGAACTTTACCCCCTGTAAATCTTGATGCCAGGTTTAAATTTTGACATTCCGAACTTGGATGAAAAAGGTAGAAGCCGTAGAAAATTACAGCACAGAAGAAGATCATTCAGCCCATCATTCCAGCTGAATAAAATAGCTACCCATTCTTATCCCTCTTTCGAGCACTTGCTCTGTAGCTTTGCAGGCTAACAGCTTCAGTGATAGATTTAGGTCCATTTTAAATGAATTGAAGGCTTTCACCTTCACCACCAAATTCAACACTAAGTCCGAGACTGCCACCACCCTCTGAGTGAAATAGTTTTTGCTTATGTCCTTTCTACTCATTTTACCAATCACCCTAAATCTGGCAATTGACCTGTCCACAAGGGAAAACATCTTCCCTTTCCACTCTATCCAAACTCTTCATTATTTTGTAGATTTCAATGAAGGGTCACTCATCAGCCTTTTCTATTTGAAGGAAAACAGCCCTAACCTATGTAATTCTTCCTCTTACCTGCAATTTTCAAGCCATTGAGTCAAAGAGTCATAGAAACATGCAGCATGAGAACAGGTCCTTCAGCCCAACTCGTCCATACTTGACCAGGTTTCCTAAACTGAACTAGTCCTTTTACCTGCATTTGGCCCATATCCCTCCAACATTTCCTATCCACGTAATTGTCCAAATGTCTTTTGAATATTGTAATTGTACCTGCCTTTACCACTTCCTCTGGCAGTTCATTCCATATACATACCACCCTCTGTGTGAAGAAGTTGCCCCTCAGCGCCCTTTTAAATCTTTCCCCTCTCACCTTAAACCTTTGCCCTCTAGTTTTGGACTCCCCTATCTTGAGTAAAAGATCATTCTACTCATCCTATCCATGCGCCTCATGATTTTATAAACCTCTGTAAGGTCACCCCTCAACCTCCTATGCTCCAGGGAAAAAGTCCCAGCCTATCCGGCCTCTCTTTGTAACTCAAACTGTCCAGACAAATTAGCTTTGTTGTAAATCATTCTTGCACCCTGTTCAGTTTAATAACATTCTTCCTATAGCAGGGCGACCAAAATTGTACACAGTACTCAAAATGTGGCCTTACCAGTATATTGTACAGCAGTATCATGGTGGCCCAACTCCTGCACTCAATGCTCTGACCAATAAAGGCGAGCATGCCAAACTTTTTCTTCACTGCCCAATCCACTTGTGAGACCATGTTCAAGAAACTATGTACCTGCATCCCGAGATCTCTCTGTTTGACAACTCTCCCAGGGCCCTACCATTAATTGTGTAAATCCTGCGCTGATTTGTCTGACCAAATGGCAACACCTCGCATTTATTTATATTAAACTTCATCTGTCACTCCTCAGCCCAGTGGCCTACTTGATCAAGATCCCATTGTACTGTCAGATAACCTTCTTCACTTTCCACTATACCAGCAATTTTGGTGTCATACACAAACTTACTAACCATGCCCCCTTTATTTTCATTCAAATAATTTACATAACTGATGAACAACAGTGAACCCAGCACTTTGATCCTTGTAGCACATGACTGGTCATGGGTCTCCTTCTACCACCACCCTCTGTTTCCTTTCTTCAGTCCAATTTTGTATCCAATTGGCTGGCTCTCCCCAGATCCCATGTGATTCTAACCTTACTAATCAGTCTATCATGCAGAAACTTATCTAACCATGTAGACAATGACTAATGCTTTGCCTTCATCTGTCTTCTTGGTTACCTCTTCAAAAAACTCAATCAAATTTGTGCGAGATCTGGCAACATTGTTGTGAATAATAGGTCATAAACAATAATGTACATTTATTGTACATAATAAAGAAACTACAATGCAACATAAAGAAGATACAATTAATTAGTTATATTTATTAAAAAGCTGGACACTGATCGAATGGGTTAAACAATAGAGCAGTTTTCCAATGTTTATTTCCTTTTGTTTTAACATTCAGCTGTGGGACATGGGCGATGCTGGCTGGAAAGCATTTATTTCCCATGCCCATTTGCCCTTGAGAAGGTGCTGGTGAGCTGCAGGTTGACCCACAATACCCTTTGGGAAGGAATTCCAGCATTATGACCCAGTGACAGTGAAGGAATGTCAATATATTTCCAAGTCAGGATGATGTGTGGCTCAGAGGGGAATTTGCATGTGGTAGTGTTCCCAAGTATCTGCTGCCCTTGTCTTTCTAAATGGAAATGGTCATGGGCTTGTAAAGAGTTGTCTAAGGATCTTTTGTAAATTTCTGGATTGCAATCTCTAGATAGTAACTAGGCTACAATTAAGCATCAGGAGATGCAGGGAGTGGATATTTATGGATGAGCTGCCAGTCAGGTGGTCTAAATGGTGTCAAGCTTCTTGAGTATTGTGGGAGTTGCATCCATCCAGGCAAGTGAGGAGTATTCCATCACACTCCTGACTTGTACCTTGTCGATGGTGGAGAAGCTTTCGGGAATCAGGAGGTAAGCGGCTTGAGGTAGTATTCATAGTGTTTGACCTGGTCTTATAGCCACTGTGTTTATATGGTGAGTCCAGTGAGTTCTGCCCAATGGTAACCACCGAGACGTTGATAATGGGGGATTCAATGATTCTGATGTAATTGAATGTCAATGGATGGTGGTTAGATTGTTTTTTACTGAAGATAATCATTGCCTAGCAGTTGTGTGGCATGAATATTATTTATCAGCCCAACCCTGGGTATTGTCTAGATTTTGTTCCATTTGAACATGGACTGCATCTGTACCTGAATATTTGGTTCTGAACATTGTGCAATCATCAATGATATTGTCTGTAAAGTATGATTCAGTGAGTATAACTATGTTGGGCTGTTGCTTGATCAATCTGTGAGACAGCTTTCCTAATTTTGGAATGAGATCCCAGAGGTTAGTAAGGCGGACTTTGCAGGGTTGAGAGCATGGTGTTTACCACTGACATTTCCAGTGCTCTATTTGATGGTAGGTGGTTTGTCCAGTTTCATTTCTTTTCTTTTTTCCTTCCTAACAATTGATGTAATTGATTGATGTGCGAGACTATTTCAGAGGCAGTAAAAACTCAAATACACTGTATCTGGAGCTACATACAGACCAGACCAATTAAGGAAAGCAGTTTACTTCCTTAAAGGGCATTAGTGAATCTGATGGGCATGTATAGCAATTGACAGTGGTTTCATGGTCAGCATTAGATTTTTACTGAATCCAAATTCCACCACCTACCATGATGGGATTTGCACCAAGGCCTCTAGGAACAATACTCTAGGTTACAAGCCCAGTGACAATAACATTGGCACCCCAGCTCAACTCCAACTCCAATTTAACTAGTCTTTAAGTACTGTTTATACAAACCAACGAGAAGGTTCCTTTCATAAATATTCATTGTCTCTCGCCCTTAGGTCCCTTTTAAATCTTAAAGCTATACCCTCTAATTTTGGACTCCCCTATCCTGGGAAAAAGACCTTGCCTGTTCGCCCTAACTATGCCCCTCATTTCGTTTGTAAGCAGGTAAGATTTATTATTAAATTAGATGCTTTACTTGAAAATACAAACTTTCTGCTTTTCAATGTACCTTCTGAGATCAAGAGCCCGAGATACAGCAGACTTACACTGTTATATTAGGTCCCTTTTGAATTTAGCAGCAAGGCCCCAAATGCACTGATCCTCTAGACCACACCATTTCACCTTGATTTTCCTTTACACTATCAGATATAATCCGTGTCATCTGAGAGCCTGTAGGCAATTGGCAGCATTTGGTGATCTCCCTGCAGAGATTCACAAGATTAAAGAATTTCAGCTGGAGAGAAGACATGAGAAGAAATCTGTTGCGCCAAATGTGATTAGCTTTGCTGTCAGCGCAAATAAATATGCTACTAAACATAAGGGACGAGATGATGATTGTGTAAAAGGAAATCCAACAAAGATTCACCAAATTATTCTTCGGATGGAGGGATTGTCCACCAAAGAAAAGTTAGATAGACTGGGCCTACATTCTCTAGAGTTCAGAAGAATCAGGTTGATCTCATTGATAGATGCAAAACTCTTCCAGGAAGGATGTATTAGCTGGCTGGGCTGTAGGTCTACAATCAAGGAAAGCCCTCTCAGTATACGGGCCAAGCCATTTAAGAGTAATTTCTTCACTCAGAAGGTGATGAATCTTTGGAATTCTCTGGCTCACTGGGTCATGGAGCATGCTGAAGATTGATATTGATAGAATTCTACATTTTTAAAAGCATCAAGGGAATCAGGGATTGTGTAGGAAAATGGTGTTATAGAATTCCTTTAGCATGGAAGCAGGCCATTCAGCCCACTGAATCCACACCAACCTTCTGAACAGCATCCTACCCAGAGCCACCTCACTGCCCTTTTCCTGCATTTCCCATCGCCAATCCAACCTAACTTACACATCTTTGGATTGTGGGAGGAAACCAGAGCCCCTGGCAGAAACTCTTGCAGACACAAGGAGAACATGCAAACTCCACACGGACAATCAGCTAAAGGTAGAATTGAACATGAGTGCCTCATGCTGTGAGGCAGCAGTGCTAACACCACACTACCCATGCTGTATTGTAGGAGAAAATCAGCCATGGTCTTATTGAATCAGAGATAGTAGGAACTGCAGTTGCTGGAGAATCCGAGACAACAAGGTGCAGGGCTGGATGAACACAGCAGGCCAAGCAGCATCATAGGAGCAGAGAGGCTGACACCACCCCAAGGCCTCCTACCCTCCCTCGACCTCTTCATCTCCAACTGCCGTCGAGACATCAATCGCCTCAACCTCTCCACCTCCCTCACCCACTCCAACCTCTCCCCCGCAGAACGTGCAGCCCTCCGCTCCCTCCGCTCCAATCCCAACCTCACCATAAAACCTGCGGACAAGGGAGGCGCAGTTGTAGTATGGCACACCGACCTCTACATCACCGAGGCCAGACGCCAACTCTCCGACACCTCCTCCTACTGCCCCCTTGATCATGACCCCACCCCTGAGCACCAAACCATCATCTCCCAAACCATCCACAACCTCATCACCTCAGGTGACCTCCCATCTACGGCCTCCAACCTCATCGTTCCTCAACCTCGCACTGCCCGCTTCTATCTCCTTCCCAAAATCCACAAACCTGAATGCCCTGGTCGACCCATTGTCTCCGCCTGCTCCTGCCCCACCGAACTGATCTCCAACTATCTAGACTCCATTTTCTCCCCCTTGGTCCAGGAACTCCCTACCTATGTCCGTGACACCACCCACGCCCTCCACCTCCTCCAGAACTTCCAATTCCCCGGTCCCCAACACCTCATCTTTACCATGGACGTCCAGTCCCTCTACACCTGCATTCCCCATGCAGATGGCCTTAAGGCCCTCCGCTTCTTCCTGTCCCGCACGCCCGACCAGTCCCCCTCCACTGATACCCTCATCCGCTTAGCCGAACTCGTCCTCACACTCAACAACTTCTCTTTCAATTCCTCCCACTTCCCACAGACAAAGGGGGTAGCCATGGGTACCTTCATGGGCCCAAGCTACGCATGCCTCTTTGTAGGTTATGTGGAACAATCCCTCTTCCGTACCTACACCAGCCCTAAACCCCACCTCTTCCTCCGTTACATTGATGACTGTATCGGCGCCGCCTCGTGCTCCCACGAGGAGCTCGAACAGTTCATCCACTTCAGTAACACCTTCCACCCCAACCTTAAGTTTACCTGGACCATCTCTAACACCTCTCTCCCCTTCCTGGACCTCTCTGTCTCCATATCGGGCAACCACCTAGAAACCGATATTCATTTCAAGCCCACCGACTCCCACAGCTACCTAGAATACTCCTCCTCCCACCCACCTTCCTGCAAAAATGCTATCCCCTATTCCCAATTCCTTCGCCTCCGCCGCATCTGCTCCCAGGATGAGGCATTCCACTCCCGTACATCTCAGTTGTCCTCGTTTTTCAAGGACCGTAACTTCCCCTCCTCGGTGGTCGAGAACGCCCTCAACCGTGTCTCCCACATCTCCCGCACCTCATCCCTCACACCCCGTCCACGCAATAAGAACCAAAAAAGAATCCCCCTCATCCTCACGTACCACCCCACCAACCTCCGAATCCAACGCATCATCCACTGACACTTCCGCCATCTGCAATCCGACCCCACCACCAAAGACATCTTTCCCTCCCCACCATTATCGGCTTTCCGGAGGGACAACTCTCTCCGTGACTCCCTTGTCCGCTCCACACTCCCCTCCAGCCCCACCACACCCGGCACTTTTCCCTGCAACCGCAGGAAGTGCTACACCTGCCCCCATACCTCCTCCCTCACCCCCATCCCAGGCCCCAAGAAGACTTTCCACATCAAGCAGATGTTCACCTGCACATCTGCCAATGTGGTATACTGCATCCGCTGTACCCGGTGTGGCTTCCTCTACATCGGGGAAACCAAGCGGAGACTCGGCGACCGCTTTGCAGAACACCTACGCTCGGTTCGCAACAAACAACTGCACCTCCCAGTCGCGAACCATTTCAACTCCCCCTCCCATTCCTCAGATGACATGTCCACCCTGGGCCTCCTGCAATGCCACAACGATGCCACCTGAAGGTTGCAGGAACAGGAACTCATATTCCGCTTGGGAACCCTGCAGCCCAATGGTATCAATGTGGATTTCACAAGTTTCAAAATCTCCCCTCCCCCTACCGCATCCCAAAACCAGTCCAGCTCGTCCCTGCCTCCCTAACCTGTTCTTCCTCCCACCTATCCCCTCTTCCCACCTCAAGCTGCACCTCCATCTCCTACCGACCAACCTCATCCCGCCTCCTTGACCTGTCCGTCCTCCCTGGACTGACCTATCCCCTTCCTAACTCTCTACCTACACTCACCTTTACTGGCTCCATCCCCGCCTCTTCGACCTGTTTGTTTCCTCTCCACCTATCCTCTCCTCTATCCCTCTTCTATCCGCCTCCCACTCTCTCCCTATTTATTTCAAAACCCCCTTCCCCTCCCCCTTTTCTGATGAAGGGTCTAGGCCCGAAACGTCAGCCTCTCTGCTCCTATGATGCTGCTTGGCCTGCTGTGTTCATCCAGCCCTGCACCTTGTTGTCATGGTCTTATTGAAGGCTGGCGCATTGTATGAAGGGCTGGATGACTCACTCATGTTTCTGTTTGTTATGTCTTAATCAACAATAGGTAGGATGTGCTGATTGGGTTAATGGACGTAAGGGGAATGAAGGATCATGTGGAGCATAATTACAAGTATAGGCCAATTGGGCTGAATGGCCTATTTCTGCATTGTAAGTTTTATACAGTTCTACGTAACTGGAAGAAAACTAATGGAGGCAAAGTTTAATTTCACGAGTAAGCGAGGCAGCAAAATATTTTTATTGTGAGCCAATTTAGCGTGCACTGAAAAAAAAAGACTCAAACAGGTTGATTTCTTCCCCAAATGTTAATCTTGAGCTGGGTTTCTCTTCAATATTCTGATTCTTGCACACATTTGTCTGAGCTTGGAACTATGTGGGTCTGAAAGCTTACAACTTTATTGTGAATGGTTCATTGGGGCTTGCAGTACCTAGGGCACTTGATAGAGCTTTTTGAAGAGGTAACTGAGAGGGTTGATGAGGGCAAGTAGTGTTGCAGTGTAATGAACTTGCAAAGGACATTCAATCCAGTGTCACACAATGGACTGGTGAGGAAATCTATAGGTTATGGAATAAAAAGGACAGTATCAATGTGGAGGCAAAACTGGCTGGGAGGTCGCAAACAGAGAGGAATGGTCAATGGTTATTTTTCAGACTGGAGGAAGGTTTCTAGGGGAATTCCACAGGGCTTAGTATCAGGACTTTTGCTTTCCTGTTATATATAAATGGTCAGGATCTTGGTGTTCGGGGAACAATTTCAAACTTTGCAGACAGCACAAAACTTGGAAGAATCATAAACTATAAGGAGGAGGGTGTGGAACTTCATAAGAACATAGACACATTGGTGGAGTCAGCGGGTAGGTGACGGGTGAAGTTTAACCTGGAGAAGCGTGAGCTGATACACTTTGGCACAAAGTACAAAGAGAGACGGTATAAAGAAAAGGGTACTTTTCAAAAAGATGCACGGGAGCAGACAGACTTGAGTGTAAGTATACACAAGTCCTTAAAATTGTGGGACAGATCGAAAGACTTGTAAACAAAGTATACAATATTCTAAGCATCATGAACAGGGTCATAGTGTTGGGAATTTATGACAAACATGTATAAGACACTACTTAGCTATCAGCTGGATTCTGTGTACAGCTCTGGGTACCACACTATAGGTAAAGGTCAAGTCACCATAGTCCTCCCTGGCATAGGCTGCTCTCTCATTAGAGAGACACAGTCAGTGATTGTTTAACCTGAGAGGGACCATGCCTCAGGCAAGATTGAGAAGGTAAGCCATTTATGGTAACTGCAGAAGGTGTGGGAATTGAACTGTTACTATCACATTATATGCAAACCAGCCATCCAGCCAACTGAGCTCGCCTACTCCAATGGGAGGGTGTGAATGCATTGGAGCAAGTGCAGAAGAGATTCTTAAGAATGGCTCCAAAGATAAGGTACATCAGCTTTGAGGATAGATTGAAGAAGTTGGGACTATTTCCCTTGGACAAGAGAAGATGAAGAGGAGATTTGGGAGAAGTTTCCAAAGTCATAAGGGGTCTTGGCAGGGGAGATAGGAAGAAACTTATGAACTGATCGAGAAAGAGATTGGCGCAGTTTAAAAATGCTCTGTAAAAGAAGCAGATTCAAGGTGAGGAAAAATCTTTTCGCACAGTAAGTTGTTAGGGTATGGAATTCACTGCCTGAAAACATGATGGAGGCAGCATTGAAGAGGGTATTGGATGACTATTTACAGAAACAATGCAAAGTGTTGCGGGAAGAGGCAGGAGTTTAGCACTGCGTTAAGATGCTCAGGGAGCTAGTGAGGACATGATGGACCAAATGACCTCCTTCTGCAACGTAACAGTTCTATGATTCTGGGAACTCGACCAGCTTAAGTCTGTGATGCTGGCTACAATATCATTCTGTGTATATTTCTAATAAATACTATTTGAAGAAACAGCTTTTGGTTTTACCTCAGCTTATCTGAGCAGATGAGGATATACCAAAATAACCCTGATGGACTTTAGAGGAGCAAAGGCACATTTCCCTCATCTACCTATTCTATGCTGGATTTGATACATTTGTGATTTGCATTGCAAAGATGTGAAAGTGACAAGGCTGGAAGGATTGTTGGTTTTTGCTGGAGGAAGAATATACTGAGGTCTCTGTGACCATCAATGTAAGGAAGTTGCATTTAAAATAATATTCAAAATACATTCTGGTCATCCTTCAGCAAGGCTCTCCTTTGTATCCCATTCTTTGTTAGATCCGTTCTGATGAAGAGTCACTGGACTTGAAACATTAACTCTGCTTTCTTCCCACAGATGCTGCCAGACTTGCTGAGTTTCACCAATAATTTCTATTGCTGTGGCATAATTTTAGGGTAATGGCAGAAGGTTTAGAGGGGCTGTGAGGAAAAGGTTTTTCACCCAGAGGGTAGTGGGAGTCTGGAACTCACTGCCTGTAAAGGGTGGTATACGCAGAAACCTTCATAACATTTAAGAAGTATTTAGCTGTGTACTTGCAATGCCAAAGGCACATTAGACTATGGCTAAGTGCTAAAAAATGGGATTAGAATAATTAGGTGGTTGTATTTGACTAAAGTGGACACGATGGGCCGAAGGGCCTTTTTCTGTATGGTAGATCTCTATGACCTTAAGGCTCCTTCAATCTCTCGATTAGCCCCAAACCCCTGGCTCCCTTCCTTACAAGCCTCTTGCAAATTATATCTTCATCAAAATGCTTCAACCTTCTTCATTCACACACGAGCATGGGCTAGAGTTTCCTACCCTATAGGGATGGGGTGGGGGTTTCAGGCAGTCAATACAAGGGAAGACAGCATGGGGTGGGAATGTAAAATGCTGCTGCAGAAGCTTCCCAAGGGCAGGCAGGGAACCAGATCAATTAATACAATAAGAGCCCAGTTAAGGTGGACTTTGCAGCCTTGCTGGAATTAAGCTGCATTGGAGACAGTGCAGAGAAGATTTCTGAGGATGGTTCCGTCAATGAAGGACTTGACTTATGAGGATTGACTGGAGAAGCTGCAGGGACTTCCTTGGAGAAGAGAAAATCATCCGGCAACCTGATGCTCAACATCATGAGGGTCTAGAGAGAAGGGATCGCAAGAAACTGTTCACATTTTGTGATACAGTCAAGAACCCGAGGATTCTGATTTAAAGCAATTGACAAAAGAACCAGAGAAGAAATGAAACATCAAAAGATTTTAGGTGAGAGTTTCTGATCTGGAATGCACTGCCTGGAAGAGTTATTTTTTAATTTATTCACATGTGGGCATCACTGGCTGGGCCAGCGTTTATTGCCAATCCCTAGTTGCCCTTGAGAAGACGGTGGTGAGCTGCCTTCTTGAACCGCTGCAGTCCACCTGCTGTAGGTTGACCTACAATGCCACTGGGGAGGAAATTACAGGAATTTCAACCAGTGGCAGTGAAGGAACGGCGATATATTTCCAAGTCAGGATGGTAAGTGACTTGGAAGGGAGCTTGAAAGATCCAATTGTGATTTTTGAAAGAAAATTGGATAATTATCTAAAGATGAAAAGCAGATACAGTGCTGTGGGGAATAGATGAGATAGCTGCAAGAGGTGTAATGTTCTCATAGAGAGCTAGCATGGACAAAATAGGCTGAACGGCCACTTGGACGCTTTAACTAAGCTTTAATTCATTATCAGTGATAGTTTTAGGCTTCCTTTCCTCAAGAGCATTGGGGCATCAATTAATGATAGTTTTATTTAGCGTTTGAATCTGCCCAGGATTTTGCTTTATTCAAATTTGCTCCTTATCTCTTAATAGAGGAATGGTAGTGATGTCTTATAATGGAACGGAATTTGACTCAAATGCATAGCTTACTTTGTTGTGTAAGTGAAAGAAAGAAAAAATAAGGTATCTCAGCTCCATTAGAGTTAATTAATGGTATTTTTCAAATTATAGAAGAAGGTAATAAAATCTGTAATAGAATTTAAACTGCCGTGTGATTACTGCACATTTGTATCGAAAACTATTAATATTCATTTAACAGTGTGTTCATGCATTAGCCTCCATTCCTAGCTTTATCTACTGGTATTCATTCATGCAATTACCTTCTTGTTGCCATTTTGGAACCATAGATGTCAGGCCATTCAATTATACTGTACTGCACGTCTGTTTGCCTCCCTCAATTCGCTTAACTCACCCTTAGCTCTTAAAAAAGATTGTTCTCAGCTCTCTCTCTGCCCGCCTTGTATTGTCAGATCGCTATTTCAGCAATGTGTTAGTTTTTAAAACTCATTCTGGGTCCCTTCTGCTGCATTGTTTATAAAGGGGTCATTAAAAAATTTCTCTCAAAGCATGATGGACGTTTGCAATATCACATTTCTCGTCCATCTCTGAATAACTAGAGACAGTGGACCATGGGCCACCTTCGAAGGACATTATGAGGGGTAGAGACACAGGAAGGTCAGGCCAAACTTTCCTTTCCTTAAGACCATTGGTGTATCAATTGTATTCCATGGCAATCCAGCAGTTTTGACTTGTTTTTTAAGCTTTTTTTTACTGGTGCTTAAAATTACCCAATTTATTGCATTTAACTTTGAAAATTGTATCAATTAATTTTCTTATGAGCATAGGAACATTTTGCCTATTGCACCATTCAATACAATCATGGTCGATCTGTTTGTGGCCTCTTAACTCACATCCACCTACAACTGATAACCTTCCTTTTTAATATCATTTGCACCAATTTTGTGAGAAATTGCCTTTTTCACCAGAAGACTGATTTGGCCATGCCTTTTTTGTTTGGTGAAGTATTATGAAGATGAATAACATGATTAAATCAAGGGCATTGGGTTACAAAGTAATACCCCGATGTATCAAGACATTGGGTCGCATGGTGGCTCAGTGGTTAGCACTGCTGCCTCACAGCACCAAGTACCCAGGTTCAATTCCAGACTCAGGCGACTGTCTGTCTGTGTGGAGTTTGCACATTCTCTCTGTGTCTGGGCGCGGTTTCCTCCTGGTGCTCCGGTTTCCTCCCACATTCCAAAGATGTGCATGCTCGGTGGATTGGCCATGCTAAATTGCCCATAGTGTTCAGGGATGTTAGGTTAGGTGGGTTAGACATGGGAAATGCAAGGGTTTGGGCGGGATGCTCTTTGGAGGGGCAGTGTTGACTTGTTGGGCCAAATGGCCTGTTTCCACACTGTAGGGATTCTATGTGCAGGCACCATCAGCAGTACTCCATTGAGATTGGGTGCTCACCTTGGAAAAGATCAAGGGGTATCATTTTTATAGACCAGTTGTCAGGTGTTAAATTCTCAGGATAGATTTTATGAACTTTGCGCTCTGAGTTTAGGAAGTTTTAAAAGTTGAACTGGTTGAGTTTTTGAAAATGATACCAGGATTCAGTATTTAAGCAAACATTCCCCCTAGATGGAGAGAATCTGGAGCAGGGGCACATTTTAAAATCAGAGTGGTTTCCTTAGGCAATAAATGCTGCCTAGCCAGTGACACCCTCATCCTGTGAATGATTAAAAGGAAAAAAAAGGAATCAAAAACATTGTTCCGAGTAAGGTTTCGCTCGATCCAAAACATTAACTCTGATTTCTCTCCACGCATGCTGCCAGATCTGCTGAGTTTTTCCAGCAATCTCTATTTTTGATTTTTTCACAGGACGGTCTGAGGAAATGTGGCACTGTAAACCTTGCATTTTGGGGCAATTTAAGTTTTGATATCTCTAGCAAAATTTTTTGATCAGTAAGAACAACACAGTGAAATAGAATTGGGGTACAAGATAGCTATAATGAATTTTAATTGCACAATAAGCCTCAAGGGCTTGAATGGCTTATTTCTGTTCCTTTTTTCACCTGTTTTGATGAATAAATAATTTCTGTTTGTAGATCTGGTAGATACCATGAGTATCCTCGGCTAGGGAGGAGAAAGTTGACTTGGCTGACTTCTGAAGAGTCATACCAGACTGGAAAAGTTAACTCTGTTTCTCTCTTTCCACAGCTCCTGCCAGACCAACTGAGTTTCTCCAGTATTTATTTCAGATTTCCAGCATCTGTTGCTTTCAGTTGACTGCCTTCTTATTGTGTTACCCATCAAGTGAAAGTATGTGTGCAACAAGTATTGAGAATAGAGAAACATGTGTTGACGAGTCGTTAATTCTCTTAAAAATGTTGCATTTCCTTGTAATGACTGGTGAAAATCTTCCATTGGAACATTTGCCCTTGAAAAGTTAATTACTCCACCCCTGCCCCAAAGCATCTCAAGACCTCAATTGCCAACTAAAAGTTATCGTATGTAACCTTTGACTTCCTTGTTAGTCAAGAACTGACAACCTGTGCCGTTAAGGCATTAAATGAACTTGCGTCCACCATTCTTTCTGGGAAAGAGAATTTGAAGGATTCTCAATTCTTCTCATCATGATCTCAAATGGAAGACCATTGATTTTTAAAGTCTGTTATAAACAAATGACACCCACATCCCCCACAGAGGAATTTTTAAAAGAGCACTTGCTGAATGTATGTTTTCCACACATACATAGCGCACATTGTGAGTGCACCTTCCTGGGCCATTGGGTCCTGGTGTGCGATTTGAACCAAGAACTCTGACCCTGGTTGTCCCCTTGCCCACCTCCATTTTAAGGTTATTTTTCATTCCTTCTAAGAACTAAACCTCCCTATTCCCAAAAACATTGCACTCATGAGGAAGAGAAGGATATGGACCAATGGCAGATAGAAGGGTTTAGCTTAACTTGGCATCATTTTCGGCACAACATAGTGGGCCGAAGGGCCTGTTCCTGTGCTGTATTCTTCTATGTTCTATATTAGGGTAACGTGGCCAGTCTCATGGAGCATTCATTGCCCTGATTCCTCCAATAACTGCACCGGTCTTGTGGGAGGTAAATCACTGTCTCTGTTTTATTCCACACCAATGGAAATGGGTGCTTCTTTGAGCATGGTTACCCCTATGTCTGTCTCCCTATGTATTTTCCAAAGCATTTGCAAAGGCTTAAATGCTGAGGATAGATTTTATGAACTTTGGGCTCTGAGTTTCAAATGCCTGATCACCTTGGTATGGTGCCCTCTCATTCATGTTACAATGTCCAGGGAAATTGCTCAGTGAACAGCTACATCAGGCTCCAATTTCATGGCAGTAAATGGCTGCTGACCACAATAAGTAACTGCAATGCTCCTTTGCACTGTCACATTCTTTCCTCATTATAGCCCGGCACTGAAGTTAAGTTAAACTCATTGGGTAGTAATTTCTGCTTGATGGAATAGGTGTTATTTCTAGACTGTTCAATCCCATTATAAAGAATACTTTTCCACATCCATGACATTGATTGAATCATAGGCTACAATGCAATGAGACCAGTCTTTTTAAAAGCAATCCAGTCTGTTCCCCTGCACAGCTCGTCCCCATATCACCACAAATTTTCTCCTTATCACTCACTTCTGCCTCACTCTAGTCGATCTGTTGGTGAAATCTGGAATTGATAAATTCCAGACTCTAAGGTGGATTTGTACTTGTTTTCCCACTCTCCACAATGACAGCCTATTTCCTATCAAAACTGCAAGCTTCTCTCACTCACTCATTACCTGGATTCTCATTGATCTACATTGTTGCCTGAGCCTTCAACACCTTAAAATTAAAACCGTCATACTAGCATTTAAATACCTTCATACATTCATCAACACCAAACTCCAACCAAGTGAAGAAATGTTTCCCAATATATACGTAAACTCCTTCAACCATCCTCCCAAATGCTCCACAGCTCTGACTCTAGTCTCTTGTATAATTACATTCCCTTCAATCCATCATTGTTGGCCAGATATGCTGTCACCCACAATCCCAAATTCCCTCTGTAAATCGCTCTAGCTTTCTATTTTGCTCCTTAAGATTGCCCTACAAACCCAACTCTTTGACTGAGCATTTTGTTTCCATTCTTCTTAGCTCTTTGCGTGGCTCAGAATTCCTTTTTAAAAGAATTATACACTATACAAAGTTCATTGGAGTGTTGTTTTCCTTCATGTTGCACCCATGCAAGTTGTTGTTGTCAGTAGCATCCCGAACAATAAACAAGCAGTGGCTCATTTACTGGAATAGATGTGGAAAGGTTGTTTCCTCTTGCTGCAGAGTCTAGGATCAAAGGGTATAATCTCCGATTAAGTGGGTTGCCCATTAAAGTCATAGATGAGGAGGAATTTTTTCTCTCTCCAAGGGCTGTGAATTTGCAGAATTCTTTACCACTGAGGCTTGTGGAGACTGTGCTGTCAAATATATTCACGGCTAGGAGAGACAGATATTTAATCAGTAAGGGAAGCGAGGGTTTTAGGAACAGCGGGAAAGTGGAGCCATGATCTCATTGAATGACAGAGCAGATTCGATGGGCTGAATGGCCTACTTCTGTTCCTAGGTCTTATGGTTAGCATTGACTCTAAACAGAAACAGATTAGCCATTTATAAACTAGCTACATGAGCAGCCGAGAAGCTAAGAATTCTGTGGCACGTAGCCCATTTTCTAACTCCCCAACGCCAGTCCACAATCTATAGGGAACAAGTCAGGATTCTGATGAGATGCCTACCATGTGTTTAGATGGCTGAAGCTCCAACAATGCTCAAGTAGCTCCACATCATGCAAGCCAAAGTCAGACACTTTATGGCACATGTAAATGTGCATGCAAACAGACAACCTTGAAAATTAGGAACTGAAGTAGACCATTCAGTCCCTTGTGCCTGCTGCACCATTCAATAAGATGGTGGCTGATCTGATTGCAACCTCAAATCCATATTCCTGCAATAACATTTCACCTCCTTGCTTCATAAGAATTTATCCACCTTTGCCCTAAAGGTACTCAAGGACTCTGCTTCCACCCTATTTTCAGCCAAAGAGTTCCAAAGGCATATATTCAGGTGAATAGCCAAGGTCTTTTCTCAAGGGCAGGGGAGTTGAAAACTAAAAGGCATAATTTTAAGGTGAGAGAAGAAAGACTTAAAAGGGATCGGAGGGGGAACTTCTTCACACACAGAGGCTGATTCCTATGGGGAATGAACTGCCAGAGGAAGTGGTAGATGCAGGTCCACTTACGACATTTAAAAGACATTTGGATAGGTACATGATTAGGAAAGGTTTAGAGGGATATGGGCCAAATGCAGGCAAATGGGATTAGTTTAGTTTGGAAAACTTGGTTGGCATGGACATGTTAGACCAAAGGGTCTGTTTCTGTGCTAGAAATTAGGCACAATTACTAACTAATCAATTTATGGTTTTCCTGTGATGTCTTCATTTTGTGCTGGGCCTGATCCTGGGCTTCAATTTATCATGCAAAAAGACTTTACAAACTATCAGCCAAAAAACGCCAGTAAAAAGGACCTCCTCCCCTCTGCACCAGATTCCTACATTGCCTCCAAATTCTCGAATTAGATACTCACTTGGGCTGTGTCTCACTCTGGATGGGATGTCTCCTACCATAGGAATGGCTCTGACCTGTTTTTGTCACAGTGATAGTCTAATTGGGAGGATGTTCCTGATGGTGGGTGTGTCCAGAACCAGGGGTCACAGTATGGGGATTCAGGATAGACCATTAGGATGGAGATGAGGAGATATTTCTTCACCCAAAGAATGGTGATTCTGTGGAATTCATTACCACAAGAAATAGTAGATGCCAAAACATTGAATGTATTCAAGAGGTGACTAGATATAGCACATGGGTGAATGGGATCAAAGGTTCTAGGGAGGAAGCAGGATTAGGCTATTGAGTTGGACGATCAGCCATGATCATGAAGAATGGCGGAGAAGGCTCGAAGGGCCGAATGGTCTCCTCCTGCTCCTATCTTCTATGTTTCTGTGTCATTCGATTTTAATCAATGGTGAGCATTAAGATGTTGCGGAGTTGTAAGAATTTGATGATCACAATGCCATTATGCATCAATTATTAGACTTTTGGAAATCGGCACTAGCATCATCTAAATGCTATGCTTTGGGTTTAAAAAATGCATTTCTTTGAATTGGCTTTATCCGTGACTATTTTATACACATGGCCCTTGGTTTTGGTCTCTTGTGGAAAATACCACAAAAATTTAGTTAGCAATGTATTTGATAAAAAAATGTTTTGCAGCAGAGCATTCAAAAATGTATTGCAGTGGGACCCGGTATTTCTTGACTGAAGAGAATTAAACGAGTGGTAGTACTGGGGAACTGGCTGGTTAAGGAGGCAGACGCTGTCGAACAAAGTTCCCCCAGTGACCCAATCTAGTTTCAGGTAACAGCAGTGCACTGAATATTTATTTCCCAACATATAACAGAGAAAGAATTGGAATACACTGAGGAACGTTAGACTACCGTCATTTACTTCAAACAGGGCATTGGATTTGATCTGCAGGCAACACACAATGGGAGCTCCTTGCTTATTGTTATATTTCAAGAGGAGGATCAGACAAATTCAATGATTTGAAGTGAAACCCAACAGGGACACGTCCTTTCTGTAATGCTGTTTATCACAACCGTCTAATCCGGCATTAACATCCAGCTAAGTAAGCAACAGTAATGGGTGGCGATAGAAGCCTTTTGTCCTGTTAGTGCTGCATTGTACTGAGGCCATAACTACAGAGAGATGGAATGTATATAAGTGAACAAGGCCATGCGGCCCTCCTGCTCTGTGCTGACATTAAGCCTGTAAATCTAACTCCAGCAGCACTTCCTGGTATGCAGCGCTTGGAGATGAATGTTTTGTCTGTCTTGAATTGCCTGGGCAAATTAAATTTCCTTTATTGCTTCCTTTACAAAAGGCAGCTCCGGGGGACTTTGGCAATGGAAACACAGAGCGACATCTGTGCAATTAGCGGGGATGCTAAAGATGAAAGAAAGATCATCTCTCCAACAACAGACTCAAAAGGTAGAAATTTTCAACAGCAAGGGGCAAAGAAACATCTCAAAAAAAAATCACAGGAGAATTAAGCTCTGAGTAACTCCATGACAAAATGATGCAGATTATTTCCACCTTCTCTCCAGGGTGTGGTGCTTGCCAGACGTCACCCCCAAATGGTAATGTGATCCCATTTTAATGTTGAATGTGATGCCATCATCCCACTGTTGTGGGTGAGGGTAGGGTTTGGGGGGCGCTGTTGCTGAGGGGATTGTTGGGTGGAGTTTCAGAGTCATCTGTGGGGTCAGGGGAGGGTTTTTGCTGAGAGGTTTATTGAAGAGTCAGAGAGGAATGCAGAAATTTGGAATACAAAGGTGTAGCAGCTGGTGTGATGTGGGGCTGAGGTTAAAAATCAGATCAACCATGATTTTATCGCGTGATAGAATAGGCTCAAAGGGCTGAGTGGCTTGCTTTTATTCCTTGCTTATATGTTCATTGTGCTCATATGATAGCGTTGAAACCATTCATCTTCCAGTAAGACTGGAGCTCAGAATGCTCATGATGTTTTGTTCATCTAAGTTCACAATAAATTATATATTGTAGTTGCGGAGAACAAGCCTGGAGTCAGAGTCATAGAATTGTACAGCATGGAAACTGACCCTTTGGTCCAACTCAACCAAGCTGACTAGATATCCTACGTTAATCTAGTCCCATTTGCCAGCATTTGGCCCACATCCTTCTAAATCCTTCCTATTCATGGGCCCATCCAGATGCCTTTTAAATATTGTAATTGTACCAGCCTCCACCACTTCCTCTGGCAGCTCATTCTGTACATGCACCACCCTCAGCGCGAAAAAGTTGCCCTTAGGTCCCTTTTAAGTCTTTCCCCTCTGTCCTTAAACCTATGGCCTCTAGTTTTGGACTCCCATACTCTGGGATAAAGACCTTGGCTATTCATCTTATCCATGCCCCTCATTATTTTATAAACCTGTACAAGGTCACCTCTCAACCTCCAATGCTCCAGGGAAAATAATTCCAGCCTATTGAGCCTCTCTCTATAGTTTAAACCCTCCAACCCTGGCAACATCCAGCGAATCTTTTTTTTTTCACCCTTTCAAGTTTAATAGCAGCTTTCCTATAGCACGGAGACTAGAATTAAATACAGTATACTGATAGTGGCCTAACCAATGCCAGTTAGAACGTAGGGCGCATTGTTAAACAGAGGTGACTCAGAACTGCCACCTCCACTGGCTATATCTCTACCAAGGACCATGTGCCAGTTATCACTGGGTCAATCTCAAGGCACCAAAATGAAAACATTAGTTCTGCTCTCTCTCCGCAGATGCTGCCAGACCTGCTGAGTTTCTCCAACAATTTTTGTTTTTGCACTGAAATGGAGGCTGGTTCCAGCAGATTGAAACATACAAGATTCTCGGGGGACTTGAGGGTAGATGTGGAAAGGTTACTTCCAATTGTGGGACAATCAAAAACCAAAGGGCGTCATCTCAGAATGAGGGGTGGCACATTTAAGACAGACACAGGAATTTCTTCTCGTAGAAGATTGTGAATCTGTGAAATTCTTTATCACAGAGGGATGTTGAGGCTGGGTCATTATGTATATTCAAAGCTGAGATAGACAAATGTTTAATCAGTAAAGGGATCGAGAATTATGGGGATCAGACAGGAAGGTGGAGTTGAGGATTATCAGATCCACCGTGATCTCATTGAATGGCAGAGCTGCCTCAATAGACTGAATGGCCTACTTCTCCTCTGTCTCATGGTCTTAGGGTAAAGTGGCCCCATTATCCCATCACTGCTACTGCCTTCTCAGAACTTGCTCCCCCAAAATTTCACCCATGACCCCAATGTGGATGGTGATCCATGGCTTGTGATCTCCTGCTCTATAGCCATGATGGAAGACAAAATAGGCAGTTTGAGATGGCTATTTCTGCCCCACTTGAATGTGACTCCCTGTTTTAGGCTGGACACTTCTGCCATCCACTGGTTATGGCAAAAGGAAGGGAGTTGTGCAGAATTAGGTCAGGGGTTCCGCACATGACCTGCTAGACTAGGGCACAGGCAAAGCTAATCAAATAGCAGGGCAAGTCAGAGGAGGAAATGCAGAATCATAACCCCAATGGAACTGCCAGAAAATCACTTCCACTGGATGTTACTCTGCCTGCTCCAAAAAAAATGCCAAGCTGGACTGTGTCAAGTCTCCCTTACATCATTATCCAATCCCTCATTCCCGTCTTTAGCAGCAAACCAAGAAATAATAGCTTACCTTAAACCCCAGAACTGACTGCAATTCTCCCTGCTCAGCGATGTCTGGTCTAAAAGCCTATCAGAGTGACTGACTGGGTCAGGATTCTGGGCCAAATCCAAGGATTTTGCCATCGCAGCCGTAAGTGCCTTAAATCCCAAGAATCACTGAAGGTGGCAGGGCGCGTTAACAGCCTGGTAAAGAATGCATAGGGGACACTTGCCTTAATCAATCAAGGTATTGATTAGAAGAGCAAAGAGGTCACATTGGAGCTGTAGAGGACTTTGGTTAGGCCACAGCTGCAGTACGGTGTGCATTTCTGGGCCCCTACACTTATTTAACCCATCTGGTTCACTAATGATGTCCTTGGAGGGAAGGAAACTGCCATCCTTACCTGGTCTGGCCTACATATGACTCCAGACCCACAACAATGTGGTTGACTCTTAACTGCCCTCTGAGCAGTTAGGGATGGGCAATAAATGCTGCCTGGGCAGCAATGACCTCATCCCATGAATGAATAAAGAAAAACAAAAGGACTGATACGATTGCACTGGAGGAGGTGCAGAGGAGATTCACCAGGATGTGGTTTGGTATGGAACATTTTAGCTCTGAAGAGAGGCTGGATGAACTCAGGTTATTTACTTTGGACCAGAGAAGAATGAGGGGACACTTGTATAAAATTATGAGAGGCATGGACAAGGCAGATAAGAAGCAGGTTGAAAGAGCAGTAACAAGAGGGCATGCTTTTAATTTAGGAAACAGGAGGTTTAGAGGGTATTTGAGGAAAATCATTTTCTCCCAGAGGGTGGCGAGAGCCTAGAGTGCGTTGCTTGGGAAGGTAAGTTGAGGCAGGAAACCTTACAATCTTTAAAAAGTATTTGGACGAGCATTTGAGCCAAAGGGCCTATTCTTTCATAGAATGCCTACAGTGTGGAAACAGGCCCTTCGGCCCACCAAGTCCACACCGACCCTCAGAGCATCCCATCCAGATTTTTACCTGATGAAGGGGCATCATTTTGAAAGCTTATGATTTCAAAATAAACCAGTTGGACTATGACCTGGTGTCGCTTGACTTCCGAATTAGGGAAGACATGGAGATAATATAGCTCCCAAATCTCTTGAAAGCTCAACAATACTTTTTGGGTGCCAAATTTCTAGGAACAGGAGTAGGCTATTCAGGCTATAGAAACCCACAGAGGTTTCTTCCCACTGGCATAACACCAATCAACTCTTTGATACTGGGAAGTGGGCTCCGGGAGTTGAGTGATTTACTCATTCCGCCCCAACAATACTAGCAATATCTACAATGACACCCAAGTTTGCGCAAACATCTATGTGTTGATGGGTCTGTGCATAAGAAGAGAATGTTGATTGGTTGGCAAGTGAACTTTAATTGGTAGAGGTGTGCAAATGGATAATGTACGCATTAATAATGATTGACAGTTAATTGTCAGACAAGTTTAAATTTTAAACCATACGGGTGGACTCTGATTTATCAGGGCATTGGCTAGAGAAATATACCAGAAAACGTCTGTCACCTATTTTGTTGAGTTGAAATATTTGCAACGCACGTTCATAATCTTTGTCTATTAAGAACAGGCCCTGTGTGTATATTAATATACATGGCTTCCAGTACATGCAGATGCACCACACAATGAGTCTGACAGACAATTGTAAAGATAGTTTCAGCATAATTCTTCACACAGGATTATTCAGAAAATGCTGTATAGTTGCAGAATCACATCTAATATTGGATACTAAACTGAGTTTTGCAAGTATGGGCTGGTAGGGTAAAATCAGTAGCTTGCTTGTTGAGATCAATGGAAGTGACAGTGACATTCTCCATGATGTGATCCTCTAGTCTTTGGGTTGTATAATATAAAAGGTGATATAAAGCAAGAAATGATAATATCACAGAAACTATTATCCAACTGGATGGCTTTGTTAGACCCTATTTGTGCTTCTTGATGGGTAATGGCTATCTTGATCACATTATTTTTCACTGTATATTATGCAATCCCATAAAAGGCCCTGTGGCAAACTTTCTTAATTCTGAGAAGTGTCTACTCCACCTCAGATTTCACATAGCTTACCTTTCCAGAGTAAAGTTCAGGCAACAGGTGAATCTAGCTGAGTGATCTTTCCCACTTACGTTATACTGCCATCAAGCTACAACGATCCTCTTATCACTGAAATGAATAATGTGCTATATGAATTACAGTACTGGGGTTATGCCAGTAATGTAGGACATACAATTTAAAGACAGATCAATCGTATCATACAACATATTCCATCAGCCTGACAATTATCTGCCAATCAGCATCAATAGTTGCATTCTCCATGGCAATACTTCTACCCATTAGAGCCCACTTGCTAACAAATGAGCACCCCCTCTCGTGCCTTATAAAGATTTTCACCATGACATGGTATTTTTGCAAAATATCTGAGGAGTGCAAGTCAAAAGTTTTTTTACAAAGTATATCTTTTTTCAATTCAAGTTCTGTATTATAAAATACAATAAAAAGGAGCAAAGTTTTATCACATGCTTGAGAAGTGACTGAAAATAGTTAAACAGTTTGACTTTCCAAAACAGATGCCCATGATCACGTATATGTATATGTATGTACCAATATATGAAATAGGAACAGAAGTGAGAATTTAGCCATTATAACTTCTATCTGACAATACCATGGCCGATCTGATCATAGCCTCAACACAACTTTCCTGAATACACTCTTCGAATCCTTTGCCAATCAAGAATCTATGTACCTCTGCCTTACACATACTCAATGGAGCAGATTCCATTGCACTCTGGGGAAGAGAATTCCACAGACTATTGATGATCTGAGTGAAAAAGAATTCTCTTCATCTGTCTTAAATGGAAACTTGATGACATACATTGAAGCATAACACCTTAGTCAAACTAATGTTGTTTTACACTGGTAATAGTCAGAAAAATAGTGTGATATTATCCCATAGGATAAGCCATATAGTCACTGATCCAACATGACTGGAAAAGAGATTTTTCTTGTGGGCACGCTGTGAGGTGAGACAGAAAATGATCTATTCTGCAGGTTGACAGTAATGTATACTTCCTGTGATAATAGTTCAACTAATCTGCATTGCTTTTTAAGTCATAAATACTTCATGAGCGAGCTTCCAGGGATCACGTTCCTTCACACAAATTCTAAATTTAACCAGAGTGGTGATAAGGCCAATTAAAAAAGATTTAGGCTATCTTTGATCAGCAAAAAAGCTAGTTTATTACAAATAAAAATGTACTCAAATTAACATGCAAAAATGATTGACAAAAACAGGAAAGATTGGACTTTGCAAACATAAATATGACTTCCAGTCTAACATCCCAAGCTTAACATGGGGCAAATGTGGGTAATAGACAACTGACGGTCTAGCACCAAATAGTATATGTGATGAACAGAATCCCATGAATTTCCTAGTAATTTGGTCACCACATCTTTACACTGTCCCAGTCATTTCAACTTATCTATTTTGACACCTAGATACTTGTCATTGATCACAATGTCAATGTTCGCATCATGAATACTCACAAGAACAAACTCATTCTTGGACTTTTCCTTAAAATCTGTAACTAGCTCTTTCATCTTTTATTCCTTCAGTTGAAGACAATTGGAATCAGAGAAGCCCTACAGTTTGGATACAGGCCATTTGGCCCATTGAGCCCACACCCATCCTCTGAAGAGCCTGCCATCCAGACCCAAAACCCTATACTGTAACCCTGCATTTCCCATGGCTAACCCACCTAGCCTACATATTCCTGGACACTGTGGGCAATTTAGCATGGCCAATCCACCCAACCTGGTCATCTTCGGAGTGTGGGAGGAAACCCACACAGACATGGGGAGAATGTGCAAACTACACGGACAGAACTCAGATCCCTGGTGCTGTGAGGCAGTAGTGCTAACCACTGAGCCACCATGTTGCTTCATTATTGGTGCATCATATTATAAACTTCTGAGCAGAGTTCCCATGGTCTACTTTGTTATTCCTTATGATGCCCACAGGTATCATTTCATCAGTATGCTGCAGGATTTTTCTGTCATTGTACTCTAATTGACACCATTTGTATAAAGGGAGAAAACAGAAATTATTGTACACAGCCCTGAGGAGATCCTGCATTCATGAGAATGGGTTATGAGTAAATCTTGGAAACTGACACTCATTGAGTTCTAATGTGATGAAAATCACTGATCCAAAGTAGAAAATAGGATTAATATCAAGGGTTTTCAATTTTTTTAATAAGCTAGGATTGCTGAATAGTATTAAATGCTGAAGAGAAGGTATCACAAGTATAATTGCCTAATCACAGTATCACAGAATTGTTCCTACAGATGGGGGCCATTCAGCCCATCGTACATCACTGGTTCTAGTACCAATCTCCCACCTTTTCCCCCCACATCCCTGGACTCCATTTCCATCAAATAATCCTCTATGCCCTCTTTAATGCCTCGATTAAATCTACCTCCACCACCTTTCCACGCTGTGCACAGCACACCCTAACTACTTGCTGTGTGAAAGTTTTTGTTCCACACATCAACCTTGCTTCATTCGCAAATCACTTTTAATTTATGCTATTCTTTATTATTTTAATAGTGGTCTTGTGCTGATAGTTCAGATGGATGTTGGTCAGAACAGGATCACCCATGAAATTATCAGAATGTGGTGGTTACCATGTAAGCTGCTGTGTGAGTAATGCATCTTCATTATTCACTACATTATAGAAGCTCTCTCTATTATTGCCTACCACAGGTTGATTGGCTACCTCCATCGTGTGTTGTGAGATTCCAACATTTCTAAATGCTGCAGTTCATGGCAGCTCTATGGAAAAGAACTGTCGTCTTGTGCATTAAACATCATTAGAGAACACAGTAGCTCGAAATCCAAATGTAAACCTCACCACTGATCACATGGACTGAGGCACCAACTTGCCCACAATGAAGAATTATTCTGCTGGGAGTACTTGTTGGTCCCTCTGATTACAGCCTGAAAACCTGCAACTTCTGTGTCGCTTTTATTTGTGAACAGCTTTTACAGGCAAATGGTCCTTAATCCAATAAATGAACAAAGCAATCATGCCCTGAAGCAATATCTCTGCTCCTTACTGATCAAACAAGACATTATTTGCCTTTTTGTGAACACAATGGCTACAAAAGTTTGTTTTGGTGGAGCTTGTGTTCAGACATATTCCTAATATGCAAGGCATGATACGTACCTGATCGGTACAATTGTACCAATCTTTCCACCAAAATGTTAAAAAGAATTGTCACTGTTTTTAAAAAAGAAACACAAGAAAGTAGTAATTGGTAAAATATGTAGGTACTGCAATTCAAATCATTTTTGATGTGTACAATTTCTGTTGTAAATCAGTATTCTGTGAAAATTATAACTTTTAAGGAATAGAGAGAGTTCTAATGATTTTTTACAATTGTTTTTCTACTGTTTTGCAATCCAAAATAGAAGTTAGGTTCAATTCTGCCAAGCAAAAGGGGTGAGATTTGATGCAAGATTTTCAATCGATCGCCCAAAACAGTTTAGGGGATCACTGAAGAGCTTTGTGAAGCTGAATGTTGGTAAAACGTTGGAGGAGTGTGTCTGTGTCTGTATCTGTTGTCCAGGGGACCTATGGAGAGGTCCCAGGGAAGGGAGCCAGGCCACCAGGGTATGAGCAATCACTGAGGCAGTGCATGATGGAGTGACTTTTCAAGTCTTTGAATGCGACAATTCATAACCCTTTGTGAAATTTTAATAAGATTTGGTGCCCTACAATCTGAAACAGTGACCTTGGAACATGCTCAATTGCAGTAGACATCCTATTAACCAGCATCTATGGGACCAGGAGTATGCTGGTTGATCAAATATTCCAGATAATCAAGAGGTACACAACCGCAGCAACAAAAACTGAAGTTGCTGGAAAAGCTCAGTAGGTCTGGCAGCATCTGTGAAAACAAATCAGAGTTAACATGTCAGGTCCAGTGACCCTTCCTTAGAAAGCAACGCTTCGAGACATCAACATCCTTCAAACAAATCTCTGTAAAAACATCAATACACCTCCTAAAATCAATGTAAAAACACACAATAAGGAATAGAAATGAGAATCGGAAGTATACACATCACTATTGCACTTTGTTTACAGCATAAATAGTCAGACAGTGTCGTTGATTGCAGTATTTGAGGTATTAAATTTTTGCTGGTTTATCAAGAATGCCTGTTGATAAGGCGCCAGTTAAAACAAAGTATGCTATATTTCGAGACAACAAGGTGCAGGGCTGGATGAACACAGCAGGCCAAGCAGCATCATAGGAGCAGAGAGGCTGACGTTTCGGGCCTAGACCCTTCATCAGAAAAGGGGGAGGGGAAGGGGGTCCTGAAATAAATAGGGAGAGAGGGGGAGGCAGATAGAAGATGGATAGAGAGGAGAGGATAGGTGGAGAGGAAACAAACAGGTCGAAGAGGCGGGGATGGGGCCAGTAAAGGTGAGTGTAGGTGGGGAGTTAGGGAGGGGATAGGTCAGTCCAGGGAGGATGGACAGGTCAAGGGGGCGGGATGAGGTTAGTCGGTAGGAGATGGAGGTGTGGCTTGAGGTGGGAGGAAGAACAGGTTAGGGAGGCAGGGACGAGCTGGACTGGTTTTGGGATGCGGTGGGGGAAGGGGAGATTTTGAAACTTTTGAAATCCACATTGATACCATTGGGCTGCAGGGTTCCCAAGCGGAATATGAGTTGCTGTTCCTGCAACCTTCGGGTGGCATCGTTGTGGCATTGCAGGAGGCCCAGGATGGACATGTCGTCTGAGGAATGGGAGGGGGAGTTGAAATGGTTCGCGACTGGGAGGTGCAGTTGTTTATTGCGAACCGAGCGTAGGTGTTCTGCAAAGCGGTCCCCGAGCCTCCGCTTGGTTTCCCCGATGTAGAGGAAGCCACACCGGGTACAGCGGATGCAGTATACCACATTGGCAGATGTGCAGGTGAACATCTGCTTGATGTGGAAAGTCTTCTTGGGGCCTGGGATGGGGGTGAGGGAGAAGGTATGGGGGCAGGTGTCGCACTTCCTGCGGTTGCAGGGTAAAGTGCCGGGTGTGGTGGAGCTGGAGGGGAGTGTGGAGCGGACAAGGGAGTCACGGAGAGAGTGGTCCCTCCGGAAAGCCGATAAGGGTGGGGAGGGAAAGATGTCTTTGGTGGTGGGGTCAGATTGCAGATGGCGAAAGTGTCGGAGGATGACGCGTTGGATCCGGAGGTTGGTGGGGTGGTACATGAGGACGAGGGGGATTCTTTTTTGGTTCTTATTGCGTGGACGGGGTGTGAGGGATGAGTTGCGGGAGATGTGGGAGACACGGTTGAGGGTGTTCTCGACCACTGAGGGGGTGGGGAGGGAGTTGTCCTCGTTTTTCAAGGACCGTAACTGAGATGTACGGGAGTGGAATGCCTCATCCTGGGAGCAGATGCGGCGGAGGCCAAGGAATTGGGAATAGGCTATATTTTGCCTCAGGGAATTGAAATCCTTTTGAGTAGATTCTACAATTTTGAAACTGGCTGCAGTTAAGAGTGCTGCACATTTTGTATATCTCACCTGGTGTTGTTATTTTAGGGGAAACAGAAACATTAAGGCGGCAATGATTACAGGAATGCAGGAATGGGGTAGGCCATTCAGCTCATTGAGTTTGCTCCACCTAAAAATACATTCATGGCTGATCAAACACTTCAATGTCTTTTATGCACTTCATCCCAGTACCCAGTGGGAATCAGAAATCCATCAATCTGAATATTCTCAAAAGAAAGGTTTTCACAACCTTCTGTGGTAGAGAATTTGAAAGGTTCATAACCCTCTGAATAAATAAAATTCTCCTCATCTTGATCTAAGTGGCATCCTCCTTTATTTGCAGATTGTGCCACTTGGTTCCTGATCCCAGGGAAAAATCTCACCTGCGCCTACTCCATCCATCCCTTTCAGTATTTTGCAATGAGATCTACAGAAAAGAAGTCCAGCTTGCACAATCTCTTTTCACAGGACAGTTCCATCATTCCAGAACAAGTCTGGTGGACCTTCATTGCACTTCTTCTATGGCAATGATATCATTCCTGACTGGAGACCATAGCTGCACACAGTACTCCAGTTTGACTAAGCTCTTAAACAATTATAGCAAGACTTCCCCACTCCTATATTCACTCTTGCAATAAAGGTTAATATTCCATTTGCCTACCTGATAGCTTGCTGTACCTGCGTGATAGCTTTCAATGGCTTATCAAAAAGAACACCTAGCTCCTTGATATATATAACACACACACTTTTGAACCCCTTACCATTTAAGAAACACTATGTCCGTTTCTCCCATGGAAGTGGATAACGTAATATTTTTCCACATTATATTCCATCTGCCATGTTCTTGCCCATTCACAAAACCTGTCCAAATCCTCCAGAGACAGCTTTGTGACTTCCTCACAGCATGCTCCCTCTTAGTCCTGTATCATCTGCAACTTTGGAACTATTACATTTGTCCCAACATCAAAATCATTGATTCATCTTGTGAATGGCTGGAGTTCAAGTACTGATTCTTGCCACATCACGCTAATCACAGCCTGCCAATGCAAAAAATTGTCTATTTATTCCAACTTTCTATTTTTTGTCCTTTAACCAATCATTAATTTATCTCAAAACATTGCCTCCTCCCCCAGGGGCTTTTAATTTTTCTCATCACTGGCGCACTGTACCAAAAGCCTTTTGAAAATCTAATTATTCTGTGCCTGTTGGCTTTCCTTTACCAATTTTATCAGTAGCATCTTCAAAAAGCTCCAAAAAAGTCATCAATCATGATATCCCATTCACAAATCCATGCTGAATATGCCCCATCAGATTATGATCAAACAAGTCTCTATTCATTCTATCCTTTATGGCTGAGTCTAACATTTTCCCTGATATTGATGTAAGAAAAACAGGTCTGTATCTCTGTATTCTGTCTTTCTCCCTTCTTAAATAGTTGGGTGACATTGTTTACCTTCCAATCCACAGGAATCATGCCAGAATCTATTGTATTTTGGAAGATTATCGCCAATGCATCAACCGAGCCACCCTCTTCAACACTTTGGGATGTCAAGACCCTGGATTTTATTAACTCCCAGCCCCATAAATGTCTCCAGTCCAAACTTCTTTAGTAATGGACCAGGCAGGATGAATATTCCTGACAATACATGGTCTTGAAGCTTTCAGGTGAAAGTGAAAATTGTCATGAACAATGAGAATAACCCTTATCTCATCATTGATCAGAAATTGTTACAATCATCAGACACAGGGCAAATCAGGTCATGAACTCATTTGATTCCTTCTCGACAAGAACTTTTAATGAGGTTTTGATGTAATGCCAAGTGTACGCACTGAAAGTTGGACTTTCCAATTAATAGGGCAGTTTCTTATCATTTACTGTTGTTATATGCTTACATATTATTTTACTGAATGAGCAAAGTGCCCTAAATACATTTCCACTTGGATCATAAAGTGATAATGATTTGAATGGGATTGAATTAAATTTGCTTTTGATTGATAGATGACAGTAATTGAAGGGAACAGTTCATTAAGTCACCATCTTCTATTTCAAAGAGAGCCGATGCAAATTTCCTACAAGAATCCATGTCCTTTGTATCTGGCACAATTTGATAGGAGACTGAAATGTATTGTCAATGACATTGGGGATATTTTATTGCGTTGTAACTGTGCATTAATCCCAAAACTTTCAAGCTGTGTTTAGCTTCAGCTTTTTATTGGATTAGGGGTGGGGGAGAAAATCTTTACGTTTCTGTTTTATTGAGCTGATGTAAACACCTAAAATTGTAACAAGATGTTGCCAATGACTGGGGAGTCCAGAACCAGGGATCACAGTCTAAATAAACCATTAGGTCTGAAATGCAGAGAAGATTCCTCCCCAGAGATTGACGAATCTGCATAATTCACTGCCACAGAAATCAGGTGAGGCCAAAACATTGAATGTTTTTGACAATGAGTGGTATATAGTTCTTAGCTAAAGGGATCAAAATGAATAGGAAGAGAGTGGGAACAGAGCACCGAGTTGGATGATCAGCCTTGATCATATTGAATAGCAGAGTAAGCTTGAAGCATCAATCCTGCTATAGGAAATGGAGCTATCTTTCTGGTGAATATCTAGTGAGTGGCAAGATCCAAATTCTCTTTCCATCCCTTCTCTACCTCTTTTACCTCTCATTCAAGTTTTGACTATAACCTGTTGCCGTGTGATTTCTGACCTTGTCCACCCCAGTCCAACACTAGCACCTTCACATCAAGTTTTTTTTTGTCATTTCTATCGAAGTCTGAGCTAATTCTAGTAGTGGAAAGACAAGTTGCTCTCCTTTTACCTCTAACTTCTCAACTCTTACAGATGCCTTTATTACCCTCTGATTTATCCACTAAGCTTTTCGTTAATCCTTAGTCAAAGATTGCTAATAATCCACTATTACATCTTCTATTCACAGCATGACTTTAGGGGAGGCAGTGATACAGTGGTAATGTACTTAAACTAGTAATCCAGAACCCCGGACTTATGCTGTGGGGACATGGGGTTGAATCCCACTGTCACAGATGGTAAGATTTGAATTCAATTAAAATCTGTAATTAATATTTTTTCAAAAAAGCTAGTTTAATGTCAATCATGTAATTAATATCAATTGTCATAAAAAAGTCAGATACATTAAAGACCTTACCTGGTCTGGCCTACATGTGACTCCAGTCCAACAGCAAAGTAGTTTACTACCCTTTGGGCAATTAGGGTTGAGGAATAAATGTTGGCTTAGCCAGTGGTTGCCCACATGCCATTCACAAATAACACAAAGCAGTCAGTCAAAGTCACTTTAAAAACTTAACCCATGCGATGTACTTCACAGTAACTCCAGTTTCCACACCCAGTACCTTCATGTGCTCATTTTTAATGCTTCACAACTTCCTCTTAAATGCAAGGAACTCTGATCCTAGAAGAGCTTCCACTTTGTGATGATCCCGTTGTTATGATGAGCTGACTGCTTGGCCTGGAAAAGTCAAGGTGAAACCTGGATTGATAGACAAAATATTTTACTTTTCTTTTTCGTTTACCATGGTGGTTATGGAATATATTTGTAAAAGGCTGCCAAAATACTTTAAACAAGGAACTTAACAAAATGAATAGAACAATCCATATTACAATGTACAATAACTATTGAAACAAATTCATTACAAACATTAGAAAAAAGATTCAACTCTTTTAGCCTAGCAATAAGATTTCAGACACTCAAATCTCACTAACAGTCAGCTTATTTCCATAATAAAGCTTCTTGCTGTTCTATCATCTGTAATTGGTTTCCCTTTGACATATTTGTGCATTCACCCAATGCTATTTTCTTTAGTTAAAGCCTGTCTCTAAGACCTTTAAAGCAATGTGCTAACTCAGCTCACATGTTACGTAACATGGGTTTCCTAAACAAAACAAAACTTCACTAGCCTTCTAGGATATCTCCTTCTGACACACCCACAGACTTCTGCTTCTGCACCTTGCTTTTCACTGACTTCTAATCCATTCAAGACTTACCCCCAGCTCTGACTGCTTGGTCACTGCTAAGAACAGCACCTCTGCTACATCCTAGCATCTTTAAAAGAAAGTGGCTACTTAAATTGTAGATGCCTGTTTGTAATTTTCAAACATGAACCTAGATTCTGGAAATACTTTATCAGAATGGAAAATACTCAATGTAGCTCATCTATTCAAGAAAGTGAAGGCGATAGAAAGCTGTAAACTACAGGCTGGATAGCCTTCCTCTACCATAGGGAAAATGCTGGAATCTATTATTACAGCAGGACACTTAGAAAATCTTAATGCAATTAGGCAGAGTCAACATAGGTTTGTGAAAAGGAACAAAAACTATGTTGTTGGAAAAGCTCAGCAGGTCTGGCAGTATCTGTGAAGGTGAAAACGGAGTTAATGTTTCAGGTCCGGTGAACGGTTCTGAGGAAGGGTCATCTGACCTGAAACATTAACTCGGTTTTTCACTTCACAGATGCTGCCAGACCTGCTGGGCTTTTCCAGCAAATTTGTTATTGTTCTGATTTACAACATCCGCAGTTCTTTCGGTTTTTGTGAAAGGGAAACTGTTTTCGATTAGCACATTAGATTTCTTTGAGGAAGTAATAAAACAATAGACAAAACAGAACCTGTAGGTGTGGAATGCTTGGATTTCCAAAGGTCATTTGAAAGATGTCACATCAATGGTTACTGAACAAAATAATAGCTAATGCTGTAGGGGTGACATCTCAGCATGGATGGACATCTGGCCAGCTAACAGAAAGCAAAGATTAGGATGAGGTGATAGGTCAATTTCTAACTGGCAACCTGTAACTAGCGGAGTACCACAGGATCAGTGCTAGGGCCTCTACAGTTAACAATCTACGTTGAAGGTTGTTGAGGACACCAAATACATTGTAGCTAAATTCAGTGATGACAAAGTTAAGTACGAGGTTAGGTTGTGAATAGGGCACGTAGAGTTAGCATCCAATGGGATATAGATGAGTGAAATGAATGGCAAAAAAAGGTAGATAGAATACAATGTGGAAAAATGTGAACTTGTTCATATTGGCAGGAAGAATACAAAAACACTTATTTACATGGCAAGAGATTGCATTGCTTGGTGGTACAGAAGGATCTGGATGTGTTGGTACATAATCACAAAATATTAGTATGCAAGCACAGCAGGTGATTAGGAAGGCTGAATGGGTGTGTTTATTGCAATGGGAATCAAGCATTTTCTTTTTAACAGCTGTAAAATGCACTGGTGAGACCCAGAGTACTGTGAACAGTTTTAATTCCCTTACTTAAGAGGCAATATTGCATTAAAAGCAGATCAAAGATACTTCACTACTCTGATCCATTGGATGAGGGGCTTATCTTCAGAGGAAAAGTTGGACAGGTTGTGCCTGTATCCAATGGAGTTCAGAAGAATAAGAAGTGATCTTATTGAAACTTATAAGGTTTCAAACAGACTTGGCAGGGAGAATGCTGAGAAGGTTCCCCTTGAAGGACAGGCTAGAATTAGGGGATACAGTTATGTTGGGTTTTCCATTTCAACTGAAGATAAGATAAAACATTTTCTCTCTGAAGCTCATTAGCCAGTGGAATCATTTCCTCCAGAGGGGAGTGGAGGCTGGGTCTTTGAATATTTTTAAGGCTGAGCTAGATAGATTTTTGATGAACAGTGAGTCAATGGTTAAGTGAGGGTGAATATGAAAATAGGGTTGATGCTGCAATCAATCAGCTGATTTAATAAAATGGCAGACAGGCTTGCGATACTGAATGAGTTATCTCTTTCCTAATTTACATGTTTGTGATGCCAATGACACCTTTGCATCAACTAAGCTACTTGCTGTGGTCTCCAACACAGCTGTTTAATCCATATGAACCTATTTTATCTCTTATATTTGCTCTTGTTTCTTAAATTATTTGCATTAGTGAGTCTTAATGATTATATCATTTGGAGTGTTTAAACTCCCAGAGATTTAGAAATGCTTTCAGTAACATGCCAAGGATAATAAAAAGAAAAACACTATCAGGTGGTTATTTATAAAGTTAGTCAAATTTATCTACTTCCCCTCTATAGCCTCTTTGCAGTTTTTGGAATTGGAGAAGCCTCTCCACTGATCTCATTTTAAGTTTAATAATGCAATTGATTAAGCAATGGAAGAACGTGTGATTTCATTTGATTTGGTATATTATTGTCACATATACCAAGGTACAATAAAGAGTTTTTTTTTTTGCGCGCAGTACAGGCAGATCATACCATACAAAGTGCATAAGGGTATTATAACAGAGCAAGGAATTCACTGTTACGGCTGCAGAGAAGATGTTCAGAGAGCGAAATCAAAACTAAAATTTAAAATGAGAGGTCCAATCAGAAGTCTAATAACTCTTGCATCTACTTATATGTGTATACAATCTTTTACATCTTTTGCCCAACAGAAGAGGGTGGAAGAGAGTATAGCAGGGTTGGGAAGGTTTTTGATTAAGTTGGTTGCTTTCCTGATGCAGTGGAAAGTGTAAATGAAGTCAATGGATTTGATTGTGTGGTGACTGGGCTGCGTTCATAACACCCTATAGTTTCTTGCGCCCTTGGGAAGAGCAGTTACCATACCACACTGAGGAGCATGGATAGGATGAATAGTCACGGTTTTTTCCCCTGAGGTGGGGGAGTCCAAAACTAGAGGGCATAGTTTGAAGGTGAGAGGGGAAAGGTTTCGAAGGGACCTGAGAGGCAACTTTTTTTCATGCAGAGGGTGGTGTGTGTATGGAATGAGCTGCCAGAGGATGTGATGGAGGCTGGTACAATTACAACATTGAAAAGGCATCTGGATGGGTATATGAATAGGTAGGGTTTAGAGGGATATGGGCCAAATGCTGGCAAATGGGACTACATTAATTTAGGATTTCTGGTTGAGTTGGACTGAAGGGTCTGTTTCCATGCTGTAGGACTCTATGATTCTAAGTGATCAATTGTGATTGATGCAGATGCCCTGGCAAGGTTTTGGTGAGATAAACAGTTGACAGAAAAAGACACAAGAACAGAGATTAAGATAACTGTGCGCATAGAGAATAATGTAGACCAGTGTGGCTCAGGACCTCGTTCTTTGTTGTAAGCTCTGCAGAATTCTGAGTCTCAAGACTATGGGCTCAAATCCTCGTCAGGTCTTCAGTTCATAAAGTCGGAGAGGATGAAAGATTCAATTGTCAGGGGAAAAGGTTATCACCAAGGAGCAAGGTCAATTTTGGGACAGACTGGGTTGGAACTGAAAGGGGAAGTAAAGTTGCAAAGTGGCAATTAGTGCAGAAGACAACTCAATGATCAGGAATGCAAAGTCAGTGATTGGGAGATAATAAGGTTGCTGTTATTTGAAGAGACAAGATAACAATTGGAAGGGAAAGAGGGGCTGATGAAAACGAGGTGATGATGCTGTGATCAGAAGTAGACTTGGCCTTTGGGGATGAGGACACAATCAGGAAGTCAAAGTTGGAGAAATTGTAACTGGGAAGGGTAATGCTCCAGATCTGCAAGGTATGATTTAGGAAGAGATAAGGGTGCTATTGTAAGGTCATGATCAGGTGATCTCTAACAGGGTAGGGGCCTGCCACCATCGCAAGAGGAAACAACAGGGGAGTTCTTGATCTGAAGAAGGGATTGGGGTCACCATTGTCAAGCTTAAGGTTGGAAGTGGATGGGGTTACAATTGAGAAGAGGCAAGTTGTAATTGGGTGGCACAAAGATTAGGAAGGTAACAAGGTCACGATGGGGGAGGAAAAATGAAGTTTGCTCAGGGTAGGAGGGAAAAGTGCTGTGTGGCCCTTAGGCTGAATGTGGAGCCAAGTGAGGCATTGCTCATCTACTGACTCCATATTCAGGCAAGAGTCCTCGGGGTCACTCACCTGCATCCCTTTGAAGTTATTACCAAACACCATATCACAATGGGTTACGGTTAGGGTCAAGGTTAGGGCTATGGCAATGTGCACCTTGAACTCACTACCTGAGTATTAACTTATCTCGTTAAGAGGAGAAGCATTGCACATCAAGGTCTGTTGTAGCCTAATTCTTAGGATGTGATTAGTTAACAATACCACTATTATTACATCATGTGAATACCTGGGTGGTGGAAGGTTAAATTGATAGACATTAATCTTAGTTTCTATCTAACAGTTGCAGAAGTAAACCTTGATGAAAATTCCCTGGGTAATTTTTCTTTTGCAAACAAAAAGACTAACTTTTATATGGTACCAAATATTGTCTCTTGGGAGAACCTCAGAGCTTTACTTTGGAATACAAGGGCTGATATTACATAGGGAATTCCAGTAAGTAAATGATGCTTAGCAAGATCCACCAAAAAGCAGCAAAACCCATGTCTAATTAAACTGCTTTTGGTTTGACAATGAACAATGGTCGGGACATGCTACACTTATGGACCTATTGTTGATCAGATGAGTAGGTAAGTGGAGCATTTCAATTCAAATTGAACATTTTGCTTTGCCTCTTCTTCCTGCTAATTTATCATCGTTGCACCGGGCATTTTGCACAATCTGTATTCTAAGTTTCAAGGCACAGAAATCTCGTCAAGCTGTTGCTGTATGTTTTGGTTCCCAAATGCCTCTTTGTTTACTGTAAGAATGATGGCCCATGATGAACCTATTTCACCATTGTTTTGGTGACCTCATCAGCATGCTCCAAACACTTTCCTGTCATGAATTTGACGTCAAAAGCAGAGACTGCAGCTTCTTGGACAAATTCAGTCTGTTTCTCATAATTGTTTTTTTTAAAGCTAACACTAACGCCCTCTGTTTTATTATTTACACAAATCTAAGAGGATTAACCTTCACTCTTGGGGTGAATATCATTGACTTTAATTCTAAACATAGTGTCTGATCCCTAATCCTGGTAAACATCCTGGTTAAATCACTAGACTAATAATCCAGAGTCCCAGGCTCTCATCTGGGGCCACTGGTTTGAACCTTCCAATGGCATATATTGAAATGAGAATTCAATAAAAAATAAACACTGGAATTAAAAGGTTGTATCCATTGACATGAAGTCCGTGTTCACATTGAGAATAGCTTCCAGCTTGTTGTGTGGCACTACCACCATGCTAAATGGGACAGACTTTAAATAGATCTAAAACCTGGGCTGTGGTGGACCAATAGCAGCAGAATTGAATACAAACCCTGCAAACCCTAAATTCAATCTGCAAACTCATGACCTGGCATATCCCCCACTCTGCCATTACCAAACAGCCAGGAAACCCATCATGTATTAAGTGAACGGCCTCAGGATCAGTGCTAAGGACTCAAGTATTTTCAATCTATATATGAATGATGAGGAAGAGGGATTGAATGTATTGCGGTTAAATTTGCTGATAATACAAAGAGAGGTGGGATAGTAAGTTGTGTAGAGGGTACGAGGAGTTTGCAAAGTGATATAGATAGGTTAATTGAGTAGACAAAATATTGATGGATGGTGTATAAAAGGGGAAAATGTGGACTGTTGTTGTATGTGGACCTGAACGTGATTAATATTTTATTGAATGCAATAGCATCCCCAGTGTGATAACATCGTGAGGACCTGATTTGGAGTGTAACATTAAATCCTGTAGTAACGTACAGCCTATTCTTAGAAATGATAAATAGTTGCAGAGCTGCAAAAAGCTAAGTCTTATTTACTTCATTAGACTCCTCACATTCGGCCGGAACTGTTGCTCATACTAGGCCATGTAAACTCCTAAGGGGTCCATGCACTTAGAAGATACGGATGGCAGCACACATAACATGGTGATCTGCCTGGGATCTGAGGACTTAGAATTTTTACAAATAGAATTAGAATGAGGTTTATTGTCATGTGCACTCAAGAAAGAGCCAGCCGTGGATGTCTAAGGAAATAAAGGAAAGTATCAGATTGAAAAAAAAATACAAAAAAAGCAAAGAGTAGTAGGAAACTAGTAGACTGGGAAATCTTTAAAGGCCAACAGAAAACCACAAAAAAAGTTATAAAGAAAAGTAAGATAGATTATGACAGTAAACTAGCTCAGAATATAAAAACAGGCAGCAAAAGTTTCTATAAATATGTAAATCGTAAAAGAGTGGCGAAGGTAAACATTGGTCCTTTAGAGGATGAGAAGGCCATTTTAATAACTGGGAATGAGGAAATAGCCGAGGCATTAAACAGTTATTTCGTGTCGGTCTTCACAGTGGAAGACACAAATAACATGCCGAAAACTAATAGCAAGAAGGTTATAGCAGGTGAGGACCTAGAAACTATTATCACTAAGGAAGCAGTGCTGGGCAAGCTAATGGGGCTAAAGGTAGACAAGTCTCCTGGCCCTGATGAAATACATCCCAGGGTACTAAAAGAAGTGATGGGGGAAATAGCAAATGCGCTAGTAATTATTTACCAAAATTCACTGGACTCTGGGGTGGTTCCCACAGATTGGAAAACAGCCAATGTGACGCCACTGTTTAAAAAAGGAATAGACAAAAAGCAGGTAACTATAGGCCAATTAGCTTAACTTCAGTAGTGCGGAAAATGCTCGAATCTATCATTAAGGAAGAAATAGCAAGACATCTGGATGCAAGTTGTTCCATTGGGAACACCCAGCATGGGTTCATGAAGGGTAGGTCATGTTTAACTAATTTGGTGGAATTCTGAGGACATTACTTGCATGGTGGACAATGGGGAACCTGTGGATGTGGTGTATCTGGATTTCCAGAAGGCATTTGACAAGGTGCCACACAAAGGCTGCTGCACAAGATAAAGTTGCACAGTATTACAGGTAATGTATTGGCATGGATAGAGGATCGGTTGACCAGTAGAAAGCAAAGAGTAGGGGTAAATGGGTGTTTTTCTGGTTGGCGGTCAGTGGCTAGTGGTGTGCCTCAGGGATCAGTGTTGGGACCTCAACTGTTTACAATTTACATAGATGATTTGGAGTTGGGGACTAATTGTGGTGTGTCAAAATTTGCAGATGACACTAAGGTGAGTGGTAGAGCAAAGTGGGCAGAAGACACTGAAAGTCTGCAGAGGGATTATAGATAGTCTAAGTGAGTGGGCAAAGGTCTGGCAGATGGAGTACAATGTTGATAAGTGTGAGGTAGTACATTTTGGTAGGAATAACAGCAAAATGGACTATGTTTTAAATGGTAAAAAATTGTAGCACGCTGCTGTGCAGAGGGACTTGGGTGTCCTTGTGCATGAATCGCTGAAGGTGGGATTGCAGGTGCAGTAGGTGATTAAAAAGGCAAATGGAATTTTGTCTGCCATTGCTAGAGGGATGGAGTTTAAAAACAGGGAGGCTATGCTGCAGCTGTATAGGGTCCCGGTGAGGCCACACCTGGAGTACTGTGCGCAGTTTGGGTCTCCTTACTTGAGAAGAGATATACTAGCACTGGAGGGGGTGCACAGGAGATTCACTCGGTTGATTCCAGAGTTGAGAGGGTTGGATTATGAGGAGAGACCAAGTAGACTGGGATTATACTCATTGGAATTCAGAAGAATGAGGGGAGATCTTATAGAAACATAAGATTATGAAGGGAATAGATAAAGTGGAGGCAGGGAGGTTGTTTCCACTAACAGGTGAAACTAGGACTAGAGGGCATCGCCTCAAAATAAAGGGAAGCAGATGTAGGACTGAGGTCAGGAGGAACTTCTTCACTCAAAGGGTTGTGAATCTGTGGAATTCCCTGGCCAGTGAAGCGGTTGAAGCTACCTCGCTGAATGTTTAAGGCAAGGCTAGATAAATTTTTGAACAGTAAAGTAATTCAGGTTTATGGTTTGCAGGCGGATAAGTGGAGCTGAGTCTCAAAGATCAGCCATGATCTTATTAAATGGCGGGGCAGGCTCGAGGGGCCGGATGGCCTGCTCCATGTTCTTATGATCTTAGTTAAGAAAGAACAGGAGTATGGAGAAAAGTGTACAATGGCGCCAACACAGCGCCATCTTAGGTACAAAGTACCTTGGTATAAATCTTAGGTACAAAAAAAAGAAGAAAGAGTTAAACTACATTGCAGATATACATAGTGTAAGTTAGGAAATAAGAAATGAAGCTAAAAAGATGAGCACTTCAGTCTTTCTATAAAGGTTTCCATGTGGCCCAACTATGCTCCACATGTGCCCAACCAGTAGCCATCTTTATTCCAAGCCCACTCGCTCCTCTCCAGACTGCTGGCCTTAAATTTAGCAGGATCAGCACCAAGGAGATAAACATACCAGTAACCCCAAAAACTTCAAGGAAAACATGTCCTGTTTCAGGCATAGATAGAATGGATAGTGAGAGACTTTTTTCCCCCAGGGCGGAAATGACTATTACAAGGGGGCATAATTTTAAGGTGATTGGAGGAAGGTATAGGGGAGATGTCAGAGATAGGTTCTTCTCACAGAGAGTGGTGACCGTGTGGAATGTGCTGCTGGCAGTGGTAGTAGAGTCAGATACTTTAGAGACTTTTAAGTGACTCTTGGATAGGCACATGGAGGATAGTAAAATGTAGGGTACGCAGGGTAGATTGAGCTTAGTAGGATAATAGGTCAGCACAACATCATGGGCCGAAGGGCCTGTACTGTGCTGTTCGATGTTTTATGTTTTATGTTTAACTGCCAACAACTTCTAAAAAATATTCATGGCAACACTCAACACTGAAGAATAGTTTTTAAAAAATGAGGCGGTAAGCATTTCAAGAGATGCACTGGAAGAGAAATTTGCAGCTCTAAGGCCAAGTCACAGGCTGCATTATAAGTTGCTGATCTCTGGGGCTAATTTGAGTTCAGCTGGTGACTGAATGCACACTCGACATTACATGAACAATCCCTGTTAAAAAGGATAAACTTTAACTGGCACAGTAGTTCAAGCTGAAAGTGCAAGAACTTGTAATGAAACATTTGCAGCTCAGATTGGGCATCACAATTGTAACGGCCATGAGGCATGGCACGTGGGGTTGGTGGGTGGCAGTGGGGCAGTTTTAATTGCCATGATATAAATAAGTGTACAACCTGAACAGTTTAAAAAAAAAAAAAAAAACTTTTCTGCTGTTGAGAGCTTTGAAAATGTCAGAGAGTTATTATGATCCCAGCTGACAGCAATACTGGACAATTTACATCCCAGTATGAAAAAGCCTGATTTGATTGATCATCGATAATATTTTTTACCAGTTGATTACTGTGGTGGTCAATCACTGAACAGATTCATGAGAAACTGCCCATGTATCTTTAACAACAGAATATCAAAGAAGTTTATTATTCACAAACTAATAAACACAATATTAGCTGATATAGTGACTACCAGAAAATTCTGATTACAAATATCAGAAATTAAGATTCAATCCTTTTTACCTTCAACAGCCGCTTACAGTTCGTTAAACATCAGTGAATTTCACTCCGAATTTCCTTGTTCAGCTGGCACAACCGTAATTGGTTTCTGGAACTTTCTTTCTGACTTCTAAACACTTTGGGAGGTAATGCAGGGGGTTTCTATTCCCTCAGCTTCCAGCAGCGCTCTGCTTCTAGAATTCTTTTTCAAACTCACATGGGGATTTTTTTCTCAGCACTGACCTTTAGCAGGCTGTTAAATTAATTGAGGCATTCAAGAGGGCATTGGCTGATTATTTGGATTAAAATAACATGCAAAGATGTGGTGACAAAGCAGGAAAATGGTGCAAAATAATGATGCTCATTTAAGAAGTCTATGTATTTGATGGACTGAATGGCCTCCTTCCACACCATAACTCTTCTGTGATTCACCCTGACTGAACCTGCACACCCTGCTTGACCTTCTGAGTGGTTCTCTATTTCTGTCATATAAACATTTGAATTGGGATCAGGTGTAGGCCATTCACCCCTTTGCTGCTGCACCATTCAAAGAGATCACGGTTGATCTGTTGCCTATCCATTCTTGATAACCTTTGATTCCATTACCTGACAAGAATATAAAATGCTCAATGATCCCACCTGCATTGCCTTCTGAGGCAGGGAACACAACCTGCTGAGAGACACCTCCTGATATTTGTTCTAAAATGGTAAACCACACTTTTAAAACATTGTCATCTGGTTCTGGACTCGCCCACATGAGGAAACGTCATTTCCACATCCACCTTTGTCAAGACCATTTGGTATTGTACACACTTTGATCCCTGTCACCCTTCTAAACTCTGGTGAAAACAAGCCCAGTATTCTACTCTATTTGCCCACTTTGTCAACCTATCTGAATGTGTCTACGATCTCCCTGTATCTCCTTTACAACGTACTCTTCTGCCTTTCTCCGTGTCATCCGAACATTTAGATGCTTCAGCTACCCTTATCTAGGTTGTTGATACAAACTGTGAAAATCTGAGGCCTAGCACAGATGCCTGTGGGAGTTCTTTGTTCTCTTTGCAAAAAATGGTTCCCACCCAGATCTTCTGTACACAACCTGAGAAAGTGAGCAGAGGAATTTAATGGAATGTCAAGAATTAGAACTGATGGAACAAATTGTCACGTCTGTCTCAAATCCATTCCTTTAAGTAGATTTTGGTGGGTTGGTGCCCAAATTTCATCAGGGGTTTGGTTTACTAAGTAGTGGAGTTGATACGGAGACAATGCACTGCATAAAGATATTGAGCTGAAGTCAGATCAAGGGACAATGATTTTTGGGGACGCATGAACAGGGAAAATGCCCACTCCCACCCTCCTGGGCTTTTAAAGTGAATGCTTACCTTGGCTGCATCCATCTCAGTGATAACAAGGTGTAGAGCTGGATGAACACAACAGGCCAAGCAGCATCAGAGGAGCAGGAAGGCTGACGTTTTGGGCCTGGACCCTTCTTCAGAAATGATTTCAGAAAGATTTCTGAAGAAGGATCTAGGCCCGAAACGTCAGCCTTCCTGTTCCTCTGATGCTGCTTGGCCTGCTGTGTTCATCTAGCTTTATACCTTGTTATCTTAGATTCTCCAGCATCTGCAATTCCTACTATCTCTGCAGTTCCTACTATCCATCTCAGTGAGACAGCATTCTCCCAAATGAAGGTAACCAAATCCAGGTAGTGCACCTGTCTCACAGATATCCATTTGATGAACTACACTCTATCCCCTACTATTCTTTATCTCAACCAAGTCTACATTTGATTTCCTGAACTGTGATGGTCTCTAACTGTTACATCAATGCTATCATTGGCAAACAGAGCTACCCCTTCATCTTTACCATGCTGCTTATTGTTCTTGAACGTCACATATCTCCAATAATTCAGGACTCATCCTACAGCCGTGTCTCTGTTAATTCATACAAATTTGTTTTAAAATGTGCTCTCAATTCAGTAACTTTGTTATGAGTGCTATGTACATTCAACTCCAAAAGCTGTTGTTCTGTCTTTTTGTTACCTTTGTAACATTTCTAGGTTTCTCTGTCCCTTCCTGCCATTCTCTGACCTTCATTTCCGAAGGTATGAGTTTGCTCATGCTTTGAGTCTACCACCTGATTTGTTACATTAACCCAAAGCTTGATCCCTCAAACCACCCCAGCCCCCATGCCCTTCAGTTTAATTAAAAGGTGTCTCTATGTCCCCCAGTTATACAGCTCGTTGGAAGAGCAGTCACAGCAGAGTTCAGGTGTAAGCTGTCCAAATGGTACAGATTTCACTTTTCCCAATACTGGTGTCAACACTTTATGGACTGGAATACTGCAATCCACTTCTCCCAGCCTAGTGTTTAACCCACACATTCATTTTTCCCAGTATTAAGTACAGGAGTTGGGAGGTCATGTTGTAGCTGTACAGGACATTGGTTTAGGCCATTTTTGGAATACTGTGTTCAGTGCTGGCCTCCCTGCTATAGAAAAGATGTCATGAAACTTGAAAGAATACAGAAAAAATTTACAAGGATGTTACCGAGGTTGGAGGGTTTGAGTTATAGGGAAAGGCTGAATAGGCTGAGGCTATTTTCCCATGAGCGTCGGAGGCTGAGGTGTGACATTTATAGAGGTTTATAAAATCATGAGGGTCATGGGTAGGGAGAGTAGCCAAGGTATTTTTCCCAGGGTAGTCCTAAACCAGAAGGCATAAGGTTAAGGTGAGAGGGGAAATATTTAAAAGGGACCTAAGGGGTAATTATTTCACGCAGAGGGTGGCACGTGTATGGAATGAGCTGCCAGACGAAGTGGCAGAGGCTGGTACAATTACAACATTTAAAAGGTATCTGGATATGAATAGGAAGGGTTTAGAGGGATATGGGCCAAATCCTGACAAATGGGGCTACATTAATTTAGGATTTTGAAATGGAACCAGAACCTAGGGAATCGTATTGAAAATTGGAGCAAATATCAGCAGCTTTAGTTAAAATAAACTTGATGGTAATTTGGTGGCAATATTCATTCAGTTTCTTTATCGTTTCACATTTGGTGATAAAAAGCCCCACAACCCTTGAAGGTCTCTGTTTCACCTGTACATCCAGCCTCTAGAACCTCTATGATTTCTATCATTCCACCATTGCTCCAGCTTCCTCATCCCCAGTCCCTGGAATTACCTCCCAAATCTTACCACTTCATCACCTCTCTCTCCTCCCCCAAGATATTGCTGAAAACCTATCTCTATGACCAATCTCTTAGTCATTGGTCTTGATGTCCGTTTATATGGAACAGCATCACATTTTGCTCTGACAAAGCTCCTGTGAGTGTCTTGATGCTGTATGTTAAGTTGCTGCATAAATACGAGTCGTCACTCTTGTTGTTGAGAGGTGCTAGTCTTGTTTTCTGTTAATCTTTGTTTTCTGTTACATTTTTGTAAATTTTCTATGTGAGCTATGCTGTTATCTCGATGTTTACAAAATCAAGTTAAGAACATACATTGCACTGCCACTCTTTGAAGACAATTTTTCTTTGAACTCTGAAAGGTCTGATAAACGCGAACTAGTTGGGGAAGCAGACACCTAGGAATTGCATAACACCAGCTTTCTGAGGTCCTTGGGAGGGGGTGGGGGCACCTGAGAGGTACCACCATATGCCACCAACACCACCAACCATCTCCAGTTGGAAGGAAAAGTTACTGGACTCTAAACATTAACTCTGATTTTCCTTTCACAGAAGTTGGGGGAGGCAATGGCCTAGTGGTATTATCACTGCACTGTTAATCCAGAGACCCAGGTAATGTTCTGGGGAGCTGGGATCAAATCCTGCCACAGCAGCTGGTGGAATTTGAAGTCAATAAAAATATCTGGAATTAAGAATCTAATGATGACTATGGATCCAGTGTCAATTGCCATAAAACCCCATCTGGTTCACTAATGTCCTTTAGGGAAAGAAACTGTGATCCTTACCTGGTCTGGCCTACATGTGACTCCAGACCCACAGCAATGTGGTTGATTCTGAAGTGCCCTCTGGGTAATTAGGGGTGAACAATAAATGATGGCCGAGCCAGCAACATCCTCATCTTGTTAATGAATAAAGGATGCTGCCAGACCTGCTGAGTTTCTCCAGCACTTTCTGTCTTTGTAACCCTATTCAGGACTATGCCTTGTCTTTTTAAACAGCTTGGCATCCACCTTTTAGACAAGGACCGGAGATATTGAGTCCTCTTGTGAAAGCCTAATTTCCTTTTCAATTCTCAGCTCAACTCTCCGCTATGTATAACATTTCTCCCAGTTTTGTTCTCGCTTCACGTTGAATATTTAAAAAAAAAATCTTTTGACATTTGTCCTGCTCATTATTTCTCTCTTGTTGTTGTGTTTGATCTGTCTTTGTTTTCGCCTGTTCATTTTTCTCCTTTTCTATCAGCAGCCCCCGTGGGTTGTAACAGCCAGTATTTTAATGTAATATTAAACACAAACCAAGAAAAGAAATTCATCATCAGACATCTGAGGATACGAAAGATCAGAGATTAATGGCTTCAACCTTAATTGATTTTGACTGCCATCTTTTAATTATCTGCCACTCAGACCCTAATATACAAAGTAGCTGACAGTCTGAGGACATGCAATAATGTGCTTTTGTTCAGAAGTGAATGTACCATAGTTCGAGGTATATAGATCAACCCAGTGTATAAGGCAACCACGAGTTTTCAGCTACCAATGTCATATTTTTCATATTTACTTACTTACAGATAAGTCAATGCCCTCCCCTCAGGCTCAACATGCAATTGTCACATCAGCAATCAACTTCAAACTATCAAATAAGTGGCTGTTTTACATTATGGTACCTTTATAACTGGATTCAAGGTCTCAAACATGTGATATGATTTGTGTTACAAAGATGCATGGGAATTTAAGCAATGTCTGAATGGTGAATGGCAAAGATGCCAACTAGCCAGGTCTGCGTCAGTGGTTCACTTGTATTCTTGGCGTGTCAGTCAACTCACTGTCTTGCAATGATTTTCCAACATTTCAAATGTCAATGGATACATCAACATTTATGGTAATTCCCATCACCAAAACTGACAGCACAGAATTACTTTACCGTAGTAAAATAAAACAAAGAACTGCAGATGCTGGAGACTTGAAACAAAAGCACAAACTGCTGGTGAAACTCTGCGGGTCTGGCAGCATCTGTGGGAAGAAAGCAGAGTGAACACATCGAGTCTGGTGGTTCTTCATCTGTTCTGGCAAAGAGTCATTGGACTTGAAATGTTAGATCCGCTCTCTTCTCACAGATACTACCAGATCTGCTGAGTGACTCCACTGCATTATTTCTAGTCATTTGCTTGTACAGAACTTGAGTATTGCTGGGAAAAGACACATTTGTCTAAGCTTTCTGTCTTGCTCTTATCAGGGCAATTTGCATGAAACTTAATCAAATCTTCCTTTAACTTTTCTGTATCCCAGTAAATACTACTGTATATAATTTCTCTTCATAATCCAACCCTTGAAATTCTGTTGAATCTGCAGGGTGTCCTAACACAGGCCAATATATCCTTTTGGAGATGCAGTGCCGAGAATTTCACACAGTACTGAAGATATGGTGTAACCTCGACTTTGTATCATCAGAGTAGAACTTCATCCCCTTTACTTTAGAGGTTACAGTTGAACAGCGATACAACTCAGGAGGCCCTAATGCTTAAGCTCCTCATCTCTGTAATCTCCTCCAATCTTACAATGACCACAAATCCATTGTTGATTGTTGGGAAAACCCATTAGGTTCACTTGTGTCCTTTAGGGAAGGAAACTGCCATCCTTGTCTGGCCTACATGTGACTCCAGACCCAGAGCGATGTGAATCATAGAACCCCTAGAGTGTGGAAACAGGACATTCGGCCCACCAAATCCACACCGACTCTCCAAAGAGCATCCCATCCAGTCTATCCCTGTAACCCTGCTAATCCACCTAACCTACACACTATGGACAATTTAGCATGGCCAATCCACCTAATCTGCACATCTTTGGACTGTGGGAGAATGCCTGAGCACCTGGAAGAAACCCATGCAGACACGGGGAGAATGTGCAAACTCCACACAGACGTTCACCCAAGGATGGAATTGAATCTGGGCCCCTGGCATTGTGAGACAAGTGCTAAACACTGACCCACACCATGCTGCCCTCAGAGTTGACTCTTAACTTACCTCTCTGCAATTTGATAAATTCTGATTGTGGCCCCAACTCCACATTCCTGCTAATCCCCCAATAACCTTTGACTCCCTTGTTAGTCAAGAATCGCCCTACCTCTGCCTTTAAAATAGTCAATGACCACTACATCTTGCCCCTCCCACCTGTAGCCTGCAACCTCCACTGCTCGCTGGGGAAGAGAATTCTGAAGACCCAAGGCTCTCTGAGAGAAAATAAAGCCTCTACTCAACTCAATCTTAAAGGGAGCCCCTTTACTTTTGTTCAATGTCTCCCTAGTTCTAATCCCTCCCACAGTTGGCCACCAAACAGTGAGAAGTAGACCATGCTGAAGAAGCAAGCCTATAATTTCAGGAGAAGGAAGTGTTGACTTTTTATAATTTCATTTCAGCCTGGGGCCTAAGGACAGGAGAACAACTTACCTTTTTAAATCCTTGTAAGATTTTTGACTTTTTTTTTCTACGGTTGTTATTGAGTTTATGGGTTTGTTATTCCCAGGCCCATGGTTTTTTTTTGTTATTATTAATTATTTGCTGTCAGAATTTCACACCATCTTTTACTTCTGTAAAGAATTCCCCACTCAGACTTTGGCATTTCACCCTGTCTCCTGTGCTACCATAGTATAGTTTTTTAATAAGCCTTACTTTGGCATTGTTATATTCCATGAATACTCTGTCAAATTGATTATAAACCTAATAACAACACTGTGGGCTTGTTTTTCAAATGCAGTAGCAAAGAACCTACTTAAAAGTTAAGGGATCTCTGTTCCATCTGTGAATAATCTACAAAGAAAGATGTATGGCATTCAATAAGACACATTATTCTGCCACTATTTCTTTCAAATAAGTGTGTCAACTGTCAGACAAGCAATAACACTTAGTTTAGTGCATTCATTTTCCAGATCCAGATTATGTTTGTAGCCCATTCCATTCAGAAAGAAATAGCTTGGGAGCAATTTACCAGAACATGATCTATAGCTGTTTCTTATGATTTGTAATAAATGAACTCAGTAATAAGTCACCTTTAGAGAAAGCTATGAGTTGCTCCAAGAAATCAATTTTGATTCGAAGATTTTGAACGTTCTGTGAAGAAGCTATCTTAAAGGCTCAATAAGTGAGGATAATGTAAAACTAAATTAAAATATCATTCAAAATAATCATGATATGCTGACTTAAAAAAAAGATATTTTTATTGAGGCCAGGCGTGTTTCAAACTGCGAGGGATTCACTGAGTCGGTTTTTCATTGGTCAAAAAAAGCCTTGTTCATATTCCATGGCATGTTTTCTGACTGGAATATCAGCATTTATTCCAGATAGCAGCAAATCTTTTAATTAAATGAATTTCAGTGCTCGTCATCACTTTCCATTAATCCTTTCAGTCTGAGGATCCCATGAGGGTACTCCAGCAGCTTCTCCCAGTCTGTGGGTACACCCAAACTTGAGTACACCAGGACTGTACTCACTCCCAATGTGTGGGTAACTGCAGGGAATGGGTCCTCCCTATCTGTGGGTACTCCCAGACTGTGGGTACATCCAATGCATGGGTACTTCCAATGTGCCACACTTCAAAATTTACAGCCCAATTTACAGGACAGTGGAGAAGAGGCAGGAGAATGGCACTAAGTCACAATACTTATTTGGACAGCTAGTACATACATAGATCATAGAATCCGCACAGTGAGGAAGCGGGCCATTCGGCCCTTTCGAGTCCACACCGACCCTCTGAAGAGCATCCCACCCAGACCCATCCCCATACCCTAACCCTGTATCCCCACATTTCCCATGGCTAATCCACCTAGACTGCACATTCCTGGACACTATGGGCAGTTTAGCACATGAAATCCACCTAATCTGTTGTGGGAGGAAACCAGAGCACCCGGAGGAAACCCGCACAAACACAGGGAAAATGTGCAAACTCCACACAGGCAGTCGCCCAAAGGTGGAATTGAACCCAGGTCCCTTGCACTGTGAGGCAGTAGTGTTAAGCACTGAGTCACATAATGGGCCAAATCACCTTTATTGGCACCGTAACACTTCTGTGAACAAATGACATGGGAATAACACTCTCTGGGAAAGGAAAATCACCCAGATGAACAGCCAACACAACACATAGATATATAATCAAGGCACCAGCATGTTTTAAATACTATGTAAACAATGCATACGCAGTGACTGATGAGAATAATGGGCTGCCAATGCATGAAAACAGCCATGGATTCAAATTTATTATATATTAAAAAGATTGGACTGAAATTCAATTGTCTACAAATGTCCTTTCTAATCTGCCATAGACATGTGACCATTACCATGAGGAACGCACATCTTAGATGTACTACGATATGGACTCCATTCTAACCAAACTGCTGCCTGCTGGGTGCATAACTACGCAGGAAGTCAGCCTGCATCACTGTCTCTGGCTGTGCAAACACACTGCAAGTGACACATGTTGAGGAAAAAGTTGTCTCAGCAGCCTATCTTACAAGGTCCACAGTGGTTTAACCTAGGCAGATCCAAGCCTTCCAGGAGATAAAACAAAGTTTTTGCATCATCCAAAGGGAAAGAGGTGGGCTTTCTGAGTGATGATGAGCGGTCGAGTGACCTGCCCTTCCTGGCAGACACTACAGTATCACATATCTACGGCAGAGCCGGACATATCAGCTTTTTCAACAAACTTTGTGTACAGATTCTAGTTATTTAGATTTAGAATTGTTTCCACAACAGTTGGACATGAAGAACATTGTCCATTTCACAATGCTACCAATGACTTACGCTCAGACAATGAACGATAAAAAGCATGCTGTACTGGTCAGCAGCTTTGGAAGAAAAATTCAGCTCAGATTTGCTGACTTCAGAGGCCCTGGTGATGAATGAAGACTGTTTGTTGATCCATTTGGAACTGAAGAGACCATTGAAGCAGATGACATCTTCCAAATGGAGCTTATTGAGTTGCCAAATGACTGTGAATTAAAGAGAACTTTTATAAAGCGTGAGCTTCAAACATTTGAAGTCATAGAATCAGAGAGATCTACACCACAGACAAAGGTTCTTGAACCCATTGAGTCTGTGTTGGTCAAGAACAACAAACTTAGCATTCAAGTCCCATTTTCCAGCACTTGGCCCATAGCCTTGTATTTTGTGGCATCGCTAGTGTATATCGAAATATTTTTTAAATATTATGAGAGTTTCTGTCTGTACCACCCCTTACAGGGAGTGAGTTCCAGGTTCCCACGACCCCTGGGTGAAAAACAATTTTCCTTACATCTCAACAACGGGTAGAGAGAAGCAACTGAGGAGGAATCTGGGGGAAGTCAATTCATTCACATAACAAAGATGGGGATAGCGGAAGACCCAGCGTCAAAGATCAGTGAGCAGAGGTAGGGAGTTGATAGCAAGTTGAAAAGCAGGATCCCTCTGGTTGTAATCTTGGGACTGCTCCATATGCCATGCACTCATGAGGCTAGAAATATAAAGTTAATATGAGATCTATCCCAGGATACTGAAGGAAGAAAGGGAGGAGATTGCTGAGGTCTTGGCAGAGATCTTTGTATCCTATTTACCCACAGGTGCGGTCCTAGAAGACTGGAGAATAGCCAATGTTGTTCCTTTGTTTAAGAAGGGCAACATGGATTATTGAGGAGATTATAGACCAGTGAGCCTTACATCAGTGATAGGGAAATTATTGCAGAAGATGCTTTTGGACAAGATTTACTTGCGTTTGGAAAAGAATGGATTTATTAGCATTAGTCAGTATACCTTTGTACAGGAGAGGTCTTGTCTCACAAATTTAATTAAAACTTTTGAGGAAGTGATGAAGATGATTAATGAGGATTCGGCAGTGGATGTAGTCTATATGGACTTTACTAAAGCATTTGACAAGGTCCTTTATGGTAGGCTGATCCAGAAGTTTAAGTCACATGGGATCCATGATGAGTTATTAAGTTGGATACATAATTGGCTTCGTCATAGAAGGCAGAGGGTAGTTGTGGAAGGATGTTTTTCTGACTGGAGGTCTATGATCAGTGGTGTTCCACAAGGATCAGTACTGGAACCTCTGTTGTTTGTAATATATATATAGTTGATTTGGATGAAAGTGTAGAGGTCTGATTAGTGAGTTTCCAGATGACATGAATGTTGGTGGCATTGTGGATTGTCAAAGGATACAACAGGATATAGATCAGTTGGAAAGTTGGGCAGAGAAAAGACGCAGAGTTTAATTTGGACAAGTGTGAGGTGATGCATTTTGGGAGATCATTTGCAAGAGGAAAGTATACAGTAAATGGCAGGACCCTTGGGGCATTGATATACAGAGGGATATTGGGATGCAAGCCCATAGTTCCCTGAAAGTGGCAACATAAATGGATAGGTGGTTAAGAAATTGCACGACATGTCTGCCTTCATTAGTCGGTACATTGAGTATAAAAGTTGGCCAGTAATGTTGCAGCTGCATTAAGCTTTAGTTAGACCACATTTAGAGTATTGGGTACAGTTCTGGTTGTCACACTATAAGAAGGATGTGGAGGCTTTGGAGAGGGTGCAAAAGAGGTTTACCAGGCTGTTGCCTGGATTGGTGTATGTTAGTTATAAGGGGTGATTGGACAAACTTGGATTTTTTTCGCTAGCGCATTGGAAGCTGAGCGGCAATATAAAATTATGAGGCATGGATAGGGTGGATAGTCAGAGTCTCTTTCCCAGGTGGAAATGTCAAATACTAGGCATGGGTTTAAGGTGAGAGGTGGAAAGTTTAAAAGAGGTGTGCGAGAAATGTTTTTACAAAGAGTGTGATGGGTGCCTGGAGCATGCTGCCAGGGGAGGTGGTTGACACAGATAGGATAGCAACATTTATAGAACATAGAACATAGAACATAGAAAGGGAACAATTAGAGACATGAACAGGCAGGGAATAGAGGGATGTGGACCATGTTGAGGCAGATGGAATTAGTTTTGAATAGCATCATGGTCAGCACAAATACAGTGGGCTGAAGGGCCTGTTCCTGTGCTGTACAGTTCTATGTTCTTTGTTCATCTCCTCTAAACATTCTTCCCTGTACCTTAAATCTATGCCCCCGGTCATTAATCCCTCTCTCAAGAGGAAACATTTCTTTATGTCTACCCTATCAATGCCCTCATAATTCTACACATTTCAATCATGTCCCCACTCAATCTTCTGTGCTCTAAGGAAAACGACCCCAGTCTGTCCAATCTCTCTTCATAACTGAAAATCTCCAGCACAGGCCTCATCCTGGTAAATCTCCTTTACGCCCTCTCCAGTGCTGTCACAAACTTCCCATAATGTGGATTCCAGAACTGCACGCAATACTCTAGCTGTGGCCTAACCAACATTCTACACAATTCCTACATAACCTCCCTACTCTTACACTCTATGCCTCGACTTATGAAGGCAAGTATCCCATGTGCCTTCTAATCCGCTTTATGCACCTGCTCTAATACCTTAAGGGACTCGTTGACATGCAATACCAAGGTGTCTCTGATCCTCAGTGTTTCCCAGGGTCCTACCATTCATCATGTATTCTTGTTTGTTCTATCCAAGTGCATCACCTCACACTTATCTGGATTGAATTCCATTTGCCACTGATCAGTCCATCTGACCAGCCCCCTCTATATCCTCCTGTGATCTAAGGTTATCCTCCTCACTATTTACTATTTTGTATTGTCTGTGAACTTACCGATCAACCCTCTGAAATTCAAATCAAAATCATTCATATAAACCACAAACAGCAAGGGCCCCAACACCGACCCCTGTGGGACACCACTGGACACAGACTTCCAGTCACAAAGGCACCTCTCAACTGTCACCCTCTGCTTCCTCCCACTTAGCCTATTGTGGATCCTATTTCCTTGGATCCCGTGGACAATTACCTTTGATATCAGTCTCCCATGTGAAACCTTATCAAAAGCCTTGCTGAAGTCCAAGTAGATAACATGAAAAATATTGCCCTCATCTGGTCACCTTTTCAAAGAATTCAATTAAGTTCGTAAGAGATGACCTCCCCTTAACAAAACCATGCTGACTGTCTTTGATTAATCTCTGACTCTTCAAGTACAGATTAATTCTGTCCCTCAGAATTACGACCAATAGTTTCCCCACCAGTCAGGTTAGACTGACTGTCCTGTAATTTCCTGTTTTATCCTGTGCCATCTTCTTGAATAATGGTTACACACTGACTCTCTTCCAGTCCTTGGCACCTTTCCTGTAGCCAGGGAGGAATTGAAATTTTTTACAAGCCCCTGCTATTTCCTTCCTTGGATACATTTCATCCAGCCCTGGAGATTTAGTGATTTTTAAGCTTGACCTACGATTCAGAACCTCTTCTATTTCTATACTAATTTCTTTAATTGTATCAGATTTCTCTATGTCCCTCTAGTGCACATGGTGCCAAAGTATTCAATTAGAACCATGCCTTCATCCTCTCACTCCACTGAAAAGTTACCACAGTGGTCCTTAATGGACCTTTTTCCTATTTGTCCTTTTGCCCTCAATCTATCAGTAAAACATCACAGCCAATATGTTGCTTTGGAGTCCTTAGCAAATCTACAGGACCATGTCCAATGATTTATTGCACTGTTTCGAAGCTCTGCAAGCAGCTTTTCTTGACATTTACAAGGATCAAATCAAAATCAGGTTCACTCCTGATGCACAGTTTGGAATACCGTGTGTAATGCCATCAAGAGAACAGACATCATGTGGGTGGCTATGTTTTGCTTACGGCCATCTCAGACACAATGGACTAAATGGTCTCTTTTTGTGCTGTAACCTTACTATGGATCTAAACGGATGTGCAAAATCAAGATGGGTCCTGGCAGTCAGGCATTTTTACTTTGCCCAGGAGATGTGGGCATCTCTGGCTAGGCCAGCATTCATTGCCCATCCCCTGGAGAAGATGACGGTGAGCTACCTTCCTGAAACATTGCAGTTCTTGGGATGTCAGGAAGGCAGCTCCAGACCTTTGACCCAGGAACAGTGAAGGAACAGTGTGTCAATGAAGGAACAATGGTATAGTCTGAAGTCAGGATGCTGTGTGACTTGCAGGTGGTGGGCCTGCTAGCCTTGTCCTTCGACGTGATTTGGAAGGTGCTCTCTGAGGAGCCTTGGTGAGTTACTGCATTACATCTTGAAAATGGTTCACACTGCCATCACTGTATGTCAATGGTGAAGGGGATAAATATTGGAAGTCGCAGATGAGGTGCCAATCAAGTTGTTTACTTTATTCCAGATGGTGCACTCATCCATGCAAGTGGAGAGATTCCTATCAAACTTCTGACCTGCCCCTTGTAGATCTTGCTCAGTAGGATTGGTGGGGGGTGGCAGGAAGTGAGTTGCTGTTTGCAAAATTCCTGGCCTCTGATCTGTTCTTGTAGCCACAGTATGTTTATAACCCACAATTTGTCGATAATGCAGAATTCAGGTTTGGTCATTGAATGGCGAATAGCAATAGTGAGATTACTTCTTGATGGAGATAGTTATTTCCCGGTACTTGTGGTGTGGCCAGGGTTGGAGGACTTGAGCTATAGGAAGAGGCTGAATAGGCTGGGGCTATTCTCCCTGGAGCATTGGAGGCTGTGGGGTGAATTTGCAAATCTTAGAATCTCTACAGTGTGAAAACAGGCCCTTTGGCCCAACAAGTCCACACCGACCCTCAGAGCATCCCCCTACAATCCACCTAATCTAAACATCTCTGAACGCTATGGGCAAGTTAGCATGGCCAATCCACCTAGCCTCCCCATCTTTGGACTGTGGGAGGAAACCGGAGCACCCAGAGGAAGCCCACGCAGACACGGTGTGAATGTGCAAACTCCACACAGACAGTCACCTGAGGGTGGAATCGCCCCCTGGCTCCTGGCACTGTGAGGCAGCTGTGCTAACCACTGAGCCACCGTGCCTTATAGAGGCTTAAAAAATCATGAGAGGCATGGATAGGGTGAATAGACAAGTTCTTTTTCCCAGGGGAGGGGTGTGCAAAACTAGAGGGCATAGTTTTAAGGTGAGAGGGCAAAGATTTAAAAGGGACCAAAGGCACAACTTTTTAACGCAGAGGGTGGTGCATGTATGGAATGAGCTGCCAGAGGAAGTGGTGGGAGCTGGTACAATTACAACATTTAAAAGGCATTTAGATGTGTACATGAATAGGAAGGGTTTAGAGGGATATGGGGCTAATGCTGGCAAATGGGCCTAGATTAATTTAGAATATCTGGTTGACATGGATGAGTTGTACTGTAGAGTCTGTTTCTGTGCTGTAGAACTCTATGACTCTATGTATGTATGTATATATACACTGCCATTTTCTGAAGAATGCTCAGTGTTGCTACATCCAGTGAGTGGGCAGGCATTGTAAGCAAAGATGGTACCAGATACCTCATTGAGTCAGTGTTCAGTTTGCTGCACAGAAGATAAATGAGTCCCCTCATTTTTCTTCCCAATATTTGTTCACCAACCCTTCGAGTGAGAGAAAAATTCAAATGTGGCTCCCTAAGCAAAAAAGGTTTGATAAGCCTGGTCTAAATCCTGAAGCCAGAAGCTTAACTTCTTCACCTTCTGCCCCAAGAGTAACAAGCTCCTGAGTAATCAGTGAATTTCCACTTCTGTCTGTCTCCACCCAGCAAGTCAAAATGGAGTGACAATTTATTGCACATAAAGTACACACAAAAGTCTATTTAATCAGAACAGAGTGCTGGACTATTAGTCTAGACTATTACCACTGATTCAGTTTCAGTTTGTAATTACACTGCTCCAATCCTTGTCAGAAGTGCACTTGAGATGTTAGCCTGCCATTTCTCCTCACTGAACCTGACTCGTGCCTTCAGCATGAATGATACTTCCTTTAATTCAAAGTACTTTTTGTTTCTTTCTCTGTTGAGTTGGAGGATGGGCAAAAATCCTGTTACCAAAGTACGGAATATTCTGTATTCTGGACAGACATGTTGCTAATTTCACTATGAAACGATGACTCGGAGAAAGACTTCACAAATGCTTTTTCCATGTTATGCCAAAGAAATCGAAAGAGGTTGTTGGGTAACTTTACGTTATACAAAGAAAAGAAGACATTGGAGAAGGAGTTGGCCCTAAGTGCTCCTCTGCCCTTCCGCCTTAGCCTCATCTTTCAGTTTGCCACTTGTTCCCAGTGTTCCTTGATTCATTTTGAATGCAATCTCCGGCTTGAATACTCAATAGCCGAGCATCCCCACTCATTTTTGGGTGCACAATGGCTCAGTGGTTAGCACTGCTGCCTCACAGCACCAGGGACCCAGGTTTGATTCCAGCCTCGGGCGACTGTCTGTGTGGAGTTTGCGTGTTCTCTTCATGCCTGCATGGGTTTCCTCTGGATGCTCTGGTTTCTCCCACAGACCAAAGATGTACAGGTTAGGTGGAACAGCTATGGTAGAAACCTCAGTGGGTTCACGGGGTTGGGTCTGGGTGGGATGCTCTTTGGAGAGTCGGTGTAGACTTGTTGGTCTGAATGGCCTCTTTCTGCACCAAAGAGATTCTAATTGTTGACGAGTAATTTCAGAGGGCATTTGCAAGTCAACCATATTGCTGTGAGTTTGGAGTCACATGTGTTCTGAAGAATGGAACGTTAACTCTGCTTTCTCTCCACAGATGCTGAAATTTCCCCCAGCAATTTCTTCTTTGAATCTGGAGTTAAATGTAGGCCAGACCAAGTGAGGATGGTGGATTTTCATCCCTGAAGGGAACATTAGTGGGTTTTTCCTTGCCAATCATCAATGGTTTCATGGTCAACAGCAGATTCATGATTCTAAATTTGTTTTATGGAATTCAAATTCTGGTGTGGTGGGATTCAAACCCAAGTCCCCAGCACATTAGCTGAGTTTCTGGGTTAACAGTCTAGGGATAATACCACTAGGCCATCGCTTCCCCATGTTTGTCAGGCCCTAGGGATTTGTTGCCCTTAATCTCATCAATTTCCCTAACACAATTTCCCTACTAATATTGATTTCCTACAGTCTCCGTCTCTCAACAGATCATGAGTTCCCCAACAGTTTTGCTCCTTTGTGAAGACAGAACCAAAATATGTATTTAATTGGTTCACCTTCTCTTTGTGGCCCGTTAATACTTCCCCTGTTTCTGATTTTAAGGGATTTACTTTTGTCTTCGGATCAAGGACATTAGAATTTCAGTTACCACATCAAAGGCTGGATATAAAAGTGGTACAAAAATGCAACATAAATTCACCAAAGTGTTCCCAGAGAGGAGGGCTGAAGTTATCAGAAGAAATTTAAGGCACTTTTCTATTCTTTCATGAGATGCAGACAGCACTGGAATTTGTTGCCCATTCCCTAATTGCTGTTGAACAGAGTGACCAGATCATTTCAGAGGGCAGTGAAGAGTCAACAACATTTTTGTGAGTCTGGAGTTACATGTAGCCGAGACCAGGCAAGGATACAGATTTGCTTCCCTAAAGGACATGAGTGAACCAGGTGGGTTTAAATGAGAATTGACAACAGTTTCATGCACTCCACCACTGTAGACTCCTTGTCAAAAGCGTAAAAAGTGGAGCAAAGTGCTGCTGACATTAAGATCAGCCTAACCGGACTTCTGATGCACACCGCGACAGGTCTTTGTCCATTATTTTAGGAGTTTGCATGTTCTCCCTCTGTCTATGCAGGTTTCCTCCGGGTACTCCCGTTTCCTCCCACAGTCCAAAGATGTGCAGGTTATGTGAATTAGCCATGCTATATTGTCCATGGTGTCTAGGGATGAGCAGGCTAGGTTGGATCAGACATGGGAAATGTCAGGTTATAGGGATGGGGGGAGTGGGTCTGGGTTCGGAGGGTTTGTGTGGACTCGATGGGCTGAATGGCCCACTTCCACACTGAAAGATTTCTATAATAACTCATGTCACTCAGATCTCTATTAGATTCCGCCCATGACATTTTGAGAGTGGATGTAATGTAGAATTCTCTGCAGAAAACTGTGTTGAAGCATGTATATTCCATTAAAATAACTTAAAATGGCATGAGATGGTTATTTGCCAGAGGGAAGTAATGAATCGTAAGGGGAAATATTCTAGAGGATGATGATACACATGAGAAAAACAGTTCCAAACTGAATTAAGCAGATGGCCTGACTTTGTATTCCAGCATTTTGTCAATCATACAGACCTGAAATTGCAGTCAACAGATAAATACCAGCACCTATGTTTGCTAGCTGTTATCCAGCATTCTTATGAGTGGTGATTTACAAGCTGGGTCTGTTCCCGACTCTGTGAAGGTAGGTTTGAAGTTGGCGAAGCTGGGGCAGTGTTGGTGGTGGTGTGGGGGTGGATATGGTATTTCACTGAAGCTTTGGAATATCCTGTGGACATGAAATGTACGAGATAAATGAAAAGCCTTCTTTTTCTGTCCGCCAATGATAACCCACCTGCTGAGTTGTTCCAACAGTTTCTGCTTTCAATCTCAAAGCTCTGCAGGATTTTTTTTATAAGGTGCTGTTGTTATCTGGCCACACAGCCAGAACAACAGAAGCTGCCCACTTTATCCACGAATGTGCTTATTATGGCTTGTAGTCTGTTACTGAGCATTGCTCTGTGCCTCAGTACAAAGTGTCTGGTTAGCCACTTAAGCTTTGTTAAGACTGTACACCTAAATCCACGAAGAATCTGCTGGTGCATTTAGAAATGCAATAAACTGTGTGAGACTGGCACAGGTAAGGTTATTATGGGCTTAAAGAAAGTGTCAGAAGGCTGAGAATTGAGCTGTTGACTGGATTTATTCCGTGTGTTTGTCACAGATGGGAGAAATGAAAGCTGCCTCGAAAGTCATTGTTGGAAGAAGTAACAAATGCCTGTGGATATTGTATCCAGAAAATTGCAGACAAATCAACTCAGACTGGCTGTAGGTTCGTGCCCAACCTGATAAATAAAGCCACAAGTCTCTTACTGTGGCTACTGCTGAGTTTAAAATGTATGAATGCTGCAGATTTGTTCATATGAATGACCAGGATAAAAATTTAAGCACAAAAGGCCAGAATAATACAATTTTTTTTGTGTGTCATTTTCAACAAGCTTGTTATTCGAGCCTGACGAGCTCAGTCAGTAAAGCAGAATGCCCTTAATCTTAAATCATTAGTTCAAGCCCCACATTGATCAAGTAGGTCTTTTAAGGATTCAGAAAACTGGAGTTAAGGGGCAGCACGGTGGCACAGTGGCTCAGTGGTTAGCACTGCTGCCTCACAGCACCAGGGACCAGGGTTCGATTGCGCCCTCGAGCGCCTGTTTGTGTGGAGTTTGCACATTCTCCCCGTTTCTGAGTGGAGTTCTTCCGGTTTCTTCCCACAATCCAAAGATGTGCAGGCTTGGTGGATTAGCCATGGGAGATGCAGAGTTACAGGGATAGGATGAGGAAGTTGGTCTGGGTGGGATGATCTTTGGAGCATCGGTGTGGACTGCTCGATGGGCCAAATGGCCTGCTTCCACACTGTGAGAGATTCTGTGGTTCTAAGCTGAGCATCCCTGCAGAGAGCTGCTGGTGAGTCCCAAAGTGCAGCACAGAGGTGGAACTGAATCAGAGATGTACCATGATGGTGTGGGCAGGTGGCATGTGTCAGATGTCAGCATCCAAGGATGTGGGGTATATGCAACCACTGCCCTGGAGCATGCTCAGAGATGTTGGTGCTGGGTGTTCAAGCTGGAGACCCAGAGAAATATACAGCAAACTGGAGGCACCAGTTATCCTCTTTCATGCACCACCTTCTGCATGAACAAGTTGCCCCCGTGGGTCCCTTTTAAATCTTTTCCCTTTCACCTTAAACCTATACCCTCTAGTTTTGGACTCCCCCACCTCAGGGAAAAAGACCTTGTCTATTTACCCTGTCCATGCCCCTTATGATTTTATAAACCTCTATAAGGTCACCCCTCATCCTTCAACACTCCAGGAAAAATAGCCCCAGTCTATTCAGCCTCTTCCTACAGCTCAAAGCCTCCAATTTTGGCAACATCCTTATAAATATTTTCTGAACCCTTTCAAGTTTCACAACATTCTTCCTACAGCAGGGAGACCAGAATTGCACACAGTATTTCAATAGTGGCCTAACCAATGTCTTGTACGGCAATTTGGCATCCCAACTCCTATACTCAGTGCACTGACCAATAAAAGCAAGCATACCAAATCCCTTCACTATTCTTTCTACCTGCAACTCCACTTTCAAGGAACCATGAACCTGCGCTCCAAGGTCTCTTTGTTCAGCAACACGTCCCAGGACATCACCATTAAGTGTAATAAGTCCTGCCCTCATTTGCCTTTTCAAAATGCAGCACCTCACATTTATCTAAATTAAACTCCATCTGCCACTCCTCAGTCCATTGGCCCATCCGATCAAGATCCCGTTGTACTCTGAGGTAACCTTCTTTAATGTTCACTCCACCTCCAATTTTGGTTTCATCTGCAAACTTACTAACCACATCCCCTATGTTCACATTGACATAATCTTTTCCATTTATACTTTATTGCAAAACAAAAACACAAGACATGCACAAATGCAACACATTTCACAAGATAAGAAAAACACAAGAAAAGCTTTGCAGCAAGGAAGTATCTTTTGGAGTGTACTTGCTGTTGAAAATGCCTCTTTCTGCACTGTAAGAATTCACTGGTTCTAACTGTGGATGCTAGAGATCTGAATGAAACAAAAACAGAAATTGTTAGTAAAACTCAACAGATCCGGCAGCATCAGTGGAGAGAGAAACAGAGCTAATGCGAAGAAAGATCAATGAGCTCAAAATGTCAGCTCTGTTTTCTCTCCACAGATGCTGCCAGACCTGTTGAGTTTCTCCAACTCATCTAGGAAGTAGTGTTAAGACTTCTAGCAGTGACTTTGCAATTTCTACTCTTGTCAATTGACAACAAACAAGAAAGTTAAGAAATTTATTCAGAAATGGGGTGAAATTGAATGAAAAAAATCAGGAATAAACATTGTTTCATTGATCTTCTAAAGTTTCCAATATCTAACAGTGAAGCTAATTCAGTCTCTGTTATTTCACCAGTTTATATGCAAATTTTACTCAGGAACTAAGAAGATTTTTTTTACCTGAGGTAAAGATAATATGTGAGTCTGTTCACATGGTGTCAAATTGAATGTTAAAATACCTCAGAGGCAAAAAGCTCTCCACATAACTGACATCATTGTGGCCAAATTGGAGAAAGGCAAATTATCATTGAATCTTCTTGATTAACGCCATTTTGAGAAAAATTCAAATCCCAGATCTTTTAGAAATCCTCGGAAAATAATGTCTTCAGTTATCTCCATGAAGACACCATGTTGGTAAAGGAACACCAAACTTTACATTGAAAACAGTATTTAGAACTGCAGAAACCTTAACAGCTTTTAGTGTGAGTATTACAACAACAACCTTAAACAACTAAGAATAAAACAAGACAAGAAAATGCATGTAGTACAAGGACATCAAAATCCTAACAATCATTTTTGGATCTCAGAAAATAATCAACAGCTTCAAATCCCCATCAACAATCAGCCAATGCACCAAAATACTCCTGTACCAATCTTTCTGCCAGAAAAAACTCATACCGTCAAATTAATTTGTTAAATCAGAAAATTGGAAAATCTGAAAGGCACAATTCCTCAGATTTCAATCAATTTCAGGATTAGCCACCAAATCAAATATAGAACACACTCTTTACTGCATGAAAGAAATGTGAGATCATGTCTTCACAAACAACAGTTAAACGAGAAGTTGAAGATATAAGGAAAAAAATGTACTGTAAATGTTGGAAGAGAAATAATCTAAGTAGAGAATACTTTGAGAATGTATGTGAACATGATCAATGTTTATGATGGTGTGGGACGGGATGTGCTTGGGTAAAAGGTGTTGTGCAAGGGAGATCTTCTCACTGGGCATGAACCAGCACAATATGGGTGGAGTCGGAAAGAAGTGAGAAAATGAATAAATTGGAAATACGCGCTGAGGGGCATGTGAAGTAATTGGACTAGCATTAGCTGGTAGAATTCACGGAATCGTCTTTCAATAATGTAACAGTGAGATTAGAGCCTGTTTTTTCTGATTATCATGTATTGTAATTATCCTTAAAATTGCCAAAATTATATAAACTTGTCTTTGATTGGCGGAATAGGACGCCTGAGCCGTAGCTTGTCCGCACTTCTTTTCTTTATTTCTCTCTCTTTTCGCATTTTTCTCTTGGTTATTTTATCTCCCGTATTTGGGCGGCATTGGCAATGTCTTGGGTGAAAGCCAGCATGGACTCCCAGCCTCAGCACGGACTCGAACTCCCGGCCTCAGCATGGACTCGAACTCCCGGCCTAAGCATGGACTCGAACTCCCGGCCTAAGCGCGGACACGGACTCCCGGCCTCAGCATGGGCTTGAACTCCTGGCTTCAGCGTGGGCTCAAACTCCCGGCCTCAGTGTGTACTCGAACTCCTGGCCTCAGCGTGGACACGACCTCCCGGCCTCAGTGTGGACTCGATCTCCCGGCCTCAGTGTGGACTCGGTCTCCCGGCCTCAGTGTGGGCTCGAACTCCCGGCCTCAGTGTGGGCTCGAACCCCCAGCCTCAGTGTGGGATCGAACTCCCGGCCTCCTTGTTGTCTTGAACTCTTGGCCTCAGTGTGTACTCGGACTCCTGGCCTCAGTGTTGTCTTGAACTCCCGGCCTCAGTGTGGACTCAGACTCTCGGTCTCGAGGTGAAGCGTGGCAGAGACTGTGTTGGAAGGACTGTTATTCTGAGCTCTTATTTCTCTATTTTTCTAATTTATTGCTGGACTTTTTATTTCTTTATTATTCTAATTTTTCTTTCCCTAAGAATTTGTACTTAAGAATCTGTACCTAGGCACTGTAAGTAAATTAATGAATTTGTTTTTGCAGCACATTCTTGTTTTGTAGCTATAGCAGCAACTAGTTGGTGAGCAGAATCTACAAATTGCAAATAATTAAATGTAGCAGCTGTGAATTTAGGAACAGAAGTAAGCCATTTGCCTCTTTGAGCCTGCTCCATCATTTAATAACATCAATGCTGATCTGGACGTAGTATCAACCCCCACTTTTCACTTTCCCCAAAATATCATTTGAACACTTTGTCTATCAAAAATCTAAATAACTCAGCCTCAAATATTTTCAATGACACAGTCTCCAATGCTCTCCAGTGAAGAGAATTGGACAGATTAATAACCTGAGAGGAACATGTATCCCCTCATCTTTGTCTTAAAAGGAAGACCTTTTATTCTTAACTTGTATTCTCTAGTTGTAATCTTTCTCACAAGAGAAGACATTCTCTCAGGATCCAGCTATCACATCCCTCAGGATGTACACTCTTCAATGAGATCTTTCATTCTGTCAAACTCCACTGATACAGGTGCAGTCCATCCAACCCTTTCTCATGGGAAAATATCCTCTTCCATGCATGAGTGAGTGAACATTCTCTGCATTACATCTAACATGATTAGATCCTTTGTCAAATAACTGTACATGGTAGTCCTGATGTGGTCTCACCAAAACCCTATACAGCTCCTCTGAAATGTCCATACATTTTTTTACCATGTCGAAAACTATCAAACTCAATCTTGACTGAGCAGAGAATTCTGAAGATTCACCATCCTGTGAGAAGGACTTCCCACTCAGTTTAGTCTTAAATAACCTGTCCTTTATTTTGAAATTGTCTTCCCTGGTTCTAGAACTCCACAAAAACCAGAGATACATCTTTCCTGAACATGTCCTTTTGGGTATTGTAAGAATTTGTATGCTCCAACGTGATCACCCCTTACTGGATAAAGAAAGGTGTTTCATATATTTAAGTTTTTGTAAAGAATGCCGGATAGCAAAGTACAGCAAACTAGATTTTATTTCTGTTCATCCTTTACTTTTTTCAAGGGGCACTTCCAAATTAGCATTGAAAAAGCAACAAAATACTGCAACAGAGGAAGAGAAGGCTGGAAGTGGTCAAAGGAATCACTCATATCTCAGACGGTAAGATGTCCCTTGTATCCTTGCTAGGACTGCAAAATAGAGATAAATTTGTATGGTTCTGTCTCTATAACGTGGTCAGACAGACAATGGTACTTATTATGTCTGTGTAATGTGTCCCTCACTGTACTGATAAATTCTACTTCTCCAGAAATAACAAACAATTTCAATAACTGGTTATAGGCAATGCATAATTATTTCATCTAATCTTATTTAATAAGGTGCTGTGTAAAATAGATAATTTTGAATTTGTGCTGGAAAATCAGCAACTTGGGAATTAGGTTGGTTTTTGTATTCATTAGGAGAGGAGATGTACAATAATCAGTCAGGACTGTGGGTGACTAGAGACTTTCTAACTGACAGTCCACCATCATAAGGCTTCATTACTTTTTTCTGCTTCCAATAATGGAAAATAATGTTTACAATCTAATGCATTAGGCTCCACGGGGACAGCCACAACATGAAAGAGACTTTAAATCTCTCAATTTGTGCAGGAACTTGAAAGATCCTTTTAAGTTTTTTTTTCATTATGAAAACCTGAAGGAAGAGATTAATGTAACAATCTTCCCACTGGTGTACTTTTGCAGTCCACAATTCTATTCTTCACATTTTAGCATCTGAACATTAGAACCATCAAGGCTGTAAATTTATTTCAAATGGCCAAAGTTCTTTTTAATTCTTCCATGAGATCTGAGCATTTTCAAGGGCAATTAGTGATGAGCAACAATGTCAGCCTTGTCAACAATACTTGTATGCCATAAAATTATAACTAACTTATTACTTAGATAAAGGTATTCTTTAACAGCTGACAATTTTTCACTTGCCATTATAAAGACACAAGAACTTGGGGAGTGCAGTGCACAGTTCCAACTTATTAACATTGAACTCATTCTTCTTATCATTTGCTCATTATATATACAGACTTTGGGGTAGATTGTGAATCTGCATAACAGTGTAAAATAAACAAGAGTGATTCTAGTCTATGTTATATTTCTTATTAGTTTCTTTTATTATTGTATAAAACTAAGATCGATTTCCGAGAAGGATAAAGAGATGATCTGGACATTTTCCAAATGCAGATGGGCATCCATTTTGGTAGGAATAACAGCAAAATGGACTATTATTTAAATGGTGAAAATATGCAGCATGTAGCTGTGCAGAGGGACTCGGATGTCTTTGTGCATGAATCACAAAAAGTTGGTTTGCAGGTGCAGCAGGTAATTCAGAAGGCAAATGGGATATTGTCTTTCATTGCTAGAGGGATAGAGTTTAGAACAGGGAGGTTATGCTGCAGGTGTACAGGAGGCTGGTGAGGCTACACCTGGTGTATTATGTACAGTTTTTGTCTACTTACTTATGAAAGGAATTAAGGATTATGGTGAGCAGGCGGGTAATTGGAGCTGAGTCCATGACAAAGATCAGCCATGATCTTATTGAATGGTGCAACAGGCTTGAGAGGCCAGATGACCAACTCCTGCTCCTATTTCTTATGTTCTTAAAGGCTTCGGATGTGTCAAGGTGTCATTTTTATTCAATCAGGAAGGGGCATAAGCAGACTCAATGGACCAAATTACTTTGTTGTGTGCTCTCTGCCATTTTGTCACTAAAAGGGTAAGAGTGACTTATTGATGGGCTAACCTCTTAATGTTCAATCCAAGAAAGATGATCATTTGTCCAACTACCTTCTGCCTGGAAAGAATTTCATTCATTTTCATCCCAAATTGACTGTTCTAAAACTAAAGACAGGAGAAACAACCAGTGAATGAGAGTATCAGAGATAGTAGGAACTGCAGATGCTGGAAAATCTGAGACAACAAGGTGTAGAGCTGGATGAACACAGCAGGCCAAGCAGCATCATAGGAGCA
>NC_063333.1:14868312-14906477 GCF_021869965.1 Rhincodon typus
GCAATTAGGGATGGGCAATAAATGCTGCCTAGCCAGTGATGCCCTCAGCCCATGAATGAATAAAGAAAAAGAAACACAGCTCCCTGTACAAGTTAAAATCCACCCCCAACACTTATAGCTTGTGGTTCTGAACATCAGCTGAGAAGTCAGTTGAGCAAGGCTGGGATGGAGTGTATTAATATCCACAAGAACTGATGGATAAAACCAAATGGAAACATTTAATTGCCTCTTAAAAGTTTAACGGTGATACCCTGTTTGATCATTTGGCCTTCTCATATCCACTCACCGGATGGCTTATCATCCTCTTAGTTTAGTTTGAGCTTTATTTACAACTCTTTCCTTTACCTTAATCTAATTTTCCATCTAATTCATGTTACCTTCTGTTAAAAATGAACAATGTTTATTATTACATAAGGATTTTAGTTCATGTTTTATAAGAACTTAATTTCACATTATATGTGGACAAATCCAACTGCATCATTCACTTAACCTTTAGTACTCTTGACAGATAGTGCAATATTTTGCTAGATTCACAGAGAACTTATTTACTTTACTAGCCTTCATTCATGACTGACAGATTAAACAGCAATTTCCCTTTTCCTTCTTTTCTTTGCTTCATATAATAATGGTCTTTTCTGTTCTGCAATAAACTGTGCAATTGCCAACCCAGATTTATTATCCATCAGCATACATTCATCCAAAAAAAAAAATTCACCCTCTGGCCTAATTTATTCATTGAAAAATTTGTCCCTCCTCTGTCTTAATAGACTGAGAAAAGATCATTTTGTGTCTGGTCTGTAATTATTATTATTGAAATAAACTACAAATGTTTGGTGAGTAGCATTTTATGTTGGTTTGCATTCCAGCCAAGTTATAGGTATTATTATGTGAATGTTGAATATAATTTTTTTCAAGTCTCAGTCTCTTACCTATACTGTGGTCTCTATGAAGAACGGCAAAACTGATTAAAATGTTTAGTTTTGCTAAAATTGTTTAACCTCCCTTCTGACCTGCAATGTTAAGTTAGCTTTCATCAATAGACCTATCAGTCTCACAAGTCCCTTTTTTTATCTTTACTTGACACTGCAGATGACATTTTTGTTGTGTTTGCCCACAACATGATCTACTGCAGTGGGAGAATCATCTTAATTTACTTAATGAAAAACCAGAGTGAGATCATTTTAAAATGAACACTTTGAACAAGTGAGCCTTTCTCTGTAGAACTGGCAAGAATCTGCAATTCAGATTACAAGTGCTCATATAATTTTTAAACCACTGTGAAATTATTTAAGGATGGGGTGATAATTGTATAAAGCGTGGACCAGTTGGTCTGAATGACGTATTTCTGTACCGTATAGACAATGCATGATCATAGAATCCCTACAACATGGAAACCGGCCATTCAGCCCATCGATTCCACACTAACCCATCCACTCCCTTACCCAACAACCCTGCATTCCCATGGCTAATCCACCTAGCCTGCACACTATGGGCAATTTACCATGGCCAATCCATCTAACCTGCATATCTTTGGACTGTGGGAAGAAACCAGAGCACCTGAAGGAAATCCACACAGACACGGGGAGAATGTGCAAACTCCTCACAAACAGTCACCCAAGGGTGGAATTGAGCCCAGGCCCTGGCACTGTGAGTCTGCGCTGCTAACCACTGAGCCACCATGCCACCCAATGTCACCCACTACAAAACAGTTTAATTGTTTCATCTTTAACTCATTGTCTTGTCATTTCCATAGGCATCCATTGTTGTATGAATTCTAAGCAGAACAGTTTGTATAGTTTTATCTTTGGAGGTGCACATTTAACCTAAAAATCTGCTGACCATTTGATTTATTCCCTGTAGAAATTTTGTTTCTTCCACTGGCTTCCACTGTGTTTGAAAATAATGGCAGATTGAATGAAGTAAATCAATTTCATCACATAGAAGAAAACATACCCCAGCTATTCACAATATATGTTAATGATTTGGATGAGGGAACAAAATGTAATATCTCCAAGTTAGCAGAAGATACCAAGTTGGGTGGGAGAGTGAACTCTGACGAGGATGCAGAAATCCTTCAGCATGATCTCGGCAGGTTGGGTGAGTGGGTAAATCAAAGGCAGATGCAGTATAATTTGGATAAATGTGAGGTTACTCACTTCAGAAGCAAAAACAAGAAGGAAGATTACTGTCTGAATGGCTGTAAATTGGGAGAGGGGAGTGTGCAGTGGGACCTGGGTGTCCTTGTGCACCAGTTGCTAAAGGTAAACGTGCAGGTGTAGTAGGCAGTAAAGAAGGTAAATGGTATGTTGGCCTTCATTGCGAGAGGTTTCGAATACAGAAGCAGGGATGTGTTGTTGCAGTTGTACAGGGCCTTGATGAGACCACACCTGGAATATTGTGTGCAATTTTGGTCTCCTTTTCTGAGGAAGGACGCTTTTGCTCTTGAGGGAGTGCAGCGAAGGTTTACCAGGTTGATTCCGGGAATGGTGGGACTGACATATGAGGAGAGACTGACTGGGTTGGGATTGTTTTCGCTAGAGTTCAGATTAAAAGGTGGGGGGGATGGTGTGTGGAATCTCATAGAGACTTATAAAATTCTAACAGGACTGCACAGGGTAGATGCAGGGAGGATGTTCCCGATGGTGGGTGTGTCCAGAACCTGGGGTCACAGTATGAGGATTCGGGGTAGACCATGTAGGATGGAGATGAGGAGACATTTCTTCACCCAAAGAGTGGTTAGCCTGTGGAATTCATTACCACAGGAAGTCGTTGATGCCAAAATATTGAATGCTTTCAAGAGATAGCTAGATATAGCACGTGGGGTGAATGGGATCAAAAGTTATGGGGAGAAAGCAGGATTAGGCTATTGACTTGGATGACCAGCCACGATCATGAAGAATGGCAGAGCAGGCTCGAAGGGCCAAATGACCTCCTCCTGCTCCTATCTTCTCTGTTTCTTTGTTTCTATGTTTCTATACCTGTGATTCTCATGGATAGCAGAGTTAATTGGTGACTTTCTAAGATCTTCACATACTGAAGCCAGTCAATGCACCATCTTGTTCTGTTATAATGTATCAGTTTTTATTCAACAAAACTGAGAAAACATGGAGCCCATTGAAAAAAAGAGCGATATTTGACTTGAAATGCTGACTCTGTTCCTCCGTCCACAGATGCTGCCAGACCTGCTGAGTTTCGCCTGCACTTTCTGATTATTTATTTACTTATTATAGAACTCATTGCAGAAACTCATTGTTGGAACTCAATGTAAGGAACTGTCCCTCTATTGATGAGATTTACAAACTGGAATTGGTTACCCCAGACTCGCGCTAGAAGGCATTGTTGCCACTTTCCTTTCTCTACTAGCTGCTACCTCTTAAAACTTTCCTCTTTCACCATACCACCCTCACTTCTGACATCAGGTGTAAGGGCTCCCATCTCTCTCGGATTGAGACCGTCCTCTCTGCTGCCTCTCTGGCAATCGCCTTTCTCCTTGCTTACCAGGTCAAACAAGCCCCAGGTTTCTCTCTGCCTGAATAGATGGATGTCCGTGAAATCAACAACTAATGTAACTCCTTTATTTAAAAGGGGAGGGAGGCAGAAAGCAAGAAACTACAGGCCAGTTAGTGTAACATCTGTCACAGGGAAAAAGTTATGCTAACTATTATTAAAGATGTTATAATAGGGCACTTGGATAAGTTTGAGATAATCAGGCAAAGCCAACATGGGTGTGTTAAAGGGAATTCATTTTTAGCTTTTTTTTGACATTATTTGAAGTGACATGTGTCTATGGGGTTACATTTTGGCATGGATTGAAGATTGGTTTGCTACCAGGAAGCAGAGAGTAGCGATAATTGGGTCTTTGTCAGGCTGGCAGCATATCATGAGTGGTGTGCCACAAGGGTCAGTGCTAAGATCTAAACTCTTTACAATTTACAATTTTTATGATTAGGATGAACGAACCAATGATGTACTAGCTAAATTTTCAGATGACACAAAGATAGGGAGGAATGTGAGTTGTGAAGAGAACCTAAGGAGCCTACAAAAGGGTATAGATAGGTTAAGTAAATGGGCAAAGATCTGACAAATGGAATACAATATGAGAACATGTGAAATTGTCCATTTTGGTAGGAAGAATAAACGAGAATTTTATTACCTAAATAGTGAGAGGTTGTAAAGGTCTGAAATGGATGTCCTGGTGCATGAATCACGGAAGATTAGTATGCAGATACAGCAAGTAATCAGGGTAGCTAATAGAATATAATGATTTATTGTGAGGGAATTGAATGTAAGAGTAAGGAGGTTATGCTTAAGTTGTACAGGGCATTGGTGAGACTGCACCTGTTGTGTACAGTATTGGTCACTGTACATGGAGGGAAGGCTTTTACTACACTGGAAGCGGTTCAGAGAAGGTTTAGTGGAAAAATCCCTGGAATAAGTAGATTGCCTTATGAGGAAAGGCTAGGAAGACAAGGCTTCGATATTCTGGAGTTTAGAAGAGTCAGAGATGACTGAATTGAAACAGAAAAATCTGAGGGGATCAACTGGTGGGTGTGGAAAAGATGCTTCCTCTTGTGGGAGAATCCAGAATTAGCAGTCATTGTTAAAAAATAAGATGTTGGAGATTTAAGACAAAGCTGAAGGAAAAATAATTCTCCCAGAGAGTTATGAGTTTTTAAAACATCTTTTCTCAAAAAGCATTGGATGGAGAATCATTAACTTTTATTTAAGGCAGAGTCGGAAATATTCTTGATTATTGAGGGGATGAAAGATTATTAGGGCCGTACAGGAATGTAGAGTTGAGCTTAAAGTCAAATCAGCCACGACCTTATTGAATGGCAGAGCAGACTGAAAGGGCTGAATGGCCTATTCTTGTTCATTGTTCATGTATTTGTAAATTAGAGCAGTGATTGTAGGAGAGGATTAGGGGATTGGGAATCCTCTGTGGTTTGCCTTTGTGTCAAAAGATTGTGGCATTAAGCTCCACTGACTGATTGGGACTGAATCACCTTTTTTATGTCCTAATTTATTATGGTTTACAACACGGCAAATTTCAATAAGTTCGTAATTATTTTGAAGGGAGTGTTGCTGAACAGAGAGACCTTGGATTGCAGGTTCATAGTTTCTTGAAAGTGGAGTCACAGGTAGACAGGATAGTGAAGAAGGCATTTGGTACGCTTGCCTTTATTGGTCAGTGCATCGACTATAGGAGTTGGGAGGTCATGTGGCAGCTGTACAGGACATTGGTTAGACCACTATTGGAATACTGTGTCACTTCTGGTCTCCCTGCCATAGGAAGGATGTTGTGGAACTTGAAAAGGTTCAGAAAAGATTTACAAGGATATTGCCAGGGTTGGAGAGTTTGAGCTATAGAGAGAGACTGAATAGGCTGGGGCTATTTTCCCTGGAGTGTCAAAGGCTGAAGGTGACCTTACTGTTTCAGTGGTGGGAGTCCGGGAGGAAGCGCGAGAGCAGCCTGGGAAGGTAAGCTTTTCGACTCTAAAAGTCTTACCTCGCGTGACTCCATTTTTGGAGTAAGTGAGGTAATATATTTGGGCGGTTGCTTTACCCGAAATACTACCTAGGTAGTGTCTCCCATCCATCCTCCTCCTCGAACCAAAAAAAAACGGTTCTGAGCGCCGATTTGGTAAGGTTACTAGTTTTTTTTTCAGAATTCAGAACAGTGGGAATGGATGTTAGGGCAGTTGCATTCTCCTCCTGTAGAATGTGGGAGGTAAGGGTCACCACTAGTGTCCCCACTGACTTCATCTGCGGGAAGTGCACCCAACTCCAGCTCCTCGGAAACCACGTTAGGGAACGAGAGCTGGAGCTGAATGAACTTCGGATCATTCGGGAGGCTGAGGGGGTAATTGAGAGGAGTTACAGGGAGGTAGTCACACCTCAGGTACAGGAAAAAAGTAGATGGGTTACAGTCAGGGGATGGAAAGGGAACAGGCAGACAGTGCAGGGATCCCCTGTGGCCATTCCCCTCAATAATAAGTATACCGTTTTGGATACTGTTGGGGGGGACGACTTACCAGGGGTAAGCCATGGGGTACAGGTCTCTGACACAGAGTCTGTCCCTGTTGCTCAGAAGGGAAGTGGGGAGAGGAGGAGAGCATTAGTCATTGGGGACTCCATAGTTAGGGGGACAGATAGGAGATTCTGTGGGAACGAGAGAGACTCGCGGTTGGTGTGTTGCCTCCCAGGTGCCAGGGTCCGTGATGTCTCGGATCGTGTTTTCGGGATCCTTAAGGGGGAGGGGGAGCAACCCCAAGTCGTGGTCCACATAGGCACCAACGACATAGGTAGGAAAAGGGATGGGGAAGTAAGGCAGAAATTCAAGGAGCGAAGGTGGAAGCTTAGAGTGAGAACAAACAGAGTTGTTATCTCTGGTTTGTTACCCGTGCCACGTGCTAGCGAGGCGAGGAATAGGGAGAGAGAGCAGTTGAACATGTGGCTACAGGGATGGTGCAGGAGGGAGGGATTCAGATACCTGGATAATTGGGGCTCATTCTGGGGTAGGTGGGACCTCTACAAATGGGATGGTCTACACCTGAACCAGAGGGATACCAATATCCTGGAGGGGAAATTTGCTAATGCTCTTCGGGAGGGTTTAAACTAATTCAGCAGGGGGATGGGAACCTGAATTGTAGCTCCAGTGTACAGGAGGTTGAGAGTAGTGAGGTCATGAATAAGGTTTCAAGGTCGCAGGAGTGTACCGGCAGGCAGGAAGATGGTTTGAAGTGTGTCTACTTCAATGCCAGGAGCATCCGGAATAAGGTGGGTGAACTTGCAGCATGGGTTGGTACCTGGGACTTCGATGTCGTGGCCATTTCGGAGACATGGACAGAGCAGGGACAGGAATGGTTGTTGCAGGTTCCGGGGTTTAGATGTTTCAGTAAGATCAGGGAAGGTGGTAAAAGAGGGGGAGGTGTGGCATTGTTCGTCAAGGACAGTATTACGGTGGCAGAAAGGACGTTTGATGAGGACTCGTCTACTGAGGTAGTATGGGCTGAGGTTAGAAACAGGAAAGGAGACGTCACCCTGTTGGGAGTTTTCTATAGGCCTCCGAAAAGTTCCAGAGATGTAGGGGAAAGGATTGCAAAGATGATTCTGGATAGGAGCGAAAGTAACAGGGTAGTTGTTATGGGGGACTTTAACTTTCCGAATATTGACTGGAAACGCTATAGTTCGAGTACTTTAGATGGGTCAGTTTTTGTCCAATGTATGCAGGAGGGTTTCCTGACACAGTATGTAGATAGGCCAACAAGAGGCGAGGCCACATTGGATTTGGTACTGGGTAATGAACCAGGCCAGGTGTTAGATTTGGAGGTAGGAGAGCACTTTGGTGACAGTGACCACAATTCGGTTACGTTTACTTTAGCGATGGAAAGGGATAGGTATATACCGCAGGGCAACAGTTATAGCTGGGGGAAAGGCAATTATGAGGCGATTAGGCAAGATTTAGGATGCATAGGATGGAGAAGGAAACTGCAGGGACTGGGCACAATTGAAATGTGGAGCTTGTTCAAGGAACAGCTACTGCGTGTCCTTGATAAGTATGTACTTGTCAGGCAGGGAGGAAGTGGTCGAGCGAGGGAACAGTGGTTTACTAAAGAAGTTGAATCTCTTGTCAAGAGGAAGAAGGAGGCTTATGTAGACATGAGGCGTGAAGGCTCAGTTAGGACGCTTGAGAGTTACAAGTTAGCCAGGAAGGACCTAAAGAGAGAGCTAAGAAGAACCAGGAGGGGACATGAGAAGTCTTTAGCAGGTAGGATCAAGGAAAACCCTAAAGCTTTCTATAGGTATGTCAGGAATAAAAGAATGACTAGAGTAAGATTAGGGCCGATCAAGGACAGTAGTGGGAAGTTGTGCGTGGAGTCCGAAGAGATAGGAGAGGTGCTAAATGAATATTTTTCGTCAGTATTCACACAGGAAAAAGACAATGTTGTCGAGGAGAATACTGAGATACAGGCTATTAGACTAGACGGGATTGAGGTTCATAAGGAGGAGGTGTTAGCAATTCTGGAAGGTGTGAAAACAGATAAGTCCCCTAGGCCGGATGGGATTTATCCTAGGATTCTCTGGGAAGCTAGGGAGGAGATTGCAGAGCCTTTGGCTTTGATCTTTATGTCGTCATTGTCTACAGGAATAGTGCCAGAAGACTGGAGACTAGCAAATGTTGTCCCCTTGTTCAAGAAGGGGAGTAGAGACAACCCTGGTAATTATAGACCAGTGAGCCTTACTTCGGTTGTGGATAAAGTGTTGGAAAGGATTATAAGAGATAGGATTTATAATCATCTAGAAAGGAATAATTTGATTAGGGATAGTCAACACGGTTTTGTAAAGGGTAGGTCGTGCCTCACAAACCTTATTGAGTTCTTTGAGAAGGTGACCAAACAGGTGGATGAGGGTAAAGCAGTTGATGTGGTGTATATGGATTTCAGTAAAGCATTTGATAAGATTCCCCATGGTAGGCTTTTGCAGAAAATACGGAGGCATGGGATTGAGGGTGATTTAGTGGTTTGGATCAGAAATTGGCTAGCGGTAAGTAGACAGAGGGTGGTGGTTGATGGGAAATATTCATCCTGGAGTTCAGTTACTAGTGGTGTACCTCAAGGATCTGTTTTGGGGCCATAGCTGTTTGTCATTTTTATAAATGACCTGGATGAGGGCGTAGAAGGATGGGTTAGTAAATTTGCGGATGACACCAAAGTCAGTGGAGTTGTGGATAGTGCGGAAGGATGTTGCAGGTTACAGAGGGACATAGATAAGCTGCAGAGCTGGGCTGAGAGGTGGCAAATGGAGTTTAATGTGGAAAAGTGTGAGGTGATTTACTTTGGAAGGAGTAACAGGAATACAGAGTACTGGGCTAATGGTAAGATTCTTGGTAGTGTGGATGAGCAGAAAGATCTCGGTGTCCATGTGCATAGATCACTGAAAGTTGCCACCCAGGTTGATAGCATTGTTAAAAAGGCGTATGGTATGTTAGGTTTTATTGGTAGAGGGATTGAGTTTCGGAGCCATGAGATCATGTTGCAGCTGTACAAAACTCTGGTGCGGCCGCACTTGGAGTATTGCGTATAGTTCTGGTCACCGCATTATAGGAAGGATGTGGAAGCATTGGAAAGGGTGCAGAGGAGATTTACCAGGATGTTGCCTGGTATGGAGGGAAGATCTTATGAGGAAAGGCTGAGGGACTTGAGGCTGTTTTCGTTAGAGAGAAGAAGGTTAAGAGGTGACTTAATAGAGACATACAAGATGATCAGAGGATTAGATAGGGTGGACAGTGGGAGCCTTTTTCCTCGAATGGTGATGGCTAGCACGAGGGGACATAGCTTTAAATTGAGGGGTGATAGATATAGGACAGATGTCAGAGGTAGGTTCTTTACTCAGAGAGTAGTAAGGGCGTGGAATGCCCTGCCTGCAAAAGTAGTAGACTCGCCAACTTTAAGGGCATTTAAATGGTCATTGGATAAACATATGGATGATAATGGAATAGTTTAGGTTAGATGCACTTCAGATTGGTTTCACAGGTCAGCGCAACATCGAGGGCCGAAGGGCCTGTACTGCGCTGTAATGTTCTATGTTCTCTGTTCTATGTTATAGAAGTTTATAAAATCATGAGTGGCATGGATAGGGTGAATAGACAAAGTCTTTTTCCTGGGGTAGCGGAGTCCACAACTAGAGGGGACAGGTTTACCGTGAGAGAGGAAAGATTTAAAAGGGACCTAAGGGGCAACTTTTTCACACAGAGGGTGGCGCATGTATGGAATGAGCTGCCAGAGGAAGTGGTGGAGGCAGGTACAATTACAACATTTAAAAGGCATCTGGATGTTAACATGAATAGGAAGGGTTTAGAGGGATATGGACCAAATGCTGGCAAATGGGACTAGATTCATTTCAAATATCTCGCCGGCATGGACGAGTTGAATTGAAGGATTTGTTTCTGTCCCGTACTGCTCTGTGACTCTAAAAGTTTGAAACTGTAACTCAAGTTTTTACCACTTCTACTTTCTTTTCAAGGGAAGTAGACCTGATTGAAATTCTCATTATCGTGAATGATTACAGAACCTCCATGGTGACCTACCATATATTAAGTTAGGTTTTGAAATTCTTTATCAGCAATAATGAGATTCTATGGTTGATTATCTGGAGACACTAAGCCTATCAGTCTCACAGAAACCTTGTCATATATTTCTTATAATTTCAGATAGTATCTTTTCCATATTGACCTAATACCTTCTTTCAAATCTGCTGAAGTGAGGTACAAGAAGGGAACTTGTAAATTTTTTAAAATTCGATCCTATCTGGCACACTCTCGTCTTGTTCAATAACGTAAAGATTCAGATTCCACAGACTAATCAGAGTTTTCAGATTGTTATCAAAATAATGAGTAGAAAATGTCACGCAGCAACACTGTTTTATTTTTGCACCAAATGCTTTTTATGGAATGATAGAGTGACAGGAAGGAAGAAATGTTTGCATTTTCATAGTGCCTCTTATAAGCTCAGAACATCTCAAATTCTGAGCAACTTTTGCAGCATCGTTGCCACCACAATGGGTTGTATTTTCGAACAAAAACTTGACAGTTTACATTCTCAGAAATAAAAATTTGAAATAAATTGAAACCCATCTCCAACTCAGCCATTAAAACGGAAAGAATTGGGAATGCTGTCAATCAGAAACAAGAACAGAATTTGCTGAAGAAGCTAAGCAGGTCGAGCAGAGAAATCAGAGTTTAACATTTCAGCTCAAAGAACAAAGAAAAAAACATTACAGCACAGGAACAGGCCCTTCGGCCCTCCAAGCCTGCGCCGATCCAGATCCTCTATCTAAACCTGTCGCCTATTTTCCAAGGATCTGTATCCCTCTGCTCCCTGCCCATTCATGTATCTGCCTCGATACATCTTAAATGACGCTATCGTGCCCGCCTCTACCACCTCCGATGGCAACGCGTTCCAGGCACCTACCACCCTCTGCGTAAAGAACTTTCCACGCATATCTCCCTTAAACTTTTCCCCTCTCACCTTGAAATCGTGACCCCTAGTAATTGAGTCCCCCACTCTGGGAAAAAGCTTCTTGCTATCCACCCTGTCTGTACCTCTCATGATTTTGTAGACCTCAATCAGGTCCCCCCTCAACCTCCGTGTTTCTAATGTAAATAATCCTAATCTACTCAACCTCTCTTCATAGCTAGCGCCCTCCATACCAATCAACATCCTGGTGAACCTCGTCTGCACCCTCTCCAAAGCATCCACATCCTTTTGATAATGTGGCGACCAGAACTGTACACGGTATTCCAAATGTGGTCGAACCAATGTCCTATACAACTGTAACATGGCCTGCCAACTCTTGTACTCAATACCCCGTCTGATGAATGGAAGCATGCCATATGCCTTCTTGATCACTCTATCCACCTGCGTTGCCACCTTCAGGGTACAATGGACCTGAACACCCAGATCACTCTGTGCATCAAGGGAAGCTTGAGTTATCCTTCCTCAGAACTCAGCCATGCTGTGCTTAATATAAGCAGGATGATGGAAGGGGTTTGATGAAGATTAGCAATCAGCTCACTTGCAAGAGCTACTTAAATAACTTAACTATTTTAATGAACTGCCAGTTTCCGATTTAACCTGTTTTGCATATTTCACAATGAATGCCTGATTTATCCAGGCCTTGGAAAATCTGACAGCTCAAGGTTCCAATTCAGCTTCATGCTCGAGATAAATACTTTTACAGCACTGCTCGTAGGCTAAGAGGACCAGAAATACTTCCCCCAAATGCTCCACCTGAACCTCCTATGTAATGGATTTCGGATTGAAAGTCACGTGATCAGGAATTGGACTTCCACCTTCGGGAATACAACCACTTTCTGGAACTATCAGCTCACATCACTCCCACCAAGATGGAAGCGAATGTTTTTCGTCTGGCTTTCAGGTGGGGAATCTGTCAATGACATGAAAGGCACTCTTTGTAATTAAAATTCCACAGACCTCTTTGTTTCTCATTCGAATTGCCAGCCTCTGATTATATAAGCTAAACGTGGTCAATGTGTTCAATTTGTCACTCTGAATATGAAAAAGTAGCCCAATAATTGTGAACTTTGGATTGCAAGCAGTGCAGGTTTATATGTGTGACTTGGTTAATGGATGTGAATGGTAATCTTTCCGATAATGTGCCAATTTATGAGTATATAAAAGAAAACAGGGGGAGAAAGTGGCACTGCATTGTAGCTGGAGGCCCAGATTATTGCCCTGGGGACAAAGGTTCAAATTCCACCACAATTCAATTGAGTCTTACAGTGCAGGGCTAGCTCCCATTCTGCCCGGAGGTATGCCTAAAAAGGTCGATGAGAAAAACTGTAGGAAGAAAGAGTCTGCATTTATTGACCATTCATCCCAAAGGGATTCATTGCTAATGAAATAAATTGATGCATCCTCAGTATTATAAGTCAGGGCAGCCAATTTGAGAACTGCAAGCCAGTACAAAAGACAAGCAATGTATTGAGATTAAGGGATAAGTATTGGTCAGTACACTAGGGGTCACTCTCTTGCCTTCTCTGAACTAACACGGTTTACAACCACCATAAAGATCATATGGGGCTGGTTTTAAGGGAGAGGGGGTGGGCTGAAAGTGTAGGTGTAGAGGAATTTTGTCGACCAGTCCAGCCCCAGGAGGAATGGGAGAATTTCCACCAGCCCCTTCACCCACATCCCACTCCAGAACATCTACAAACCTGCCCAGCAATTGGACTCCACTGACCTTTCCATATCCTGCAAGGTCTCCTTCCGTTGCCTCCTCAATATCTTCTATGGGACCTCCCAACCTGGCCCTTCCACAATTTCCTTCCAGGCCCTGATCTCCCCCCACGTCTGCACATCCTCAAACCCTGTCTGCAGCTTGATGTCTACCCTCTAACACCCAGTCAACCTCTCAATCTGATATTCTGCAGCCAGGTAAGACTCCAAAAGAAGAGACTCCAAAGACGTTATTGAGATCTTGCTGTTAAGTTCGTCTGGACGTAAGACAAACCAATTCTTCTGAACTTTCCAATTGTTAAGCTGCTTCATCCCTCTGGAGCCTCTGCTTTAACATTGGGGAATGTGAAGCAATGGGTGATGTGCTGTGATTACTGAAATATCACCAGCATATTCTGTTTGCTGTCATCAATCAAAACACAAACTCGCCTTCTGCTGCTATCCTAACTTGCATCAATTTTGTAGTCATACAACTTCCCTGTGCTCACTGATACACATAGGCAATGCCTTCTTCTACAAATATTCCTTCCCATTTTCACAATCTTCCACGACCTTGCTGTTCCCAATCTCTATTACATCCTCCATCTCATAACCCTCAAAGAGCACTGCACTCCTTCAAATCCCTGGAGGGGAACTTGTAATCATATTGGTCACAGTGAAGCTCCATTTTAAAGTCAGATGAGTATGTCTCATTGGCTGAGTTTTTGTTTGGGTCTAACTGCCTACATATCCTAATTTACATCGCTCCACAATTGGCAGCTGTGCCTTGGTATCGACTAAGCTCTGAATGAGCTCGTCATTCACCTCTCAAAACCTTATTTTCCTTTAAGATATTCCCTAACATCAATCTCTTGTGACAGAACTTTTAGTTTCTTGTCCTAATGATAAAACCCATGGGAATTATTCATGGAACTTTAATTATCTTAAAGGTGATGCACCATTATAGGTTGTTGCTTCCTAATTGCAGTGAATGCACCCACATTTACACTGTGACCATCAAAGCGGAGAAATCTTTTCTGTGGTGAGCAATTTCCCTGCATTAAAATAAAAACTGCACCAGTCATTTTGTAGCTGTACTTGACTTTGAATCAGACTTTCCACCTCAAATATTACATTGAAAAAAAATCACACGTGTGCAATGATTTGAAAAGAAACAAGACTGTCTAGGCCTGTTTTCAGTGAATTTAATCCTAACCAATTCAACCTCTCCTCCTATATCAATCCTACTATTCCAGGTAAGCCTTTGATGACTCCCACCATAGCAAAAGCATGCTCCCTCAGATGAGGAGACCAAAACTGCAGTAGTCGAGATATGGTCTCACCATGGCCCTGTATAAGTGCAGCAAGGCATCCCTACTTCTGTATCTAAAATCTTCTCACTATGAAGGTCAACATACCATTTACCTTCCTTACCACCTGCTGCATCTGCATGCTTAACTCCAGTGAATAGTGAATGAGGACACTTGGGTTTCATTGCACATTTTCCTCTCTCAATTTATAGCCATCCAGATAATAATCCACTCCGCGACTTTTACTCCCAGCATGGATAATCTCACACTTATCCATATCATATTGTATCTGCCATGCATTCACCTGCTCACTCAACTTGTCCAAATCCCGCTGAACCATCTCTGCATCCACGTTACTGTTCACTGTCCCACCCAGCTTCGTGTTGTTTGGCCTGGTGGGGTCAAAATCCTACGAATCTCTTTGTAACAGCATTATAGGTGTCCCGACACCTTAAAAACTGCTGAGGCTCCAGAAGGCAGCTCACCACCACATTCTTCAGGGCATATGGGGATATGCAATAAATGCTGATGGTATCCAGAGACATCAGCAGTTCATTAACAATTAAATAAATAAACTGAAGAAAAATGATCAGGTTTTCACCTCGAGATTTTTTGGGTGATTCTTTGTTCTATGCTTCTGTTTTCTGCCACCCTGACTTTATTAAACTGTATGTAGTTTGATCAGGGTCTCTATCGACACCAATACTGGCACCATTATAGCAGGCAATACATTTCCTGTTTGTCAGCTAATTGTTGTCAGTCAATTAATTCAAATGAGCTGGGAATTAATGCAGACAGACCATTTGCTCAGCAAACAGCAAAGCAAAAGTCTAATTAGAAACTCTTTGTAAGAAGTATCTTTACAACTAAGACAACAAAAACTGCTCCAAATGAAAGTCAGCTTTGGTGAAGTGTAACATGTGAGTGATAATTACATAATACTGAGAATGTATATAAAAATGATACCAAGCACTTACAGTATACTTAGGAACATAGGAACAGGACGAAAACATTTAACCTCTCCAGTCTCTTCTGACATGAATTGAAAGGAGATGTGTAATGGGGCAAGTTTAACAAATGATAAACAAGTGAAATATTTCCAAGGAAACAATTGACACAACATGGTTAAATTTAGTGTTCGTTTTGAGAAGGAGAAAATTTAGTCAGAAGCAACTGTGCTCAACTTAAATAAGGATAATTACAAAGGAATTAGGACTTAGCTCACTGGAGTGGACTAAGAAAGGAGTTTAGCAGCAAAGAGTTGGTTGAGGAACAATGGCAGATGTTTAAGGAAATGTGCAAATATCTTGTATCAGTCTTCATATAGAAGACACTAATAGCATTCCAAAAGTTTGGGGAAAATTGAAGAGGAAATAAATACAATACCTATCACCAGAAGGAAATTGCTAGAGACAGTACAAATTCCAAGTGGAGTAGAACAATATCGCTTCATCGGAGGCTCCACTGATGATGTTACCGAACGTGGTGATGAAACATTTGAACGAAAACAAACCAGTTCAGCGAGCAAGTCAACAACCTCAATTGCTCAAGAAATTAATGGGGATAAAGACTAATAATTTCCTGGACTTGAAGAAATACATCTTAAGATATTAAAGGGAGTATCTGCAGAGTTAGCGGATGCATTAATAGTAATCTTTAAGAATCCTTCAATTTTGAAAATGTTACAGCGGATCAAAAAACTGCCAATGTAATACTTTTATTTATAGAGGGAAGGAGACAAAAATACTAGGCAATATTAAGCCAGTTAGCTCGATATCTGTTATTGGGAAAATGTTAGATCCCATTATAAAGGATGTAAAAACAAAATATTTAAAAATACAAAAGATGAACAGGCAGAGTCAGACTTCAATGAAGGAAAAATCATGCCGGAGAAATTTATTGTAGTTTTTGAGATGGTAATCACTCTGGATAAAAGGGAAGCAGTGAATACATTATATATTTGGACTTCCAGAAGGCATTTGACAATGTATACACATTAGCCTATTTAATAGGAACCTACTGTGTTGGGAGTACTTTATTAGAATGGACAGATAATTGGCTAACAAATAGGGGACAGAGATAGGGGAATGCGGGGTCGGGGAGGGGGGAGATTTTCAGGATGGTAAACGAGTAACTTGTGGTGTGCCACAGGGATCAGGACTGGGGTCACAAGTATTTGCAAAATATATAGCAGGATGAGGGAAGTGAACATCCCATAGCCATGTTTGACACAAAAATAGGCAGAAAGGTAAGTGAATAGAATGACACAACGCATCTGCAGAGAAGTAGAGAGATAGTAGGAACTGCCGATGCTGGAGTCTATGATAACAAGTTGTGGAGATGGATGAACACAGTAGACCAAGCAGCATCAGAGGAGCAGGAAAGCTGACGTTTCAGGTCTGGACCCTTCTTCAGAATCCATTTCTGAAGTAGGGTCCAGACCCGAAATGTCAGCTTTCCTGCTCCTCTGATGCTGCCTGGCCTGCTGTGTTCATCCAGCTCCACACCTTGTTATTGCAGAGAAGTATAGACAGGTTAAATGAATGGGTAAAAACTTGGCAGATTGAATATAATGCGTTGAGATGTGAGGTTATGCACTTTGGCAGGAAGAGTGGATGAGCTGAATATTAATTAAGTGAAGAAGGATTTCAGAAAGCTTCAGCACAGACAGATTTGAGAGTTCATGTGCATAAATCACAAAAAACTGTCATACATTTTCAGCAGGTAATGAGGAAGGAATGGTGGCCTTTATTTCAAAGGGAATGGAGGATAAAAATTGGAAAGTCTTGCTAAATCCAGACAAGGCATTAGTGAGACCATACCTGGGATACTCTGAGTAGTTTTGGTCCTCATATCTAAGGAAAGATATTTTTTCATTCACACATGGTACATGGTACAACCGCTAAAGTCTATGCACTGTCGTTAGACACACACAGTGCCCTTACAGAGGAAGTTCAATGAGTTTGACCCAGTGATAGTGAAGGAACAGCAACACCTTTTCTAGTCAGTGTGGTGAGTGGCTTGGAGGGGAACTTGGAGGTGGTGATGTTCCCATGTATCTGCTGCTCTTATCCTTCTTGATGGAAGTGGTCACTGATTTGGAAGGTGCTATCTGAGGATCATTGGTGAATTTCTGCTGTGCATCTTTTAGATAGTACACACTGCTGCTACTGAGTGTTAGTAGTAGAGGAAGTGTATGCTTGTGAATGTAGTGCCAATAAAGTAGCTGCTTTGTCCTGGATGGTGTCAAGCTTCTTGAGTGTTGTTGGAGCTGCACCCATCCAGGCAAGTGGAGAGTATACCATCACACCCCTGACTTGTAGATGGTGGTCAGGCTTTGGGGAGTCAGAAAGTGAGTTACTCGCCACAGTATTCCTAGCTTCTGACCTGCTCTTGTAGTCACTGTATCTTATGGTGAGTTCAGTTGATTTTCTGGTCAATGATGAACCCCCAGGATGTTGCTAATGGGGAACAAAAACAGAAATTGCTGGAAAAGCTCAGTAGGTCTGGCAGCATCTGTGAAGAGAAATCAGAGTTAACGTTTCAACTCGACCTGAAAAGTTAACTCTGATTTCTCTTCACACTTGGCAGCCAAATCTGCTGAGCTTTTCCAGCAATTTCTGTTTCTGTTTCAGATTTACAGCTCTCACAGTTATTTTGGTTGTTGTTAATGGGGAGTCAGTGATGGTAACACCATTGAATGTCAAGGGATAGTGGTTAGATTGTCTCTTATTGGTGATGATCGTAGCCTGGCATCTGTGTGGTGCTACTTGCCACTTGTCAGCCCAAGCCTAGATATTGTACAGATCTTGTTGCATTTGAACATGGACTACTTCAGTATCTGAGGAGTTGTGACTGGTGTTGAACATTGTGCAATGATCAGCTGACATCCCCACTTCTGATCTTACAATGGAGGGAAGTTCATTAATGAAGCAGCTGAAGATGGTTGAGCTGAGGACACCCCGCTGAGGAACTCTTAGCAGAGAGGTCCTGGAGCTGAGGTGACTGACCTCCAATAATCACAACCATCTTCCTATGTGCCAGGTATGGTTCCAACCAATGGAGAGCTTACTCCTTGATTCCCATGATCCAAGTTTTGCTCGGGCTCCTTGATGCCACACTTAGTCTAATGTGATCTTGATGTTAAGGTCTATCACTCTCACCTTACCTGTGTCATTCAGCTCTTTTGTCCATGTTTAAACCAAGGGTGTAATGAGGTCAGTAACAGTAAACTGGGCATACTGGCATTGGAAGGTAGTCATAGAGGTTCATGAAGTTGACCCTGGGAACGGAGGCATTGCTTATGACAAGAGGTTGGATGGTTTGGGCCTGTGTTCAATGGAGTTTAGAGAAATAAGAGGTGAGTGCATTGAAACCAAAAATTCTTCGGGTGATTCAGTGGGTTGATGCAAAAATGTTGTTTCCCCTAGTAGGATGAGACAGATAATCTCAGAGTGAAGTTGCCCATTTAAGGCCGAGATGAAAAACAATTTCTTTCTTCAGAGAGTAGCGAATCTGTAGAATTCTTTACCACAGAGGGATGTAGAGGTTGGGTCATTAAGTATATTCAAGGCTGAGATAAACAGATTTTTAATCAGTAAGCAAATGAAAGGTTATGGGGATGAGGCAGGAAAATGGAGTTAAGGCTTATCTCATTGAATGCCAGAGCAAACTTGATGGGCTGAACAGCATATTTCCGTCCTATGTGTTATGGTCTTGTGAAATCCTGACTGATTTGAAACATGTCTGTATAACCACTTTTGTCCCAGAGCATAAGCCGAGAAGATCATATGAAGTAAGAGTGGGAAACAAGAACAATAGGATCATGGTTTATCTGATATTCCTCATATCCACTTTCCTGCCATTTCCTCATAGCCCTTGATTCTCCTCCTGATCAAAAATCTATCCAACTCAGCCTTAAATATACACAAGGACACTGTCCCCACAGATCTCTGTAGCAAGGAGCTCCAAAAACTCACATCAATTTATAACTTCAGATAACAACAATCTTCCGGTGTCAGATTTAAAATTTACAATTGATTTTGCATCATGTGTGAGCGAGTAAGATGCCTGAGCTTCTACCAATGCCCTTATTCTTAAGGATTGTTCCCTAAATTCACTCCTGAAAGGTCTAGTTTTAATTTTTACATTATTCCTCCTCATCCTCGATTCCCAATGAACAGAAAGAAATTATTTCTGTCCATTGATCCTAACGTCGCCCTTAACATTTTGAAGACCTAACCCATTAAGTTTTAAATTTTACGTAATGGAACCTGAGTTTGTTTAGCGTTTCCTTACAACTTTACCTTTGAACTTCTGGTACCATGTCAACGGTGTAACTTCCAGACATGATTGACTGGGGAAATTTTCCAATTATCTCTATTCTGCATAGGAAGAGTGCATGCATTTCATGCAACCCATTTGAGAGTATTCAGTCACACGTAAATATAAGCAGGAAGTTTCTATATATCCAACCACTCTCAAAATTAAACATTTTCAAGAATAATTAAAATAACTCTGAATGAATACCACAATAATACTTCCAGCTTCAGTGAGCAGCATTCCATTATTCATGACCTATTACCCTATCTCTGCAAAACAGAAAATATAATTAATTTTCAAGTGTTTCTTCTGTGTTCTGTGTATTTACACTGAAACAACAAGAAGTCTGCGAGGATAGTAATCGTTTTGGGCATAGACCCTTCTTCAGAAATGACGTTTCGGGCCTAGACCCTTCTTCATCCAGCTCTACACCTTGTTATCTAAGAAGTCTGTGAAACATATTTTATTCACCATGTAATGTGAAAGGAAAATTATTTCAATACTCTGCCATAATGAACCTGATCCAAAAGATGAAACTACAGGCATTACTGTACGAGTCTATCAATACCTGAAAAGAGAGGTTAATGTGTGGCCATTGTTAGAAACATTTTGCAATGCCAATGGTTTATTTCTCATCAAAAAAAAAATGAGTGACCAGCATTTGAATAAAAAGTGGGCATCCGGTTTTATGGTTACCTGAACCAATTTTCAGGCAGGTTTGTAAATCCAGTGCTGAAAATTCTCTGGGTGGTCTTTCTATCCAGCCTGTGGTTTCACGTTCTGGGCAGGTGAAACCTCACAGTGGCTTTCCCATCTTTGCCCCAATTGAGGCTCTTAAATGGACAATTAATGGTCACTTCAAGGTTGCCTTCCATCTTAGTTTTGAGGTCCAGAGGACAGATTTTGGCTCAGGTTTTAAAATTTTAGGGTGCAGGGAGAGTGAGGTGTCTCAAAGGACTTCATTCCTGGCCCTGTTTTAGGATCAGGCAGCCCCTCCCAGGATCTAGGCCCCACAGGTGCTGCCTCCTGCCCCTCCTTCGAATTAAGACTTCACCAGTATATCAGGCAATGGCTCTCACATCACTCCTTTATCGCTGTGAGGCATGGACTGTTCACCAGCATCACATAAAGCAACTAGATACATTAAACTTTCACCACCTAAGCTTTAATTTACAAACTTGAGTGATTGGACAAAATCCCTAACACCAAAGTTTTTGCCAAAGTACTGCATATCTAAAATTCTGTGCATGCTTGTCAGAGCTCACCTTCATTGGGTCATACTGTGAGGCTTACACAAGGACAGATCATAAGACTGTAAAAAATAGGAATAGAAGTAAGCTGTTCTGCCCCTTGGGCCTGCTTAGCCATTCAAAAGGATCATGCTTGATTCTACATTCCTCACATCCACTTTCCTGCCTTTTTCCCATAACCCTTGATTCCCTGCTGATCAGGAATCTAACTCAGCCTTAAATATACACAAAGACTGTGCCCCCACTCTGTGGCATGGAGTTTCAAAGACTCTCAACCATCTGAGAGAAGAAATTGCTCCTCATCTTCAATTGGTGCCCATTTATTCTGAAACTGCACCCTCTGATCCTAGACCCTCCATGAAGGGAAACACCCCCTCAGCATTTATCCAGTCAAGCCCTTAAAAATCATAGAATCATCATAGAACCCCTACAGTAGGGAAGCAGACCATTCGGCCTATCGAGCCCACACTGACCCACTGTAGAGCATCCCACCCAGATTCACCCCACAATCCTATAATCCTGCATTTCTCATGGCTGACCCCCCTACCCTACACATCCTTGGATACTATGGGTAATTTACCACGGCCAATCCACCTAATCGGCACATCTTTGGACTCCGGAATGAAACCAGAGCACCCAGAGGAAACCCACGCAGACACGGAGAGATCAGGCAAACTCCACACAGACAGTCACCCGAGGGTGGAATCAAACCCGGGTCCCTGGCGCTGTGAGGCAGCAGTGCTAACCACTGAGCCACCGTGCTGCCCAATGAAATGGCCTAAGCTTTAATAAGTTCAACCTTTACCGATAAGACAATTCCTCCATACCAGGGATCATCCAATCTTCTCTAAAATGGTTTCATTGAAATAATATCGAATGATTCAAAGGTACTCTACAGCCAGCTGAGCCCAGAAGCCTGCGCCACAGGACATTCCAAACCTGGATTCAAGGCATTTGATGTCCTAAGTTGGACCCCACCAAATGGGAACATAAATAACTCTAGACAGTCCCAAATGGAGGAGTCAAACAGTATCTCACTGAAAGAGGAAAATGAAGCCAAGCCCATGCCGGACGAAGACAGGTCGCTACGAAGCTTTCACCCTCCCGTCCAATACTAACTCTGTGAAATGTCAAAGATCGGAAATGCAAGGTTACTGCATCCACAGCAAATCAGGGTTTAGTTTAACAACATGTATGAGATGGCACCAACTTAAAATGGTAAAGTTGTGGTCTCCTTATCGACCACCCAACCATCAATGCGACAAATGCATTACCATGTCCGGCAATATGAGACTAGGTTGTAAGTTACTGCTGATCCAGGTGTAACACAACCTGCAGTGTTAGCATGGATTTCTTCTGTACTATTTTGCACTGGTATGCACTATTTTTTACACAAAGATTTTAGCTGGCAGGAAACAGGCATGAAGTTCAAAATTGTGGCAACTTCCAAATCATTTTAACAGATTCACATGCAGGCTGAAAAATTGCAGGTCATTAAAATGAAATAATGAGTATACTGTCTTCTTACAGATTACTAAAATTGTTAGTAGCCAGAGGTAAAAGTTTCATTGCAGAATGGAGATGTGACAGATGAATACATTACAGAGGAATGGCTTTTATAAGATATTTCAGCACAATATCTAGGTTTTTGTTATTCATTTATGGAAAAGTGCCAATTCCTGGCAAGGCTGGCCTTTATTGTCCATTCCTAATTGTCGTTGTGAAAGTATCACAGAGATGATTGTGTTGGAAAGTAGGTTGTGTTGTTTGAATATTCTGTGTTGTAATAAAGCTTTGCAACAATAGAGTAAGTCTGGCATAAAATTATACAATGAAAAGTCACAAAGATCCCTGATGTGTAAATATAGATGTGGAGAAATTTTATGATTCTTATTATTAAGGCCTGATGGAACTCTTCATATTCTGCTTTGAATATTCAAAAATGGAAGAGAAGTGGAGATTGCTGTCAGAAAAAATTGGGATTTTGTTTTATAAATGAAGAATTGGAGTGCAAAAGGAAGTGTGCTGTGGTAAACTATGATAAATCACTGGTTAGATTTCAAACCACTAGGAATAGGAAGAGGTGTAGGCTGTTCAATATTTGAATTTTACCAGAAATCAGCTCAGTGTTAATTTTGGCAAGTCTCATGAAGGGTTTTTCTCCATTAGCTCTCTCAAGTTTTCCCACAACATTTTCTGCAACTCGCCTTCCAGCTACGCACCACATCTGTACGGCACTGTACTTGTCCTATCCACTTTCTTGCCAAAGGTGAAAGTACTTGCTGGGTTCTCCCTGGATTTGTGGTGCTGATGCCATTTTTAATGCCCAGAAATGCACCAGGTAAAGTGCTGCCAGCTAAGAGTTGCCCTTCACTGGGCACACTGTGGGAGGGCAACCAAGAAGAAATGCTTCTCAGGGCACATAGCCATCTCTTCACTTTATTGCAATTACAAGTGCACATTCATAAGTGTGTTGCTATTTAAGAATCAAGCCTACACATTCTTCATGTTATCCCATTTTAAAACCCAATCTAAGACAGTGCTACTCTTTCCCTAATGCCTAACATAGCCCAGCATCTTCTCATTGCTCAATGTGAGACCATCACATACTGGAGAACCTTCAAATGGTTGAAAACATTCACTTTTATTCAGCAACAACAAAAGGGAGGAAACAAAAAAAACTGCATTTGTTTCTGGGATTGGAAGGGAAAGAGCTTCTTTCCTTTGAGCACAATCAAATTCACAGTCAATGAATGATCAATGCAACCAGCTCTCACCTTTTGGACCTGGGTGTTAATTAAATCTTTTTGGGCTTGTTGTGCCTGACACTGCAGTACCCTATTAGAAGGTAATGTTACTCCTTCTCAATGCCCTCGTGGGCCTCCTTGGAAGATTTCAGCTACTGTCCCATCTTGTCAGATCCCCTTCTTTGTGCAGAGCGCCGAATGCAAGGATTATGTGGTACACTGTATCATGGGGGTTCACCAGACTGATCCAAACAGTGGAATCTTATCTTCAGGAGGTCTATTGCTGGCTTCATGATGCGTCTAGTCAAAGAATGAACTGCATTGTATCTACGCTCAACCACAGTCAGAGTTTTTGCATAACAGAGTCATCAGCCATAATCACAATGGGTAGTCCAGCAACCATCCTGGTAAAGTATCCAGGCATTGAGATGAAGCAGGAAAACGAGAGATACAGAAATCACGGTGGCTCCAAGGATAACTGGGGCAAGCTTCTAAGATGCGGTACCAATGATCACAGATCACTTGATGGAATAGAATCCTTCTCTGTTCATGAACTCATCCATTGTAAGATATACTCCTCTCATTGCGATTGTGTAAAGTCTTTGGTGTCCTGCAGTTGGGAGAAATCAGCTCTATTGGCAAAGCCTCCAGGCTGCAGCACAGACATCTTCATAGGGATATGAGAGGAAGCTAGAAGATCATAAAACAAATTGTACCAGAAACAGTCTTTATGCATTTGTGGGTTGAGAATTGAGAGATTCCATATGGGTCCCCAATGGATCCTTAGAAGGAGCCAGTTGCTATGACATTTAGTGCAGCTCTCTCATGGATGGTCACTGGAATAGGATAATCACCACCCCGCATGGTACAGGCTTTGCTCTATTATCTGAAGGATAATACACTCTGGGTCTCCTGTTCCTCCTGTCTGTCCTGAGGGGACTTCCAGTTGTGGCTACTTCATGTGGAGGCTATTCAGCATCTGCTGGATGGGATCACTCTCCTGGGATAGGACCACTGGGCTGGTCTCATACTTCACCTCTAGGAACATAGGAATGTATCAGAGCAGGAATAAACTATTCAGCCCCTCGGGCTTGCTCCACCATTTGAGGTCAGCAATGACACTTCCCACACTATCCCCAATTCCCTTAATGTCATTTGTAAGCATCATGCTATCTGTCATGAACTGACTTAATGACTAAGTTTCCAGATTTCTTTGGGATAGAGAATTCCAAAGATTCACCACCTCTTACTTCCTCATTTCATTCCTATTGTGACACTGTGTCCCATGGTACCTAACTCCAGAGCCAAGGGAAATACCCTCTGCTTGTCCCTTTAAGAATTGTATAAGCTTTTATGAGATAACCTCTCATTCTTCTAAAATTCAGAGAATACAGGCCTAATCTCTTCAATCTCTTCTCAGAAGACTGTCCTACACTCTCACTGATCAGACTTGTGAATTTTTGCTGCACTCCCTCTGTGGCAAATATATCCTTCATTGGCAAGAGGACAAGATTTAAACACAATACGCCAGTTGCACTCTCTCTAGTGTCCTGATTCAAGACTTATTTGCACCTGTACTTGTTATCAAGGCTAGCACAGCATTTGTCTTCCAAATTGTTTGTTTGCAACTGCATGCTAATTTTCAGGGGTTGCTGAACAAGGACACCCATCCTTTGGACATCAGTAATTTCCAATCTTCCATTGTTCAAGAAATATTCTGCACTTGCATTTGACTTCAACAAAATAGCCCCAATTTCTATCTCTCATGGAATGAAATTGCTGTCAGAAGCTAAATTTCAATTTGTGCACTGATGTATATTCATCTGCCATCTCTGCAGCTCTTCTTGCTGTTGGAACTTTCTGTTTCACAATGTGAGTTCTTATCGTCTCTGGAAGTGAGTTTTTAAAATCCACCAGCGGAATAATCTCTCTAAGATCCTCACATGTATTTTCAACCTTTAATGTTCTTGCCCATCTATCGAAGTTGATATGTTTAATTCTTTCTAACTCAATGTAACTCTGACCTGGTTACTTCTTTATGTTTCTGAACCGTTGTCTATATGCTTCTGGTACCAATTCGTAGGCACTCAAAATAATTTGACATCTTCATAATCTCTTGACACTTCCTCTGACAGTGCTGCAAACACCTCACTGACCCTGCCTACCAACTTGGTCTGAATTAACATTACCCACACAGTCTGTGGCCAATTCATCTGTTTAGCCAGTTTCTCAAAGGAAATGAAGAAGTCTTCTACATTTTTTTCATCGAATTTCGGTAATGTTTTGACATATTTGTATATATCCCTACCATGTCTTTGGCTACGATGGGTCTGCTCATCAGCACTGTCCTTGCACTAAGCCTACCTCCTCCTTCATCTCCATCCTTTTAAATTGACTTTCCTGTTTAATTTTCAACTTCTGAAGTTCGATATCTATCTCCTTTTCTTTTTGCTCAGCTAAGAACCTTCTCTCCCTTTCTTTATCTTCTAACATGGCTCTTCTTTCCCGTTTTTGCTCTTCTAACTCCAATTGTCTAATTGTCAATTTAATTTTTTTCTAATTCCACTGAACTTGCCTGCTTCTGTGATATCCCTAAGTGTTTGACCAACTCCATTACAATTTCACGTTTTTTTTACTATCCCTAGTTAAACCCAATCCTAACCTGTTGGCTAATTCTAACAGTTTATCCTTCTTCTGTTTTTCTGAACTTTCTTGGCAAATTTGGGATTCAAATCCCAGAACCTCTTGAGCGATGTTAAGAGCCACTTCTCTCACTTTTAATTTAATCAACAACAAGTAAATTAAACAGATTTTTCTCACTTAAGTTTTATTTAAAGATCTAGAATACTAAACCCCCAAGACTGTTTAAATCTGTCCAAACCCGTTCAGATCCATTCAGTTCCCATACAGGAAATTGCTAGATCCCGGACTTGGTCTGTGAAATCCTGGAAATGAGCCTTCATTCTGTTGTGTGGTTGGGGAGGGGGGGGGATGGTTGGATCCCTCTGATAATTAATCCGAAACACCAGGCCCAATCTGTTATGGCTGGGGTAGATGTTCCTTCCTACTTATTAAACCCGAAACATCCAGAGAAGCTCACCTTGCCACTTGTAATCTATTAACAGAGCAGTTAAATGAAAGGAGTCCCTGATACTTTATAAGCAGCAAGTAACTATTTATTTAACCCTAACAGTGAACAAATTAACAGAACTATAGACAGATAGAGGAGAGAATATGTAGAACAATTTCGGAAAGATGTAAAAGCAGCAGGGTTGTTGTGGTGGGTGATTTTAACTTCCCCATATTGACTGGGGCTCACTTTGTGCTTCAGGCTTGGATGGGCAAGAATTTGTAAGGACCAGTCAGGAGGGTTTCTTGACACAATATATAAACAGTGCAACCAGGGAAGGTTTTGGGAAATGAGCTCAGCCAGGTGAGTGAAGTTTCAGTGGGGGAGCATTTTGGTAGTAGTGACCAAAATACTGTGAGTATTACGATACTCATAGATAGGGATAACAACAGTCCTCAGGTAAGGGTGTTAAATGGGGTGAAGTCAAACAAGAACTATATCAGGCAGGAACTGGAGAATGTTGATTGGCGGTGGCTGTTTGAGGGTAAATCTACATTGGGCGTGTGGGAGTATTTCAAATGGCAGTTGATAAGAGTTCAGGAGCGGCACATTCCTGCGAGAATAAAAGATAGGTATGGCAAGTTACATGAACCTTGGATGACCAAGGACATTATGATTTCAGTCAAAAAGAAAGAGGAAGCATACATATTGTCTTGAAGAATGGGAAGTGACGAAGCCCTTGAAATATATAACAGTAGGAAGGAACTTAAACAAGGAATTAGGAAGACTGAAAGGGATGATGACAGGTCATCAGCAAACAGGATTAAGGAGAAACCCAAGGCTTTTTGTACACATATAAAAAGCAAGAGGGTTGCCAGGGAAAGAACAAAGGAGGGAATCTGTGTGGAGCCGGAAGAGGTAGGTGAGATCCTAGACAAATACTTTGTGTATTCACCGAAGAGAAGGAATTGATGGAGGATGATCTCAGGGAAGGGAGTGTCGAATTTCTAAGAAAAGTTGCTATTAAAAAGAAAGAGGTGTTATGCAACTTAAAATGTGCAAAGGTAGATATATCCCTGGGTCCTGATGGGATTTATCCTAGAATATTGAGCATTGACAAACATCTTTGGACACATGTGAGATCCCAGAAGACTGGAGAATAGCCAATATTGTCCCATTGTTTAAGAATGGTAGCAGGGATAATCCCGGAAATTACAGACCCATGAGCCTCACGTCAGTTGTAGAGAAATTATTGGAAAAGATTCTCATGGATCAGATCTATACGCATTGGGAAGCAAATAGACTAATTAGTGATAGGCAGCATGGTTTTGTGGGGGGGGGGAGTCATGCTTCACTAAATTGATCAAGTTTTTTGAAGAGGTAGTGAAGATGATTCATGAGAGAAAAGCAGTTGATGTTGTCTACATGGACTTCAGTAAAGCCTTTGACAAGGTCCCTCATGACAAACTGGTACAAAAGGTGAAGTCACATGATATAGGGGTGAGCTGGCAAGATTGATGCGGAACTGGCTTAGTCATAGGAGACAGAGGGTAGCAGTGGAAGGATGCTTTTCAGAATGGAGGGTTATGACAGATTCTGTTCCAAAGAGATCAGTGCCAAGACCTTTGCTGTTCATGGTCTATATAAATGATTTGGAGGAAAACGTAGCTGGTCTAATTAGTAAGTTTGCAGAAGATACAGAGATTGATGGTGTTGTGGATAGTGAGGAGGATTGTCAGAGGATACAACAGGATATCAATCAGTTGAAGGCATGGGCAGAAAAATGGCAGGTGGAGTTTAATCTGGACAAATGTGGGGTGATACATTTTGGAAGGTCAAGTACAGGTGGAAATTATACAGTGAATGGCAGCACCCTTAGGAATATCGATATGCAGAGGAATCTGGGTGTGCAAGTCCATAGATCGCTGAAGGTGGCAGCACAGATGGATAAGGCAGTAAAAAAGGCCTATGGCATGCTTGCCTTTATTGGTAGAGGCATTGAGTATAAGGATAGACAAGTTATGCTACTGATCCTGTAGAGTTATAGAGTCATAGAGATATAAGCTCAGAAACAGATACTTCAGTCCAACTCATCCATGCTGACCAGATATGCTAAATAAATCTAGTCCCATTTGCCAGCTTTGGCCCATATCCCTCTAAACCCTTCCTATTTATATACCCATCCAGATACCTTATGAATGTTGTAACTGTACCAGCCTCCATCACCTCCTCTTGCAGCTCATTCCATTCATGCACCACCCTCTGCCTGAAAAAGTTGCCCCTTAGATCGCTTTTAAATATTTCACCTCTCACTGTAAAACTATGCCCTCTAGTTTTGGACTCCCCTACCTCAGAGAAAAGACCTTATCAATTCATCCTATCCATGCCCCTCATGATTTTATAAACCTCTATCAGGTCACCCCTCAGCCTCTGACACTCCAGGGAAAATAGCCCCAGCCTATTCAGCCTCTCCCTATAACAAAACCCTCTAAGCTTGGTAACATCCTTCCAAATCTTTTCTGAACCCTTTCAAGTTTCACAAAATCCTTCCTATAGCAGGGAGACCAGAATTGCACACAGTATTCCAATAGTGGCCTAACCAATGTCCTGTACAGCTGCAACATGATCTCCCAACTCCTATACTCAATGCACTGAATAATAAAGGCAAGCGTACCAAACATCTTCCTCACTATCAAGGAACTATGAACCTGCACTCCAAGATCTCTGTGTTCAAAAACACTCCTAGTAAGATCAGGCTTTTTTTTTCCTTTATTCATTAACAGGAATTCGCTGGCTAGGCAGCATTTATTGTCCATCCCTAATTGCCCAGAGGGCAGTTAAGAGTCAACCATATTGCCTACAGGACATACAGTAAACCAGATGGATTTTTCCAACAATTGACAATGGATTCATGGCTATCTTTAGATTCTTAATTCCTGATATTTTGTTGAATTCAAACTCCACCATCTGCCATGGTGAGATTTGAACCCGGGTCCCCAGAATGTTGTTTGGGTCTCTGGATTAACAATCCAGCGATCATACCACTGGGCCATTGCCTCCCCCTAGGTCTGTACTCATGTGAGTGAGCTTTCATTTAATAAACATAGCCAACTGTAAGGGATAGTAAGAGATGAGACCCCCCAGCCTCAGGCTACAGCTCCTTAGACACATGCTCAGCAACTACTATCGGAATAAACATCTGGTTTATGCTTTTCTCCATTTGAAAGGGAATTGGATGAGGAAAAGAAAACAACTTGAAAGAAAAATGTAAGATAGCAAGGTGTAGAGCTGGATGAACACAGCAAGCCAAGCAGCATCAGAGGAGCAGGAAGGCTGACGTTTCGGGCCTTGACCCTTCTTCAGAAATATTTTAGTGTGGCTTGTGTTAACAAAATAGTGATTTTTTTAATAATTCACTGATCAGATCTGGCTATCGTTGGCAAGGCCAGAATATATTGCTTGTCCTGAATTTTCTGAAACATTTTCCGAAGAAGGGTCTAGGCCCAAAACGTCAGGCTTCCTGCTCCTCTGATGCTGCTTGGCCTGCTGTGTTCATCCAGCTCTATACCTTGTTATCTCAGATTCTCCAGCATCTGCAGTTCCTACTATCTCTGAAAGAAAAATGTACTTGGCTTTCGTGAAAGGAAGCATACAGAGAATTCTTCACAAAGTACTTTCACAGACTAGTAGAACCACCTTCAGTGCTGTATTATTCCAGGATTCTTTCTGTGCTTCTGTAGGGCAGCTTTCTCCACCCATTTCAGGGGCAATTCAGGACAACCAATATATCCTGGCCTTGCCAACGATGGCCAGATCTGATCAGTGAATTATTAAAAAAATCACTATTTTGTTAACACAAGCCACATTAAAATATTTCTACATTAAAGCTGGCCATACAGTTTTACTGCAATATCATGGAATATTGGCATATGTTGTTAAATGTAGGGGCGCCAATTTTATTGCAATTTGGTGTTAGTTTTCACTCTAATTATTGCACGGCTGATGTATTCTTCTGCTATTATTGAGCATTATGCTGCTGCGGTAAAGTGAGTAGGATGGAAGTGTCATGTTAATGTTTTCTTTCCCTTTAAAGTGGGGTTTAATCTCCTCTAATTAAAAACCGATAGAATCGCTGATGCTGTAAATCAGGAACAAAACCAGAAGTTGCTGGAGAAGCTCAGCAGGTCTGGCAGCATCTGTGAAGAAAAGAAATCAGAGTTAATGTTTCGGGTCCGGTGACCCTTCCTCAGAGCTGGTTAATTTCCTCTGTCGTCTTAAAGTTCCTTTGGAATGCTGCCACATGCATTGACCTCACAAGTTACGGTAAGGTGAACCAATGACAAAGGTGTAAGGTATACAAGAACACCCTCATTAAACACTTCCAAATCAATACTGTGCTAAATTCAAGACAGACCAGTGAGGTAAAAATAAACTTTCTCAAGAACATCAAAGGAAAGCAGGCTAAAAATAAAGCCTGCTTTTAAGGAAGAGCCTGTGTTCCTGAGTTGATTCTTGTAAGATGAGAGCAGAGACAGTGGTCTGGTGAGTTATTTCTTGATGACGCCAAAAAAAAATTTCTGTGCAGTGTAGTTAAATGGACTGTGTACAGTACAGGATAACTCAGCAATTTCAGCAAAGCACTTGTAGCTTTAGACAGCTTCTTATGTCTTTGTCCCCAGTCTTTCACCCTGTGTTTTTCTGGAGAGACAGTACAGCTACTTCATAAAGTCATGACCTTCAACAGACCTTGACTCTCCCACTGGTCGTAAAATGTTGTTTAGTTCTTTAGAGAGCTACATCAAAGAAATACCTCAAAAGCAAAATACTACACATGCTGTAAACCGGAAACATGAACAGAAAATGTTGGAAATAGTCAGCAGCTCTTGAGAGAGAAGCAGAACTGAGCTGTCCTCGTCCATTAAAGGTGGGTTTTGGGGTAAGCAGGAATTCGGGAAATCTACTTTGAGTCAGGATCCCAAACTGATCTCTTCTTTTCCAGATATCACCAGACAGCACTGAAGGTCAGCTTGGGATTATCAAGTGTCACAATCTCATTGGGCATGTCCCCATACAGGTCTGTGAACTGTGAGCTTATATAGCTCATTTTGCACCCCATTTTTATTGTTTTGTGGGTGCTCCAATTTAAAAACAACCAGCATCAAAGCTTTAATCGTGAGCAATTTTAAAGGTTAGTCCATCATACAAGTATCCCTGAAAGTTTTTAAGTACATAGGTGATGGAGTTATAAGCTAAAACACAGGTATAAAGATTCAAAGTAGATACAAATAAAAGGTACTGGTAAAAAAGAAAGTAAGATCAGTCTGTATCATTGCTTGCCTGTTTTTCAAAAATTTTCTGTTTTGAAGCAAAGAGTTCAAAATTAAAATCAGAATCCTGCAGCAGTGATGACTTCTGTAGCTGAAGATTAGGAGGTATTACAGATGGACTCAATAGGTAGACCAGGCTTGGAGGGACAGAAAACATTTTTTTGTTCTTCAGTTATGTGCTGAGGATGACATTTGCGATTATTTGAACTTTTTTTGACAGAATCGTGGTTGACTGTAAAACCTTTTTCTTTGAATTCTCTTTAGCTGAGAACTCTCTCACTATGAGGACTCAAAATCCTTCCTATGGCAGTTTTATTTAACATGATACCTCATAGCTTGCCTTACACAGATCAAACTTAATGTCATTACTATATTAACTTTCTATGAGTCATTGTTGGACAACTCGAAGTCAATGACGCGGTACATCCCTGTGTGGGGTCCTCCAGTCTCCTGTTTCTTTGAATTCTTGTGACCTTTAGAAGGATTCATTGTGTTGTTTGAGGATTAATCAAATTGTAAATGGTTCCCTTTGAGATTGACGCTGAGAGATTACTCCAGTCTCTCTGAATGTTGGATGACCTTGAATTAACAAGAGTCATCTGACTTCTTGGAACCAACTTTTAGGCTCTTTGTGGCTATTTATAGAACAATTAGTTTTTTTTATTTTTGCAAAATATTTAACAACTGCACAGTCCTGATCCAAGTAAGTAATTAAGAAGTGCTCAGGGTTGCTCAGAAGCCAGTTATGAGCTGCTTGAGCTCCCAAATCCTGGATATTACAAGTTATGGAAATTGATCCTGACCTCTTGGGTCACCAAGGGAGATATACAGTGGGAAGCTTTTCCCCTGTGAAACTAAGATGAGGGAAGGTTTTGATTAGACTGAAGAGCTCCAGCCATGGCCAGGAGAAAAGGCAGCTGTCCTCTCTGAGAGTGTTTTCAGAGCTTGCTAGGCATCGTGACAACAGATCATAATTCCAAATTACATATATTGAACGTTTTAAGTAAAATGGGTTGTTTTGATTCAGAAATAAAGAATATACAAACCAGACAAGGCTGAGAATGCAATTCAGTGACTGTTTAGAAATTTCCTGTTTGTATTACACTCAACCTCAAGGAAGACACTGGAATGTCACACTTAGAAGGATCGAATAAAAAACAAAGAAAATTACAGCAAAGGAACAGGCCTTTTGGCCCTCCAGGCTTGCACCGACATGCTGCCCATCACAACTAAAACCCCCGACCCTTCTGGGGACTGTATCTCTCTATTCCCATCCTATTCATGTATTTATCAAGATGCCTTTTAAAAGTCACTATAGTATCTGCTTCCACTACCTCCCGCAGCAGCGAGTTCCAGGCACCCACCACCCTCTGTGTAAAAAACTTGTCTCGTATGTCATCTTTAAACCTGTGCCCCCTAGTAACTGACTCTTCCACCCTGGGAAAAAGCTTCTGACTGTCCACTCTGTCCATGCCCTTCATAATCTTGTAGACCTCTATCAGGTCGCCCCTCAACCTCTGTTGTTCCAGTGAGAACAACCCAAGTTTCTCCAACCTCTCCTCATAGCTAATGCTCTCCATGCCAGGCAACATCCTGGTAAATCTCTGGATGTCCAGAGATTTCAGAAAGATGCTTTGAAGGAAGACATACAATTAAAAAAAACGAACAATCTCTGTGAGATACAACTCAAGACGGTAGACATTTTGGGATGTAGAAAGAAGACAGTCTGTGCGAAAGAAATGACTATGTTATCTCCTGCGAGGAATACACAAGAGAAGGAATTCTGGACATTTCTGCACTTGCAGGACAAGATGAAAGCCTCTCTCTGATTCTTGGCAATAGGTTGTCTGTCAAAAGCCACAGTCAAAGAAGAAACTGTTCTGAGTGAATCTGCAGAACTGAGGATTTCCAAGTCAACTGCTGGAGTTAACTTCACCAGAATCATCCACATTAACAGCTGCATTGTCACCACATATGGACAAACTGAGCACTGATTTAGATATTTTTGTAACTGTTATCTTTTACTCACTTCTCATTCCTAATCTGCATATATGTGTGATGGATTTTCATACTTGTGCAGATGCACTTACTCTTCCCTTAACTGAAGAAGCTACTCTTTCTATTCTTCCTCATTGAACCCCTACAGTGTGGAAACAAGCCCTTCGGCCCAACAAGTCCACATCAACCTTCAAAGCATCCTATCTAGACCCATCTCCCTATAACCCACCTAATCTACACATCCCTCAACACTAAAGGCAATTTAGCATGGCCAATCCACCTAGCCTGCACATCTTTGGACTCTGGGAGGAAACCAGAGCACCCAGACTCAGGGAGAATGTGCAAACTCCACACAGACAGTCGCCTGAGGGTGGAATCGAACCTGGGTCCCTGGTGCTGTAAGGCAGCAGTGCCAACCACTGAGCTATTGTACCACCCATTTTATTGGCATTGTTTACTTGGACTTTATAAAACCTTTGAGAAGGCTCCACACGGTAGACTAATTAGTAAAGTTAGATCACATGGGATTCAGGGTAAGCTTGCCATTGGATGCAAAATTGGCTCAACAACAGGAGACAGAGAGTAAGGGTGGAGGGTTGATTTTCGGACTGGAGGCCTGTGACCACAGGTGTTCCACAGGGACTGGTGATGAGTCCACTTTTGTTTGTCATCTATATAAATGATTTAGATGAGAATATAGAAAGCACGGTTTGTGGATAACACCAAGACTAGTGGTATAGCTGACAGTGAGGAAGGTTATCTAAGATTACAAAAAGTTCTTGATCGGTTTGGGTCCATGGGCTGGAGAGTGACTTATGGAGTTTACTTTGGATAAATGCGAAGTATTACATTTTGGTAAAACAAATAAAGAAAAGACTTATACAATTAAAAGTAGAGCCTTGGGCAGTGGTGTAGAACAGAGAGACCGAGGGGTTCAGGTGCATAATTCTTTGATGTTTGCGTCACATATAGATAATGTAGTTAAGAAGGCATTTAGCATGCCTGCCTTCGTTGCTCAGACCATTGAGTATAGGAGTTGGGATGTTATGTTGAGGTTTTACAGGATGTTGGTGAGGCCTCTTCTGGAATACTGTATCCATTTCTGGTCTCCCTGTAATGGGAAGGATATTATTCAGCTGGAGAGGGTTCAGAAGAGATTTACCAGGATGTTGCCAGGAATGAAGGGTTTGAGTTATAATGTAAGGCTGTAGAGGGTGGGATATTTTTCACTGAAGCGTAAGAGGTTGAGGGGTGACCTTATAGAGGTTTATAAAGTAATGAAGGGTATAGATAAGGTGAATTGCAGGTGTCATTTCCCTAGGGTGGGGGATTTCAAGACTGAGGGCTATATTTTTAAGGTGAGAGGAGAAAGATTTAAAAAAGACATGAGAGGCAATTATTTTTTATATACAGAAGGAGGCTCATTTGTGGAATGAACTTCCAGAGGAAGTGATGGATGCGGGTACAGTTACAACGTTTGAAGGGCATTTAGATTAAAACATGAATAAGAAATGTTTGGATGGATGTGGGCCAAATGCAGACAGGTGGGACTAGTCTAGTTTGGGATTATGATCGGCACAGACTAGTTGGACCGAAGGGTCTGTATCCGTGCAGTATGACTTTATGACTGTGCGAACTTAGATTCTAGAAATGGTGGTCAGGTCTTGTCATTAAATTTGATAGGAGCTGAGGAAAACTTTTACTTCTGGAAAACTAAACCCTATACAAGTGTATAGGGCTTGGATATCCATAGTGATGATGAGGTGTTGGGGGCCAGGGAATTGGAAGTCTTGGAGGGGGTGGTTGTATCCCCCATGCAGAATGCCTAAAAGCTCTCCAATTCTTCCTCGCCTGCAGGCCTAACCAGTCCCCCTTCACTGACACCCTCATCCGCTTAACAGAACTTGTCTGCTCCTATGATGCTGCTTGGCCTGCTGTGTTCATCCAGCCCTGCACCTTGTTGTCCTTACCCTCAACAGCTTCTCCTTTAACTCCTCCCACTTCCTACAAACTAAGGGGGTGGCCATGGGCACCTGTGTGGGCCCAAGTTATGCCTGCCTCTTCATTGGATACTTGCAACAGTCTCTTTTTCACTGTTACACTGGCACTATCCCCCACCTCTTCCTCTGTCACGTTGATGACTGTATCAGCACTGCCTCATGCTCCCACGAGGATCTTGAACAGTTCATCAACTGTACTAACACCTTTCACCCCAACCTCAAATTCACCTGGACCATCTCCGATACCTCCCTTTCCTTCTTGGACCTCTCCGACTCCATTTCTGGTGACCACTTCAAAACTGACATCTATTTCAATCCCACTGACTCCCACAGCTACCTAGACTACACCTCCCCTCAGCCACCCTCCTGCAAGAATGCGATCCCCTACTCCAATTCCTGCCCATCTTCTCTACCACCTATCCGCTCCCCCATCTCACTGACCAATCCCCAGCGCTCCCTACCTGCACTCACCTATCACCACCCCGCTGACATTCCCCAGCCCCACCCCTCCTCTATTTATTTCTGAGGTCCCTTCCCCTTCCCCATTTCTGAAGAAGGGTCCCAACCCGAAACGTCAACTTTCCTGACCTGCTGTGTTCCTCCAGCTCCACACTGTGTTATCTCTGACTCCAGCATCTGCAGGTCTTGCTATCACAGAAGAACGTTGAGACTTGTTTCAGGTGGGGTTTCCATCCATTGCACTTTGCTTATTTTTAAACTCATAGAAACAGAGAAAATAGGAAAAAGAGTAGGCCATTCAGCCCTTCAAGCCTACTCTTTCATTTAGTCTGATCATGACTGATCATCCAACGCAGTACACTGTTCCCACTTTCTCCCTGTACCCTTTGATCCCTTTAACCTTAAGAAGTAATGTCCTTTAGGGAATCCATATTTAACTGGTCAGGCCTGCATGTGACTCCAGACCCACAGCAACTCTTAACTGCCCTCTGGGCAATTAGGGATGGGCAATAACGGCCAGTGATGCTCACATCCCATGAAATGAATTGAAAAAGAATCTAACTCTTTCTTGAAAATTTTCAGTTTGTTAGCCCGTACTGCTTCCTGTGGCAGTGAATCTCACAAGGTCATCACTCTCTGGGTGAAGAAACTTCTCATCCCAGTCCATAATGGCCTACCCTGTATCCTTAGACTGTCATCCCTGGTCTGGACTCCACGGTCATCTGGAACATCCTTTCTGCATTCACTCATTTAAATTCTCCAACAATTAATGAAATGTAACCTGGCCTTGGCAAAATCTCAATTGACTGTCCCAATGCAGTCTACGTTTTCCCTCATGACCACAAATTTCATTCAGAAATTAAGGTAAAACTCATCATTGAGGTAAAACAATTTCTAATTTCTTGGGTGATCCCTTTCTCCTTTCGTTAACAAATAGTCTACCCCTTTCACACTACTTCTCTTTCGAAGATCTCATAAAATTCTGACTAGTTTATGTACTGTGTCTTTGCTCACTTTCTTCAACATTCTGAACAATGCAATCTGAGGTTCAGGCAGTTTTCTATTCTAGTCTCATCCATTTTATTAATGTGGTGCCAATTTGGATATTCTACCCCCAGGCAGGAGATTCTTCAGCTATTCTTAACCAACCATAAAAACTGAAGCAAGTTACCTTTCACTTATCCCTACCAGCCTCTCACTGTCAAGCTCGAGAGATACCTTTACTTTTAATTGGTTCCACAACTTATTTGACTATCAGCTTACTTCTTCTGCACCTATAAAAAAAAGCCTTTACAATTTTCCTACATATTCACCACCAATTTTTTTTATGTTTCCGCTTAACTTTCTTCATTTCTTATGTCTTTGCCTTTATGCTACTTTAGCACACTAGAAATATTTCTACCTTTGGAAGATGCTGATGCTTGATGCTTTATAATTCATCTTGAGTGGAGTATTAAAAATGGAATGAAACTATCTAAAAATGGCACTGTTTTAGAAAGCATTAGATTCAAGGCTTAGAACTGTCACGCAGTGGACTAAGATTGAAAAGAAAATTTGTGTTCTACAATTCCCTAATACTCTAGCAGATTGGTCCGCTCATCCTGTTATTGGAAAGGCTGCACTTTTGTTGTTATACTAAATAAGAAAGCATCCCAATGAAAGAATTGTATAAGCAGTAATCTTTTGAGTGTCCTTGCACTGTCCTTTGTACAATCATCAAGCAGAGGGTTACAATGGGTCAACAGCCAACCGATAGAATAAAAATCAGTCCTAAGGCATCAAATAAACTCATTGAACAGTAATCATTTGCTGTCCTTGCCATTTGCTTCTTTGATTCAAAACTTTATTAGTGCCACATGTTAACAAAGCAACAGACAAATGAGGCATCAAATCTCAGACAACAAGGTGCAGGGCTGGATGAACACAGCAGGCCAAGCAGCAT